>NC_052946.1:35577673-35886323 GCF_013358895.1 Oreochromis aureus | reverse complement strand
CACTCCATGAGATTTGTTTTGAGGGGGAAACAAGTATGTCTGGTATCCCACTGACTTAAAACATCTGTATATAAGATGTGTTAGAGGTGTTTTGCATGATTTAGTATTAAGAAAAGATCAAAATTCCTTAATCTGAGCACTTAAAGCAGATTTAAAACACAATACACTTCTGAGGAACCCACCCCATTAAGTTCTAAAAGATCAGAACACAGCCCACAGTGGTATTCGACACTGCAGAAACACACTGAGCTGCTTCTACAGCTGACAAAAGGACTGATCAGCTTCACGTTCAAAAGTGAAAAATAGTAGAAAAAGTATAAAATCCAATATCATGGCATCATCAAGCTCTGTAATAATACATTTTCTTCTGTTAAGACACAGCCTGTTGATGAGACATACCTAACATACACATGTGGCGCCATCCTCTGGCCTACGTTGGCATTACAAATTCCCCAAATGAGCGATTATGACACACCAAACTATCAACTATCAAGTGACAAAATGTGACGTCATCACAGCAAAAAGAAAAAAAACGTGCCGCTCTGCCTTTATTTTTTTGCCTTTCTCTAAATTGCACACGCCCGTGAACAAACTCGTCTCCCTCTCTGCCCCTGACCGTCGGCCCCTCTGCTTTCTTTTGTCACTTTTTCTGTCCTTGAAGCACGCACACGTCAATAGATGCAGATAAAAAAGAAAAGCACACGCTATTAAACTGGTCGTTTTGTGGTTACGCAGTTCTCATTAGTAAGATTTATGAATCATATTGCATATTAATTTACACACATGCGAATACTGGTTGCTTTCCACTTGATACGGCACGTATGTGCGAGAGTGTGTGTGTGCTGTTGTGCAGAAGAGGCCTGAAAACCAACTCCTTAAAAAAGAAACTAATTAAAGTCACAGAGAAAAAATGCAAAGGCAGCAGAACCACACAAGAAAGTGTGTGCATGTCATTACTGACCTGGCCCACGTTTTAGAAAAAAGAGGCAAGAAGAGAGAGGAGAGAGAGAGTGTAAAACCTCAACGAGTGAAATAATGTGCATAAAAAAAGACTCAACAAGGAAAACGTTTAAAAAGCAAACTTGGGGAGTTTAAGAGGATCTTTGATGTGTATCAGAAGAGGAAAGCAGCCTTGCGACTGGGACGACAGTAATTTTAAGTCAAAGCAGAAGGCTAGCTGACTGGCTGCCTTACTGGCTGCCTGGCTGACTGCCTGGCTGACTGACTGTGGTCTTTGATGGCGCTGGCTGTTTGAAGTGGTTTTCGGGGGATGGGAGCAGCGTGTGGTGTCAGTGGGACAGGGGAGGTACTCGGGGAGGAGGGGGGGGGGACATGATGGCGACCGTACAGGGGGAGCCCGGGTTGGGTGGAGCAGACGACAGAGAGACGGAAAGAGAGGAGGATCAAATGAAGAAAAGTAATGGATAAAAACGGGAAAGTGAGATATGTGGTAACGGCGATACAGAAGAACCGAGGGGATGATAAAGAGCAGGAAGAGAGAACCAACGACAGAGGGGAATGAGGGGCGACAGTAAAAGTTTAAAATCTGTGGAGATTGACAGTTAATGAAGTCACAAACGTAAAGCTTTCAAATCTCAGCCTCGTCCCAGGATGAGGCCTGGACACATTCGCACCTACCGATTACTTGTATCATTTAAGTGATGTTACCTCCCTCTGATAAGCTCCCAGGGTGCCTTATGACTTATTTCCCCTTCCATCCCTCCTGCAGTGCTGCACACATGTACTCTATAATCATAACTACGCTGCTTCCCTGAGGTACCAAAGTTGACTGGGCAACTAAAAAGGAAAAAGAAATTGATTTTGTACAGCTTCAAAATGTTTTTTTTTTTTTTTAACTCTTTGACTTTCCATTTTTCTTTTATGAGTAACCGGCCCTTGTGATTAAAAACCTTCCCCGTTTTGGCAATTTTGCAACCTTTCACATACCACGAGAAATTCTGCAAAAAAAAAGATGAGATAAGACTATCTAGTAGACTGTTACATGATGATAAATGAGAGATTGAACCAATACATGCTGCACTGCTTCCTTTCTAGCCCAAAATACATCCGGTGTATGTATCATGTTCTTTATCATACCTGAGCTTAAGCCTAGTTTGCATGATCTCATACTGTATAATTCTAGCATGCATCTTTGCTCTACGTGAGGCAAGTTTGACCAGAGTGTTTTGGACTGACCAAGTCCGAAAACATGGCGTTTAAAAAACATACGGTTTTGCAAGAAGGGGCATCTCATTACTTTTCTAAGATTTCCAGTCGTGATGTTATCATGTTTACTCCTATGTATGCAAAATCACTTGACTGATAAAATGAATTTTTGCTGTGCAGAGGAAATGCATTCACCATCTCTAAAGTGTCTGATGGAGAGGCTCTGGGTTTCTTCCACTTGCAAAAGAAACCCAAAGAGTGAGCTAAAGGGAGTTTGATTGATATCAGCGTTCCTAATACCTAAAGCCTCGACTGTTACAGGTGGGCATTCATTCCACAGGTGTGGAATGTGTTTACTCCCTACCAAGTGACTGTGTGTGTATGTGTGTGTGTACACCAGAGAGATTGATGTGCAGGGCAGATATAGGTGGTACCAGGTGATCACAGGTACAGGGAGAGAGAGGGAGTTGAACTTTCCCATGCTTTCTTGTTGTCAGTCCTGGCTTGTTAGAAGGCCCTTTTGTAAAGAGGTACTGCGGCGTGGAACAAAGAGTTGTAAATCAGGAGATTTCTCTGTAAACAAAATAACTTTTTTTTATATGTTTTGCATTTTAGATGAAAGCTTTAGCTCTGGTAAAAGATATTCTCACTAATAACTGAATTTAATTGGATAAAAAAATTGAGTTATCAGAAGAAAAACCACTCACAGATTACCTGATGATAAAAGTATTCCTTAGTTACAGGACTAGTCTGGGTATTTCAAATGTGCAGTACTGTGCAAAACTCTTTAGCCACCCCTCATTTCTTAAATTTTGCATCCAGGGAGCCACACAAAGCCAAACTCTGGGCTTTCTGAAGGTCTATCAGTGTTGTTTTACTCAGTTTCAGTCCTTGCACCTGACCATTTTTTAGAGGAATGCTTTTTTTTAGGCCGCTAATGAATCATTCAAGCAAAACAAAGGTCACTAACTGAAGTGTTATGTTTACACATAACAGACAACTTAGCAAAGACACAATTATAAATTGTATTTTTAGACACTTTGTTTCTAGTAACAAAAGCACATAATTTGTTCTGATTTATTTAGCTGAATTGGCAAAAGAGGGCCAAAAGTAGCACATTCTGAAAGAATAATATTTTTTCCACTAATGAGGTGATTCCCAGAGAGCCATTAGCTGAAAACTTTGCATATCTTGGCGTGGTGTGCAGTGTGTCCTGAAAAAACATTTTTCAGAAACTGGACAAGAAGAAAAGAAGAAGTGACAGCCCGGAAAAGAACAAAACAAGCAAAAAAACCAAAACGTATGCATTAACTGTTCACTGAAGCCTGATCAGAAGTGGACTAAGAGCGTTCTTAAGAAAGGGAAACAGGGAGACGAGGCTGAGGTAGGCAAGAACTGGACTGATAGTCTGTGACAATAGGACAGAGGTACAACAACGATTGTCTACGGTGGAGGCTCTGTCATGGTTCAGGTCTGGATTTCAGTCAACGGTGTAGGGGATAGGGGTTATATTATAAATTATAAATGCAGAAATATTTAGTCAGATTTTGCTCCACCGTGCAATACCATGTGGAAAGCACTTGGTTGGCAAAAACATTTTTCAGCATGACAACAAACCCAAACACACTGACAATGCAGTAAAAGCATACCTGGATAGAAAACACACAATGCAACACTATCAGTTATGGACTGGCCTCCTCTGAGCCCGGAAACAGTTTGGGATCATCCTGACAGAGATCAGAACAAAAGGAAGAAACCTCCAAAGAAGAGCTTTGCATGTACTCCAAGAAGCCCGGAGACCTTTTCCTGAAGACTACTTAAAGATTTACAAGCCTACCTAAAAGATTTCAGGCTGTATTGAGAAATAAAGGTGGTTATAAAAAATACTGACCTTCAAGCTTGTTAGAATTTTTCAAACTATCTTTCTAAGCTATATATATATATGTATATATATATATATATATATCTATATATAAACACCCAGCACGCCCCTGCGGGCGGTTTTATCCTTCAAGCTCGGGTCCTCTACCAGAGGCCTGGGAGCTTGAGGGTCCTGCGCAGTATCTTAGCTGTTCCCAGGACTGCGCTCTTCTGGACATATATATATATATATATATATATATATATATATATATATATATATATATATATATATATATATATTATTTCGTTTATATTTGCTAATGTTTCAATAAATTGCTGCACTTATTTTGCATTTTCTAGCAAAAGATAAAGAAATGTGTGGTGGTGCAAGACTTGTGCACAGTACTGTAGCATTTACACCACATAATAATGGCACATTTTAAAGCTACATACACAATTAAAAAAAAAATTAATTAAGCTGGATTTATGGTTTTTATTCAGAGAGAAGAATTTTGGGAATTTAACCAACACAGAGTTTATGCAGACAGAGTGACATTTTTTTTAAAAGGATAAAATAAAATGCTAAATATAAAAAAAGCACAGATGAGAGGCAAAGACAAGCTGCAGAGGAAAGTTTTCCTTGTTATTGATTTTGTTGTTTTGAACTTGGTTTTCCGTTGGCAGGAGCCAGGCTAAAAGATCAACAATGGCATGAACAAGCTCATCATATTTTTGACACTGCCCCCAGGTCATGGTAAACACAACAACAAAGTTTTGAGTAACACATAAGCAATACCAAAACAGCACTAGGGTAAACCACGGCTCCTTTAATTGCTTTTACCAATCTTTATGTACTGTAGACTCGCTGCTTGCAGTTCAAATGCACCACGTGTTTAACCTATCTATTGCAGTACTGTGGTAATGAAACAACATTTGTAGTCACCAGAAATATTCATATATTCATATATTATATTCATCGATATATAATATAGATGAATATATAATATTCATCTTAAAAACATTAACAACCCCCCGAAAAGCAAGTAAAAACCACCGAGTGTTAAACTGATGAATCCACAGATGGTGTTTTTTGGCCGGTGTGATGTGGCCTCGCCTTAGCGGTGATCAAGGCAGAGCCCACAAATGCTGTCCATCTCTCGACCTCATATCAAACTATTCCTCATTCAATCTCCTGCCCTGCTTCCTTTAAATACTGGCATGCTCTCAGCCAGCTGAGGGGGCCTTCCTGCCTGCCAGGCTGCTCTCATTTCTCTCCCTGTCTCTTTTTCTGACTCTCTTCTCTCTTTCTCTGCCACCCATCTGGCCCTTGTAATACATGACAGCTGAAGCAGGGTTTCCAAATTTAATTTGAGGTGTGATAAAAACAGCACATATCTATAAAGTGTGTGCAGAGAGCCTGCCTATCTGGATAGTTTTAACCTCTTTTTTCTCTCAAACATGTGCAGCATATCAAACACACAAACGCAGGCTGCCTGCAGTAAAAGAAGATCCACAAATAGACTTGATGTTGAAGAGCAGTGCCAAAGCAATGTCAACCAACATAATAATAAGACTGCAAATGTACTGAAGGTAATCGATTTGCAACATCAGGGTATACAGTGTGTTAAACTATTTTATCTCGAATGTGAAAATACAGTTGTTGTTAAATATGTGATAAGTACATGCCCAGTCACCTATATATACACACACACGCACAAACACATACACATGCATACACACCTCATATGCTTTGCGGCCAGCAGTGTTATCTTACAGTTGAAACATGTGTGATCCACAGACATACACTCACTTCTCGAGTTTCCGTCTACCGAGGCCTCTTCATAACTACAATGGAGTTGCAATTTTTCTACAAAGGAATCAGAGTGGTGCAGTTTGAATGAAACCCTCATTACTGCAAGCATCTCCCAGCGATTGGAAATTAATTGCATGCTTTCTGTTGCCATACCCTGAAAGGGACGCTTTTGTAACAGCTGAAAAAAATTGGAAGAAACCATGGCACTGCATTAATTAATCATTGCAGTGGCAACATTTTCCAAGTAATCGCTGCTGGAGAGGATCCCTGCCATGGCAGTCATGCGGCATGAACGTACAGTAAGACATGAGACTGTTTTGGCTTGGTAGGAAACATCAGAATGAGCAATAATTGAATGAGCATGTTTAAAAATTCCAGAGGGACTCAATCAAGGGATTCCCCATTTCTGCCGTGTAGATCGGGTATCAAACACGCAGAGCGAGGACGGGAGAAATCTGTGACACTTGGAGCTGTGGGAACGTTTGAGAAACAAACAAGGAAACGCTTAGATCGTCCTTGATCCGTCGCCCATCGTGACTCTTCTGTTTCTACCCTACACACCCCTCAAACCCTACATCTCATCTTTTAAAACCGAAAAGCTGTTTTCACTGTCTCTGTCAACCCCATCATTTCCCCACCTCTGTCATCTTCCTCTCTTCTCGTCTTCTTCTGTCCCTCCCACCCGCTGGTTCTGACGCCTGAGCTGAGCCCCTTGAAGAGTCCTGGTAATAAAGTGTGGTGCCTGAGCTCTTCATTGCTGTCTCGCTCTCCCCACCCCTCATCCCAGAGCGCCGATACATCTGCCATTAAAGTAGGCTCGGTCCAAAAGGCCCAGCCCCTCCGCTCTGTACAGTACAAGCACGTCAGCCTTTAACGTTCCAACGCTTCCCCCCACCCCCCCATTCTCTCCTTTTTTTTTCTTTTTTTTTTTTGTTGCTCGAATCCTTTGTGTACAGTGTGCTATGCTCACTGTGGCAGCGGTGTGCCAGAAAAACCCACACAAACACACGTATGCGCACACATACACAGTCAAAGACACACAGCTGGGCCCCAGCTGCATACAAAGACTGGGGTTTGGAAATCAATGAAGGAGAAAGAAGAAAGGGGGGAAAGGAGTTTAAATATATTGGCACTTGAAAAAAAGGAGAAAAATGAGAAAGGGAGAGAGAGAGAAAGCTTTCTCTTAAACAGGCACATCCACTCAACGACAGAGTGAGGTTTTTAATGAACCAACAAAACATAAAGTGCAAGGCAGCAGAACTAGATATGTTTCTGAGGGTGTGCACGGTCCTGAAAGCAAAGATTCAGTCTGATCACACGTGACAATGTTGTTCTGGTAAAAAATGGCTTAGGGGAAAGCCCAGATACAGTTAGAATAAATTATGCCAAACAAATGCAATAAGAGAAAACAAGATATGAGGAGTTGTTTCATTACGTCTGTTTTACAGAAACTGAAATAAATTCTCACAAATCTCTCTCGATCCCTTTCACTACTCTTCTTCTTCTACAATTTCAGTATCTGTGTCACTGGCTGTGTACAGAGGCCTAATGTTGAGCTAAAGGCTGTGTTCTCGGCTAATTAATTCTCGCACTCTCTCTGGTAGGTAGAGTCAGTAAATACAGGTTGACATTTTAACTGTATAGGTTTCCAGTCTTGATCGCAGGACTGTTTCCAATCTGCCAGGAATGAAAAGTTGTAATTTCCTCACATTGCTCGATATTGCTGAACATTGACGGTTTTATTGGGGTAGACAGAGACATAATCAATAGGCGCCTTGGAGAGGGAAGAAAAGTTAGTGCTTTTTCTCTTTCTTCTGGTTTGGAAGAGATCCCCAAATCTCTGTCTTATGAGTCGGGTCTGCCAAATTCATTTGGTTTTATCAAGGACCTTTAACTCCCTCCTCGCACAGCCGCCTCCAGCCCAGCACATTCCAAATCCTGCTTTAATACACATGTCTGCGCTCTAACATGAGGATGCACATGCAGCAAGCATGTTGGACGCACTCGAAAAAACTCTTTGCATGCACTGATGTGTTTGTGGCTTATACTTTGTGTAAGTACTCTGGCTGGTGCACTAACGATTCACTAAGCACTGATAATAATTACAAAAGAGAGCCTAAAAATAGATGTTTCACGGAAAACATCCATCAACATGAGTTAACGTGACTAAGCTTAATATCAATTCATAATCAGTTTCCTTTTAGTTCCTGTTCGTTTTTAACATGCCTTCAGTTCTTCAGATCCTATTACTTAATAAATTTTACTGGAAACTGACAGCAGGTGATGCTTATCTCTTCTCTACGATCACTGCAAGAATTTAAAAAAAAAGAAAAAACTGGACAGTTTTTTTCTGGTGGCCTGATAAGTGACAGGTCCTTGTCAGTAAGTGTGCTTTTTAGCTGATAGCTTTCACGGTAGCGTGATGCTGTTGATCTGTGAAACACAGTGAAGTCGGTCGACAAACTGCAACGTGACAGTCAAAGGTGAGAGCATGCGTGTGTGTGCACATGCACACACGAGTACCCGTTAAAGCTGAGCGGCCAGAGAGGATCTCACCCTGGTGACGCTCTGCTAGAATTCACACCTTTATGAATAAAATGAGGAAGCACTTAAAACAAACTAATAAACGAGCAAACCAACTCCTTACACCAGCTAGCTTTCTTGCGCTTGCATGCCAGATCTGAGGCAAACAACAGCAGTGTATGGTTTGCGATGGCTCTTAAAAGAAACTCCATCCATGTGTTTGTGTGCGCTCTTGCCCTGGTCACTTTTTGATGACAAAATATGCTCTAAGATGACAAAAAAAAAGAGCCCAAACTAACCCAACTTAATTCTTTCTATCCTGGGGATTCATTTACATTTAGAGTAATGGCTTTCTCTGCAGTGAAGTGCCAGCAGCATATACTCCATTATTATTAGCATAATTCAGAGGTTTTAGTCTAAGGTTTCCATTTGATATATTTAGAAAGGGGTTTCAAGTTAAATTTAGGGTTCGAGAAACATTCAGTGTTCAATGTTGTGGATAATTTTAGAGTCCGGGGTTAGGGAAGTAGGATTTGATTCCAACATATATTTTCAGTCCTTATTAGAAGGCTGGAAGAACAACTGTTATTTTAAATGTGTGCCTATCAGAACTCACAAACAGAAGCAAGGATACACACACCTGAAGAGAGACACACAAACATGTGCTGCCTGTTGCATGCAGAGCAGCGTCTTAACAAACTGTCTAAATACAGCATGCAGTCTTGAAGTTCCTCTTAGAACAGTTTTGGGAAGTGCATGCAGAGAGACTGACAAGATCTGAAGCCTCAAGGTCAACTGACACTTTCAGCTAATTCTTGATAATCGAGATGGATAATCACAAAAGAATTAGAGAAAGATAAAAAAATGTTAACTGTGCACCCTAGCAGAGCTGAAGAGTTGTGCACAAGGAATTTCTGCTTTGAATCACATTTAGAAAAATTATTTTTTTATTGTACATATTTTTTAATGTGTACTTTTCTTTTCTTTTTAAAAAAAATAGAGACTTTTTTAGTTGCAGGACACTAATTCAAAGCTTTTCCTTTTTCTCCAGATGCTGCACAGTCTATTTTTGACGACCAGCAGACAAAAGAATATCGAACTGCACAAAAGTTGCTGCAAACTAAAAAATCCAACAGTAAAAAATAAGGGAACTGAAACCTAGAAAGCTGCAGTGTCAGAGCAGGTTAACTTTCCGCGTGAAAAGCAACTAAACTGCGTGTCAGAGGGTGCGTACGAGCCAAGCGCACTGCACTACATAACAGGGGGACTGTAAGATGTAGTTTGACAACAAGGATTTCTAAGTAAGGAAAATAAATTAAATAGTCTATCCGACTTCATTACAGTTTGTTGGGCTGTATTCTTATAGTTCTTTGCGCTTTTTCTTTTTCTTTAGAAATGTTTTTTCTTTTTAAATCAGTAAAGAAAAGTCCAAAAGTTTTCCTTAAAAGCGAGCAGCCACAAGTTTTGGATTCCCAGGTAGAATAATCCCTGTGGTCCAGACCGAAACTGACGGTTCATCCCTGCAGATTACTCTGCAAGGCTTTCACAAGACATGTAAGGAAAAAAAGCGTCTGAAGCATGAAATTATAGTATACAGAACAGAACTACACGGGGGCAAAAAGAAAGTGTAGTTTTCATCTGGAAATCACACAAGAAACGAGCGCAGTTCTCAGTGCGGGCTCCTGCCCGCTGCAGCAACACGCCAACATCATTACCAACTTTTTCAAAAAGTTTTCGTCTTCACGCCTCTTACCTCGGTTTCTCCTGGGGTTGGCTTGTTTCCTACGCTTTCCCCGACTTTCTTCTGTCATCTTTGGGCTTTGTTTATTTTCAGGAAAAAATAAAAAGTTGTCTGGGGAGCGGTGCGACTGTGTGTCCTGAGTGGCTGCCTCGAGAATGAATGGTGTAGAAGCATCGCCTTCGGTCACAGCGGGAGCCTCAGACCTTGATGGGACTCCCACGCGAGCGAAGGCGACGAGCCGTAAGGAGTGATGTCAGCGGCAGAGGCTGGCCCTGAGGTCAGTCTTGGCATCGTAAACATACACCTTCCCCAGTCCGAGTGCTCATACAGCCTGACAGTTTAAAAAAAAAGAGACCCTCTGTTACACTTTGACAGCATATCTCGAATTTGCTCCCTTGCACCTCCTCTCTACGCCGAAAGCGACAAGGTCCTCGTTGCCTCCATCTAATGGGGAAAAATTAAACCCATACTGGCCATACTAAAATTTTTCCTCCATGCATTATCTAAAGACAGCTGCTGAGATGAATGAAAAGGTTATAAATTATTAATGCAGTTAAAGGTGGATTAGGCTGGGCTGTTTATGGGGCCAGTTATTAATAAGAATTTTTTTAAACAGTGGTGAGATTTGGTTATGGGATTAAGAGTGTTCTCTTCGTCGCAGGTGTAGTTTTTATAATGTAGCTGATCAGGAAAGGCTCTCCCTGTCTCTGCAGGGTAAGCTCCTTTCTCATGGAGCATCCACCGTAGGCGCAACGTCTTAACTTGAATCTGTAGGCTCTCTGCCTGGGACTAAATTATAGGCTCATTCTGCAACATTTTTACCAAGAAGACATTACACTAACTGCAGGTTAATGACAACAGGTATATATAACCCCTCTCCACCGCCCATCCCCCCTCCCCTTCCCCCTCCCCTCCGTGTTTTACGGCTTGGCTATTATTCAAGTCGCAGTCGCACCTGCGCCCGAGTATCCCGGAGTGGACCCCGTCCTGCGCCCTATTCAGTTTGGGATGGCTGTAGGAAGTGATGCATTGACAGTCTTTTGTGTTGCAACCTGCACCGTAATCTGTTTTGCAACTGAAAAAAACATCCGAAATAAAACTCTAACGCAGCGTTCAGGACCCCTACCTTGGCTCTGTTTTTTTTTTTTTTTTTTTGCCCCCTCCACCTTTGAGTAGCTTTGCCGCATAATAAGAGCGAGCAGGTAGCTTTTCACTGCGCATAATGTGTCCCGCTACAGGGAGTCCACGTGGGGTAAACAAACAGGGACCTGACAGAGTGACCCAGATTAAGTTAGGCTAAAGATGGAGAAGTAAAGGGAGATTATACACACTGACTTTTTTTTCTTTTTTTTTTAACGAGAAGGCAACCCAACAGAAAACGGAGTAGCCAACCAGAATTAGCAGACTTCAAGAATCAGAATAAGCCTTAAGGGATATATTTGAAATATATAGGCATTTTTATAGTACTCAAATTACTTCCATCTTGTTACTTTTTCCAACACTACATGAGCTCAAATTTACATTTAAAACAAGACCTATACCTCGTTTCTTAAGATCATGGCAAAAGCCCAAAATACATGCCCCTTCATTCCTTCGCCATCATGACATGAGGAGGTTTTTTTTTTTCTTTAATGGATTCTGGAAGAGAAGGCATCCTGAAGGTGGGGAGGGAGCACAGGGCAGAAGAAAGAGAAGGACACAAGGGTCATCAGGGCTCTTTGTGGTAGGATGGATGGAGGAGAGGGTGGAGAGGAGGTGGATGAGGAGGGGCAATAAACTTTGGCACAGATGAGGGTCACAGGGGTGCAGAGGTGCCTCAGAGGTCCTGGGAGCTGCTTTCTTTCTTTTTTAAAATTTTAAATACCTCCACATCCACGTCGATGCGATGGATAGGTGGATTTGAAGTGATTTCACTCAGATTATAAATTTTGGTTGATGGTTACGTGCTGCCTGGAGTTTGAGCTAAAGCATCTATTCAACAAACAAAAAAAGATGCGCTATATTACACTTATTTTCATAAACTTACTACACCCAGGTGCAGCAGCGCTGTGGTGGTATAGTTTGAGTTTTGTACTGTCATGCTTAAACAACACCGCTCTCTCTCTCTCTCTCTCTCTCTCTCTCACACACACACACACACACACACACACACACACACACACACACACACACACACACACAGGAAGCAGTCCTACTGGGGTTTTGTCCCAATCTGTGGTCTGTGGGTTCAAAGCTTCTTGCATGGGGAGGAGAGCCCTTACACAGCATATTAAGCAGGAGTTAATTATATGCCAGTCTAAGTGACAAAGGGAAAGAAAAGCCTTCTTCTGAATGGCAAGACAAGAAAAGAGAAAAGTCATTATGCTGCCCACTTCTTTGCATTTGAAAAACTCTGTTCTTATTTTGGTATTTCCATTCGCCACAGAAAAATGGTGACCACATTACAGAAGAGCAACAACACTATCTTGATATTACTGCCATCTGACTTATTACATTAGATTAAAAAAAAAAAATCTTTTTGACACGCACTCGCTCTAGTTTGGTGAAAGGAGCCGTGTTTTGCCTCGCAAAGCCTTTGGCCTGAAAGAAGAAAGAGGATAATGGCCATTTTGAGCATATCAGAGCAGGTCAGTGCGCTTCAGATTTGGTCATTTTGTCAAGCAAGATTACAGTGTAACTATTAAAGCTTTGGAGTAAATCCTTTAAAATGAGCACCATTCAAGTCTTTTAGAAGGCATTATCTTTAAAAGGGTGAAATTTTACTACTTTTTATAGAGCCAACCTCTGTCAGTTGCGTCTATAGGTAGCCTCTTAAGTGTGCATGGGCGAGGTAAAATTAGTTTGTTTTTGCACTAACATGTATGTGCATTTATTTATAAGTGTAATTCTTCTTTTTGTCCTCTCTCAGCATAGATGCTTCTGCAAACACCTTATGTGACCCCTCTGTGGAAACCAAGCTATTGTTTCAAATCACAAATCTGGATATGCCAGAGTGCAAATCAGTAGTCCCTCAGTAAAACTTCCCCTTGCCTTGGAGCAAATGAGTCAGCTTCAGTATCACTGCCAGGCTGTAGTGGCTGCCCGTGAGTCTGCTGTGCCATGCCACAACACCGCAACGCCAATATAGTCTAAGCACACTGGGGCCCCTGGATCAAAATTAGCCACTGGAGAAAGTAAAGGTAGTGACAACATCTTAGAAAGCCAGCTCTGTAATGTAAATCAGCTTTTCGGGCTTATCTAGAAAAAAAAAAGAAGATTAAATGACAAATTATTTTGGTCAAATGAGGAGAAATCTGTGTAACCAGTAGTTATTAGGACGCGACACTGGTATTCTAATATTTAAGTTTTAAAAGTTTGCCTGTAGTGACTTTATTACACGTTTGAGTCAGTTATAAATCAGTTAGCTGGTTTGGCTCGTTCGCGCGGTGCTTTTATTTAATGACGTTATGGTTACTACAGCTCACGCGCCTGTAAGGAAAACCAAATGCCTTAGTTTTGACCTTTTGACTGGGACTATGCTTGGACGCATTGTTTTCACGATTTCACGACAAAACATGAACAATAGTGTAAACTGCGACTTATGGTCAACTTACCAACATTCATAACGTTTCTTTTAATCAGTCGCTCAGTGTTTAGAGGTGAAGTTTGAACAGGTGTACATCTCTGGTTCTTCTCGCCCCGGCGGAGGGATACCTCGTGGAGTCCCAGGATACAGCAATGATCGCAAGTTTATTACAGGGAGGAAATATACTTTTCTTTTCCGTTTTCTCTAATTTTACTCCAGTCTGAGGGGAAAAAGACTCTCTGCTTAAACTATTCTTGACTCATGTTCACACCACCATCTACCACTGCGTTTCCACAGTGCCCACTGACCACAGAGAGCCAGTCCAGCCAGTTTAGCTGTTCATCGATTTAGCAGACCGCTGTAACCCATAACACATAACTGCTATGAGGTTTTAATAATAATAAAAACAATTAGATGGAAACAGTCTGTGGGATTAAAAACACTGATGATTTAGGACCAGAGCCTTCTGCTTGGTCGTTTGGACAGACTTTGAATAATTTGGGAGAGTAATTCGATTTAAGCCCTCGCGGGAGTGATAGATTAAGTAAAGCAAGCAACGCTATCAGGTCTCCGTTTGCAGAGAATTAAATTTAAAGAGCCTACAGCGTCTCCCACGCTCCTCATGTTCTACTGCACTCTACTGGAGAAACGGAGTCACTGCATTAACTCACCAGGCAAAAAGACTGCTTGTAGCAAGGACAAATATTAAATCCTCTTTATATACAATGTTGTTTGTTAACCTAGATCCATGTTTATCGCATAATTCACTCTTCAACACATGAGCACTAAAAAAAAGACAACAACTCCATATGGCTCATTTAAACATATGTGGAACAAAACTGCATCACACAACAAGAAACATGCAACAGAAAAGTTGGACCACAAACATTCTGCATCCATCCCAAACTGAACATGTTTATTCATAAAATGGTAAAATATAGCACATGTGTATAAAAATGTAGAAAATTGTACACAAAATATAACACTTGGCTTTCGTCTAATATAGTTATTGCTGCTATTTTAACTTTCGGTTGCTACAGGTGATATTCTTTTGCCAGCAAAAAAGTCAGAATGAAAGGTGACAGTTACATAAAAAATGCACACATAGAAGGCAACATCCATGAAGTTCATTAATATAAAAAGACAATATTTTTTTTTACAAAACATTTCATACATTCTAAAGCATAGCACTATCAGTCAATGTTCATGCCCTTATTTCTAGTGTTAGTGTTGTGTTAAAAATAGACTATTTGTGCATGTTTTTCTCATTTGTAGATGTCTTTGGTAGATTCTCTCCCCCTCATTCCTGCTAATGCTTAGCAAACTTTACAGTGGCATCATTATTATTATAAGCTGAAAAGTCATGTGAAATGCTTCAACAATACTTTAATGTGGCTTTGCTGAGTGTAGGCACGGTCAGGTGTGTTCTTGAATGACTATTTAAAAAAATACTGCAAATATTCTTTATTGTCAAAAAAATAAGAGGTTCATGTTATTAGTAATAAGAGACGGAGACACACAGTGCTGCAGTCAGTGCAAAGCCACAGTATAAAATTAGTTCTCATATAAAGCGCTGCAGCTTACTTCTGCATCATACAGCTCAAAAGTTGCACAAAAGTACCTCAGTGTACCAAGAAAACGAACATTTTACAACAGTGGTAGCAATTATTTACTTAAAAAAACCCTCACTCATCCCGATGCCCTGTTGTGGACTATTAACGCAACATTTTTCATGCAACTCCTCTTTGGGATTAGAGCCAAAGTGCAGCAGCACCGTACTCTGAATGTACCTCAGATTCTCAACAGTTAGGCAACTATTAATAATCTGTACAGACCAGCTGAGTCGATTTGTATCCAGTAGCTTGAATACCCACCATACTCAGCTGAGTCACGTATGAGCTGTAGGTGAGGTTAACTTTGAGTAAAGGCATGTTTGAGTATATTACACATATTGTCATGTAGTGGGGATTGTGGATACTTGTTATGTTCGAGCTTTGCTCATTGTATGAACCTCAGTTATAAACACAAATGGAAAAAAAATACATACACAGCTGCTTTAAGAATAATTACAGTAAACATGTGGAGTGCAAACTCTCTGTCTGGAAAGGCAATTACAACATACATGTAATGTGAACACCAAAGATTCAAACACATCCTGAGTGTCTCTGTGCGGTCACGTGCAGGGGGAAAGTGTGTTTGTGTGGGAATACTGACATTGCTCTGGTAGCATACTGTGTTGCTCCTGATAAGGAAGAAATCCCCAGCGATAAGGAAAAATGATTTCACGATCACTAAAAGCATTTTTTTCTCTTAACTTGTCAAACATTTTCTTATGACATCCCTCAGCATTAGCCTTCAGAAACCAAGCAGTCTATTAAGACGGGATATTATCTAATGTCACATACATGACACGCTGTATAAACTTATTTACATGTTTCCTTCTGTGCTCCATACGTGACTGGAATGCCCGTTCAGAAAAGAGTTCAGCGTCATTCAGGCAAACAGCTCCGTGTGTAACAGTAAGGCACAGAAAAACACAGAGTACCGAGGCAGCAGGAGAACTCTGAGAGACGCTGATCAGGCACCTTTGGTTTTAAGGTTTTTGGGTGAGGATTTGTAAAGTTTCGATCTGTGTGGAGGGATCACAATAGTAGCTGGTTGGTCTCAACTAAAATTTTCCAGAGAAGTATTAAAAGATGCTCGCCAGCTCGGGATCCTGGTTTTAAAAATATGGAAGATGTTCAGTTTACATATAAAAGCATACAGGTATACAACAACACAGATTTTTATTCTGTTTTAAAACTTTTTCTGTTTTTACACAACTCAGTTTTCTTATAATGTATGAGAAAAAAATCATGTTAAGGAACAGAATTTGTTTTCTTTTCTGAAACTTTAGGGTGGTTGCATTTAACCTGGTAAAGGCCAGTTTGTGATTGTTAGCCTTATTTCTGTTTAGCTGCCAAGGAGTTGTCTTCTAAGACAGTGTATTCAGGTACTTATTCTCCCCAGCTAGTGAGGATAGCATGGATGTCATGTCGCCCACAGCCATGTTAGACAGGCCAGACCCAGCAGCCAAGCTGACAGAAGTCTGGGGTGTGGTGAGGCGGGATGAGGCCTGGGAGGAAGATCCCGGTTGACCTTGGATGGGATTGTTGACGTCGCTGAACGACGAAGAGTCAGCATCGTCGATAATGGAAGTGAAGTCTATGCGAGCATTGTCCAAGTCCAAGTTTTCTAGGGCGTTTGAAATGGGGCCAGACTCAGGATAGTTAGCCAAAGGGGTGGACTTTGTGCCACCTACTGGGTCCAGACTGGACCCCATACTATGCTGCTGGTTAAGGCAAGGCCCGTTTTGAGCGTCCATGTTTTTCTCCATACCGATGTTTATCTGACCCGAGTAGTATACGTTGTTGTTGTTGTTGGAAGGAGAGAACATTTCATTCTGGGGATGCTGCGGATGCTGGACAGGAGGAAGTCGAACGCCTCGCCTGGGACTGGAAGTGGAGTGAACAGGGCTCAGATGTGGTGGGCTGCCAAGGTAGCCTCCTCCCACCTGTGACAGACTACTCTGGCGGCTGAGAGGTTTTCGCCCCTGAGGAGGTCTGGGGACCACCATTTCCTGGTTATAACATGAACCTTGGAGACCTGCCATCTGCTGGTCTTTAGGTGTTACTGAGCTTGGCACACGGCTGTGGGCCTGAGGACTCATGACCAGGTTCTGGTTGGGGTAAGGATAGGTCTGGTTGGAATAAAGGTTCTGGTTTTGGTGCTGTGGACTGTGTTGCATCATCGCTGCCTGACTGCTCAGATCCATATTGTCAGAGAGAGGAGAAGGTTTTAATCCACTCTGCTGCTGCTCTTGCTGCTGTTCCCACATGAGTGCTTGCTGGGACTGCACATAATTCCTCACCATCATCTCCTTTACCTGCATCATTGGGGTTTCTGACCTCTGACCGTCAGCCAGTGCAGAGCCAGCACAGCCCAGACTTAATCCCTCTCCACTAGGAAAAGGGTTTTGGTTTGGCCCTTGAAAGTCACACCTGGGGTTGTTAGAGTTCCTCATCATTACCTGCCCTGTTTGTTGTGGGTAACCCTGTGTTTGCTGCAGAAGCATGCGTTGCTGATGGAGCTTAGCGCTCTGACAGGCATCTCCAGCTCCCATCCCAGGGTGGAACTGCTGCTCAGGCTTGATTATGAGTTTGTGGGTTCCATCTGAACTGTTGTAGAGGCCTGTTTGATTGTTGAAGTGAGCCTGGGTTTGTTGTGGGTGCAAGCTAGTTTCTGAATACTGCATAGCTTGCTGGTTCTGAAGAGGATGGCTGGATGTTTGGACCTGGCTATGGGTGTCGTTCCAAGGACCTCCAGTGTCACCACCTTGGCCTACACTAGGGTAATGGGGACCAGAGGGACTGAGCTGGCAGTTGCTCATACTGTACTCAGCTTGTTGCAGAAGTGCATTTGACATGCCCTCTGAATGAACAGGTCTTGCCTGTGCCATTGGATTTACACCAGCGCTGGCAGTGATGTCCCCTCCCTGGCTCGGGTACTGCCGCTGCATGTAACCCCTCTCAGGGCAGCTCAAGGCATCATGGCTCGGGGACAGCTGAGTTGAAATGGGACCTCCATCTACTCCTCCAAGGGTGTGATTGTGTTGCTGATATCCCATGAAGTTTCTCTCTCCAGGTGGCAACATCATGGAGCGATCCCTGTTGTCAGCGTGGTGGGGCTCCATACCTATAGCTTCCATCATTACATTCTCCGTAATGCTCGGAGGCCGGGGGGAATACATATGGCGGGCAAGGCTGGTGTCAGAGCCACGGTGTTGCAGTGCATTCCTTCGGCCCATCATGGCTACATTATTAAGGCTATTGAAGCGCTTGGGAAGAGCTTGAGGGTCAGCAGCGGCACGAACTGGGTCACTGGCTCGCCTGTTGTTATTACCTGGAGCTTGGTGAGGGTAGATAACACCGGTGCTATACTCTGTGTTGGCGCTATGCCTACGAGGACCACCTTGCTGAAGGAAAGGAGGCAAAGGCTGACCATGGTACTCGCTCAAAACACCTCCTCTTCTGCCAGGAGTACCTGGCTGCTCCATATTAGGTAAAGGAGTAGGTGGTGGTCCACCAGTGGCTGCAGCGTATTTGGCTTTTAGGCTGTACTGCTGAGCTGGGGTTAAATTAGGAAGGCCAGGCAACCCTCCTCCAGGACACGGAGCTCCTCTGCGATTGGTCTCAGGAGAGAGAGGGTCTCCCCCAGCCTGTTCTGCACCCAGAAGGTGACATCCTCCCCCAACCGGTGCTCCCATTTGCGAGCCATCACTGGAGCGTCGGCTGGACAGGTAAGGAGACACCATGGAGGAACGACGGCTCACGGTGTAGGCTGAGCTTAGACTGCTGGTGCCACTTCCTCTCCTGTCATTAGTAGAGCAGGCAACTGTTCCCCCTCCAAGCTCGTGATTGGACAGCTCCATAACACGTCGATTTGAGAGAAGTGGAGAAGGTGCACACATTCCCATACTCTCCCCTGGACCTGAAAACAAACATCCAGGAGGAAACAGCTTAGAAGTGTTAAATCATTACAAATTAACAATATTTTATTTAGTTTTTAAAAAATTCAGTTCCAGTGAAAACATTACTGAACTGCTAATGTAACAATCTAAGGTATATTTAAGCTCAGCAGTTGTAGTTCTATGTTTATGCATCGATTTTATGTCTTAACTTGTTTTATGACACCATGTACCAGGTATTGCAGGAAGCTTGTTGCTGCCTCCGCGCCCAGGAGGGGTTGGCCTGCGGATTTGCTTCAGCTTGTCAATCTTTAGGTTCTCCAGCCTCTTCAGAGCCTGCGCTGACATTCCCATTGTTCCCGGCTCCCCTCCACCTCCTCCTCCACCTGCAACTCCATCTTCCAATGCTGTGAGGTCCTCCAGACTACCGGCTGCATTGGGGTTCATTTCTACGCCGCTGTCGTTGTTGTTGGTGCTCCCCAGTGGAGAACGTTCGCTACTGCAGGAAGACTGACCACCAGGGCTTGGTTGGGATTTCTGAAAGATGTAAGAGACAAAGTTAACTTTAAAATGGGATAAAGTTCAATAAGAAAATATGGAGGGGGTCCCTATTTTTTCCACTACATTGGAGTTTTGTTATGTTATTCATATGAATGATATAGAACAAACTGTAACCCTCACCAGAGAAGTCTCAGGAGCCAATAGTTTGCAGTCTTCTCTGCGTGTCTCTTCTTTCTCCAGCAGCAGTTCAGAGTTGGGACCTCCAGGGTTCATAACTGAACCGGGGGGACGAGGGCCAGTGTCTCCACGATGTTTCTTGGTGATGTGGGCCTCAGGGCCGTGCACGGTCTTTACATGTTTACGCAGAGAGCTTGGATCTGTGTATCGCTTGGTACAACCAGGGATTTTACACACATAAGGTTTCTGTAAAAGAGAAAAGCACCTTATGTGAACTCCTTGCATTCCACAGTTTACTTTACTGCTGTTTCCCTGTTATGTAAAATCTTATGATTCAAATACAAATTATTTCCAAATTATGTTGTGTATCTTGACATGTGAATCTCTACAATACATTTATATTAATTTATACAATAATTTTACATGAAAGCGTGTAATGAAACAGCACAAAACAGTTACATGTTACCCTTTAGGAAGAAAACACGGTTTAATCAAATAACACTGTTAATAATACAGAGCTTGCACAGCAACATGCATGTGACATTCAATAGCTAAGCACTTTTCGGAGGTGAATATTACAGTACCTCATTGGAATGAGTTCGGTTCTGGTGTTTAGCTCGGTCTGAAGCATTGGAGAAGGCTTTGTTGCAGCCTTCATGTTCACACACATATGGTTTCTCCCCAGTGTGAGAGCGCAAGTGGGTCTTCAAATTCTCCAGGCGAGAGTAGGCCTTATTACAGCCTTCAAACTAGAACAGCAAATATACATAATTGTTTAATTAACACTGTTACAACAGTTAAGCTGCAAGAGAGGGCATGATTAGGGGCTGTAAAAGCTTTGACAACAAGCCTGCGGTCCTATAACAACATTAGATTTGAGCTACAATACAGTGAAGCGAGTTTTAAAATAAAAAGAAAGATTGTTAATCCACACTGATAATAATATATGGTATGCATGTCAAGGTGGAACACAGAAGCATGTTGGATTTGTAGATATCTAGACAAGGAAAGAGAAACGAGAACTAAGAGGCAAAACAAAGACTTAACACATGCACTCACAGTGCACTTGTGTGGCTTCTCTCCTGTGTGTCTGCGCATGTGAACCACCAGCATGTACTGGGCTTTGAAAGGCCTCTGTTCTCGAGAGCACTCCTGCCAGTGACACACAAACTCCTTCTTCTCGCCGTGGATGTGCTCGTTGTTGATGTGCTGCAAACACGTAAACAAAAAGATTCATTGTTAGTGACAGATAGTGGATGGCATGTTTTGGGATGGAAGCATTCTATAGTCTATGCTACACATGAACACAAACCAAAGTCCCTCTGCACAACACGCGGTCCATAAAACACAGAAAATGCAAAAGACAATCAGTGTGCCTATTTAATTTCATATATGTTGACGTTTACCTTATTTTAACATCTATTACTGATCTGTAAATACTCAAATAAATATCACCTTTTGACAAAACTTTCATGGGGCGTGAAGGTTTCTGTATGGAGGTGGGAGAGTTGGAGATGCTAAGACTTTCATTGGGAGTGACAAGAGACTAAGATGGTTTGGACATGTGCAGAGGAGAGATCGTGGATACAATGAACAAAGGATGCTGACGATGGAGCTGCCAGGCAGGAGGAAAAGAAGAAGATCGCAGAGAAGGTTCATGGATGTGTGATGCAGGACATGCAGAGGGTTGGTGTGACAGGCGAGGATGCTAGGCTGACATGGAGCCATATGAGCTGCTTCCTCTGAATTTATTAAACATCTGCAACAGCTGGGTATCTCTGTGTAAGGCATGATAAGTGAGGATCCTACAGGTCAGTTAAACTTTGTACTTTTCTCCTTCTCAGACAGATTAGCGGTCACATACAGAAACTGTATCTAATCCGTTATCCACGGCATCTCTTCAGTTTGGCTAGTTAAAGGGTTAGTTCACCCATTTTACTGTTAACAGTTATAATATATAATATAAAGCTATCAAAATGCAATTTGGTTTGTATTGTATTATATAACCTCCTTTCTGTTCCTCTCTCTACTTTATATCTGAAGGCTGGCAGCTCTGTTCTTAGTCTTACATGAACTAGCTGGTCTTGTGTGTCAAATTCCTTGTTGCAGCTCTCCCAGCGACAGTTGGTCTCATAGATGGCCTCTGGTTCAGGCTTCCCGTCCTCTTTGTCCAAATCATCTCGGCCATCCAGAAGGCCCAGAAGAGGGTCCTGCAGACACGTGTAGAAATGAAGAATAGCTCCAGTTTATTTTGTGCAATTATCTAAACAACATATTTTGAGCCATTAAATATATGATTTCGCGCACTGCTAATATAATGGAAGTAATTTAGTATCCATTTCACTGTTTTTGAATCTCTTTCACTTTGACATATGATCATCATTACTGTACCTGAGTGCCAGTGGAAGAAGGGCTAGCTACATCTCCCTCTGACCTCTCCTCCAGGCTCTTCACATTCATGCCATCAATCGCACCTCCAAGACCTGGCTCTGTCTTCAGCTGCAAAACAATACTCTCATAATATAGTCTTTGTCTTTCTCCTCATTCAGAACTTTAATGCATATATAAAATTTGCATTCATTCTCTCTCTCATCTATCTGCTGCTTTCTCTTCGCACTTCCTACCTATGCTCTCCCAGCTATCAGAAGCAGAGGGTGTAATGAGTGAAAGAATGAGCTTACGTGTCCGTGTTTGGGCGGAGCATGGAGCCGAGGATTGTGGGGAGGTAAACGTGAAGCTTGGCAGGGGCCTGGTGTGTGTCCTCCCAGAGGTGTTCCTCCTCCATACACGGACCCTTGTTGTCTGGACTGGCAATTTATATTGCTGGAATAACCGAGCGATGGACTGTGGAGCGGGAGATAAAAACAAATAAAGGGAACTGATAAGAAACTAAAGAGAATCAGCAGCTAGCTTGCTAAAGATGGTGCGGTTAGAAATACACTCTTAATGTATTTTTTGTCAATTCTTTTAAACAAGAAATACATTTTGTTCAACTTCACATAATCTGCTTTTATTATTTAAAACCATTCGGCTGAAACATGTGTCACCATCTGGCGTGGCTTAAGGGATGTCATCACATCACACTTGATAATAAATATTGAAGAGGGCTAAATGAGAGGAGAGGGATTATCAACACAATTCAAACATAAAAGAAAAATGTAAGCGAACGTGCAGCACATTACTTTCAAATACTTTAAAGTGGACTTATTATGATTTGTTTACCGTTTATTCACCTGTTCATCCATGTTTTTCAGAGGGATATCTATCTATCTATCTATCTATCTATCTATCTATCTATCTATCTATCTATCTATCTATCTATCTATCTATCTATCTATCTATCTATCTATCTATCTATCTATCTATCTATCTATCTATCTATCTATCTATCTATCTATCTATCTATCTATCTATCTACAAAAAAATCCCTGAAACCTTCAGCTCAGGCTTCAGACTGCTCTAAATGATGGAGCTGGAAATGAGCATAATAGGTCCACTTTAAATATTTAACCTGAGGTCTGTTTTTATTGACAAAGGGTGTAACCGAGGAGGATAACAGTGACTTTCAAATCATATAAAATCAAGTGATATCAGACCTCATAGCGCTCACAGAGAGATGACCATAGGAGCTAGTGCCGTTGGGGTTGCAGCGAGAGTTGACAAAGGCCACTAAGGAATTCGGTGAGGTCCGGATTACTGTCTGCAGGTCCACGCTGGCATCAGACAGAGGAGAGATGGACAGAGCTCTCTTTTTGCTTAGCTTAAGCATGGAACGAGGTGTGGAGAACCTCGAGCCTACAGAGGAGAGATGACAATGAAAGCAGAAGGGTTAAATTTCAGGATGGTTTTTAAAAAAAAATCTAAATTAAGGTTTTACTTACCATCACCTGATCCAATCTGATCAGAGCCATGTTGAACTTGGCAGAAATTGTGATGAGACATCATGTTGTTCTGGTTACAGTAGGGGGCACTGTTACCACCTGCAAAGCATTACAGGCACACAGACACTGAAATGCACTGCTGCAAAAAGCTACATTATTTTTAAGGAGGGGAACAAAGAGGATTAATGGGTCGCTGCAGCTCAGAGAGTCAAAAAGAAGCACGCGCATGCCTAAAATTCCAGCAGCAATTTAGGCTGACCTGCAGAGCTGTGCATCTAAAACCTTTTCAAAACTTTTCAACTTTTCTGTCATGACACATGTTCTTGGTGGTTTCTAGTTTGGACCCTTTCTTTTTAGACTTTTAGGAGTAATAGAAAAAAATTATAAATAAAACAAATAGCAAATAAGTAACATGAGGTACAAACGGAAGAAACGCATTTTAGTCCTTTGCATCAGCAGCCACATGAGAGGTTCATTTGACTGTTTTGATAACATTCCACACATGACTGGTGATGTAACATACATATGCATACAAATTTAACCAGTTACTCATTAACAAGTAAGTGTTCAGTCATATCTGTATCTATATATGGATATATTTGTACGCACATAACTCTTTTAGCTCTAGTTCATCTTATTTAACTGACTAATTTAGAGTAATCCACTCGCCTGCTGTTTTACTGCAACCTCACACTGCAGATTTATATCTCCACAGTAAAGCCAGCCAACTATTAACTTGTGTTCACTCCTTTTGTGCATTGTTTTTTGGTTTTAGTCTCTCAGGTATCCTTAAATCCAAATCAATAGCAGCTGTGAGGTTAATGGAGATGTAAAAGATACTCTGACTCACCTTCTGCGGGCGGCATGCCCCTGTGGCCCATCATACCGTGGGGTGGTGGGGCTTGAGGGTGCCTCATATATTGATCCAAGCAGGGGCCAATTCCCTGCCCTGGTCCTGATCCATGAGTCATGGGATTATACATAGCGTGGCAGTCCTGGGGCGGGCCGTCGAGGAGCGGAGCACGAAGCGAAGACACATCACTGTAGGGAGACTGATCTGATGGGAGTATGCTGCGAACATCAGAGAAAAACAGCAAAAAAATTTATGAATAAATGTGTAAACTGCAAAGGGAACTGTGACAAGGAATGATAATGATTTCTGATACACTGTTGTGTGCTCTTTTGTAGCATTTTTTATCATTTTATTTACAGTCATGCTGATTAAACAGTCATCTAAACCAAAATTATAATAAATAAATGAAAGCCTGATAAATGGGATAAGATTATACTCACTGGAAAGCTATATTTCCAGCCTGTAAGCTAGAATTACATATAGAAGTTTTTTATTCCATGCCTGGAAAAACTAGCACTGCCTAAAGACTAGAACTACTATTGTGCTGTGTCCTTCCCACCACTAGATGGTACACAGCCCTTATTTCGGCCTAAACTTTGGAAACTTACTCATCTGGGTTTTCCCCTAAGCTAGAGACATGAATCTTCATTGGAACTTTCCAGTCTTCATGAATTTCAGTGGATTCTCAGACATTTCTTTACTCTCACTGGTTAGCTCAAAATTGGTCTCTCCTGTTCTTTTCCTGCTTTTCTCCGTCCCTCTGGCTCTTCTTCTAAAAGGGAAAGACTGCATCTCTCCACCTTCTCCTAAGTCGCCCTTTCAGTTCTTTAATTCTTTTACCACAACGTGTATTCCACACAGGAGCTTAATCTGTCCTCTCTAATCCACTCTGCTGGTTCCCCCCGAATTTACCTCCCTCCCATTCCTACTTTTCTCTTCTCCCATTCATCCTTTCTGTGATACTTTTCTGTTTCTCTCGCTCTCCTTCCTCTGCAACTCTCTGTCTCTTTCTATCTTCCTTTCTCCCCCCACCTCCTGCTCCTCTGTTCTTCCTCTGTCCTGCCCAGCCACCTTTCTCTCCAACTCTCTCTGCTTCTCCCTCACTCTGGGTAACCTGAGTGGGGCGCGAGGCAGTCATGCAGAGCACAGCGGGGCCTGGTCAGCCTGTAATTAGCAGCTGTCAGAGAGAGGCCGAGTCCACCCGCAACCTGGGTGGCATGAGAGAAGGGAGGGAGGGAGACGGAGCTAGGGTGGATAGAGGAGGCGTGAGGGGCTGAGTTAGCACTGTGTCCACAACAATTGCAGACATATCTGAGCTTCTGTACCCTGAGAATATCTGTGTGATTGATTTCTGAGCCTAAGATATCAGTCATCTCTGCTTTCTAGGAGAGCTGCTGTGATTTATAGTTAATAAAATACAAAAAAAAGTCAGATCTCTCAGATGTTTCTGATCTGCAGCAAGATTACAAAAAAGAAACAGCTCTGGTTATTAAAGATGACAGCATTGTGCCATCTTTAGCATAAAATCTGGCAACAAACGTGAAGGTCTAGTACAAAAGTACATGAGGAACGCCTACAAACTTTATTTATTGAGGTTTTTGCAGGGAGTTAAATCGTGGAGTCACTGTACTCTTTGCAGAAGTTTAATACCTTCTTGTCTGTAAGACGAGAAAATCATTTGCTCGACACCCACACCTGACAAGCCTGTGTCGTCGTAGGAGATCAGCGCCGAGCAGATAATTTAGCTCAGTTTGACCAGACAGTTTGAAATTGTAGATAAAACTAGTATCAGAATGTAAATTCTGTAAATTACAGAACAGAAATATTGCAGCTGTTTTTGAAGAAAGCCAGTAACTGGTTTATCTTCCAGGCAGCACTGAAAAATCTCGACTGTAGCTCATTCTGTGTGTGTGTGTGTGTGTGTAATAATGATGGTGATTATATTGTTATCAGATTTGCTGAAAATGTTGAGCTACTCTCTTAAGTTGCTCTCACGTAAAAGAGCTGCGGCTGTTTAAAAGCAACAGGAGGCCTCGCTGCATGCTCGCTGCCGTCTTACCCTCTGGAGGGCTGGCTGGGTGAGGTCTCGTAGTAATACAGCCCCTGGTGTGGCTGCATGTCCACTGGCATTGGAGCTCTGAGACCTAATGCTCCCCTTACACCCTGGACCTGACACAGAGAGAAAGAGAGAAAAAATAAAGAGACGAGAACACGGTTAGGATGAAGAGAAGGAAATCCAAACAAACCCAACTCGACCAAACAAAACTGAACTCCACCAGAAAGAAAATCCAAATACAGAGAACAATTGTGGTTGAGGGGAAAAAAAGAATACGTAGGATGTTAATAACAGACCAAACCAAACTAAGAAAAACAGTTTGTGGACAAAATAAGCTCTCTGAAAGCTTGAGTCATACTTATTTTAAACAGTCCAGGTTTAAAATGCCAAATCCACTGCTCAAGTAAAAGCAGCACATAGAAGTGAAATGTAAAAGAATTCACGTTCATCTTAATTTCATAGCTACAGCTACACGAGTACAAGGTTCGACCTCAACATTTAACAAAAGAGATTACCTGATTAAAAATATATTCTGTACTCTTAGAGAGCTTTTAAAAATCTTTCTATCGTGTTAAACAACTGACAAGGCAGCCACGCGTGCTCAGTGAAGAAAATCAGGGCTTTGCTTTAAAAAACTTAAAGGACACAGGTTTAGTGATGCCAGCAAGACAAACAGAGAAAAATGAAAGTGGAACAAAGCAGCCTTCTGTGCGAGCCTCATATGGAGACGGTATCTTTCAGCAAGAGTATATGTGTAAGGTAATTCTAGCTGAGAGAGCTCAGGAAATAAGCACCTGCTCATTACATCCAGCCACATCAGTGCAGGTACTAATAGCTGGGACTGTGGGTTCTTACATGTTTCGAAAGGTAATTAGTGCACTAATGTCTGAGCTACAACAAATGGAAAAAGGCCAAAAACATTAGACAATTTCATGTATTTGTCAACGCATGTGTGTTTTTATATTATTTCTTTTATTTGGACGTGTGCTGCAACAATAAAATGAAGCAAAAATATAAAAGCATCACAAATCTGACTCTGGATGCTGTGTCCAAATACCACATTAGTTGGGTTTAAGTGACAAATGTTCAAACCCAAGCTAGAGGCGCTCCTGTGCTCTGCAGATCAAAGCTCTATGGTTTCAGTGTAACAGGTTGCGAGGCCTGTTATGCAGTAGCACAAGTGTTAAAGGGGCAGTAGGGACCTATTTAAGCCCACATGCCACCGGGGGGTGGGGGGGATTTGGTTCGCAAACTTAGTAAGTGGGCACTCCAGGAGTAATTGCATATATTCAGCGCAGGCTTTGGATGTGTGTATGATAATTAGCCGGAAGTGCTAAATAGAGATCTCACCAAACACCTCAGCTGTCCAGAACTCATAAATACCAAGAAGGGGTTCCCCAGACAACATCACACACACACACACACACACACACACACACACACACACACACACACACACACACACACACACACACACACACACACACACACACACACACACCTGTCATTCTCACGGTGGGGATGCAGAATCAGCCAGTGGCCACCAAGTCTTTCGAGAATGTGTGCCACAGTGACGGTGGGTATACTGAAGCAGTTAGTGCTGCAACCCACTAGCAAAGGGTCGGCAGCAGACCACATGACCATTAACTGGATGAGCAACCTTTGCTATACACCCCAAAAAGTGTTTGCACTCATACACGTTACAGATAATTACAACCATGCATGCACAGTGCACTCACAGAGAAACACAGGCACAGTTACAAAAGTCCAATCATATCTGTGTTTGATGGCAGAGGCAATTTCTTCAGGTGCAGAAGTTGATCAACAAACTCACCAAACACTAGGATCACTAACTCTGAGCACACAATATCCTCAGCACATTTCTATTTTTTGTTTCAAAGACGTTTGAGGGTTACGTTCCAAAGTCTGACCTGCCTCGTGTCCTCCTCAGTCATGCTGTTACCACGATTTCTGCAGAAGCACTAAAACTGTTACCTGAATAATTAAAGTTGAGTTTGCACTATAAGAACTTACGGGCGATATTGGTGTTTAAGTACGTTTTTCATTAACAAATTGTATGAATTAGTGTAATTTATATTATATCAGTAGAAGCCTGAGGTTTGTCCATAACGCTGATGCTGTAGCAGCAGGTGTGTATTTGCACTAGAGTGTGTGTGTGTGGTGATCCTAGCATAAGAGTGAATAATGTATCAACCTGCATGTGTGCAACCTGGAATTTGTAGAAAAATGTGTTTGGCAACGTTTCTCCAGGGAGTAAAACAGCGAGTTCAGTGTTCACGCACAGAAATGTGTCTTGTGTAATTAATTTGCATGGCGCATAGCTCGCGCTCACGTCCAGAAAAAGTCTGAGCAACCTTGTCTCATAAGCTACGTTTACCTCCAACATATGCAAACAGTAAACGTTACAAACACCAGGCGTCAGAAACTGCAGACGGTGCAGTTCAATCAAAACCTCTACAACTGTTGAGTGTGATGTAACAGACGTTATTAGAGAGACGTTGAATTAGACTATAAAAACTTTAGTATTTTTCTCTAATTGGTGACGAATTTCAGGTGGGAAAGTCTTTCGAACCTTTACACAGTAATTACAGAATGAAATACATACTCACATGGATTTACACATCCAGGATGATTTCATATGTGCGGTGCTGACACAGGTGTTGCGCTATTTCAGGTCAGTATTTTGTGAGAAACTCTGAAGGAGTTTTCTGCCCAGTGTAATTTTGTGGTGCTGGGTTTGAGAGGGATGGGGCAGCAGCATATTAAAAACCCCAAGGCCATAAATCAAACGGCTAACTAAACAAATCTGCTCTAGTGCGGCACAGTGAGCTGGGCAGGAACCAAGGAGCTGGGGATGAGGACAGGATGTCCAGCCACTTTGTACACCCAAAACCTCCACATTCAAACACTCAAGGTTCACTAACTCTTGATGTTACAATTACTGACCGAGTTAGACGCTCGTAACCGCTCACTGAAATGAAAAGATTAAATTTTTCTGTGTAAATGATTCGATCCTTTCTTTCTCCTCAGTTCAATCATAATGTTCTTTTATGAGAGCATTTGTGAGTTGCAAGTAAAGCAGGACGTGATTGGTCAACAGAATCCTGACAACAATTGGACTACACGCAGAAACCAGAAAGCTACCAAAGATCTTGGCCCTTGCTTACAGATTCCGCATATTCATGAGCAGATATCTGTTTACAGAGATTATTTCCTGCCTGACTAAGCCAGATCGAGGATAGTCAGATATCCAGTTCACTGAGTTGATGACCATGATGGGCAGCTGGGAGTTGCTTGTTGACTGACTGGAAACTGCGACGGAGCCAGCTGGACTTCTCCGACTGAACTGTAGCTGAGCGAAAGGAGGTGAGATTAATGAAGACAGGACAGAGTTGAAAGAGGGCCTAAAAGCCCTGCCAGACGTTTGCTGTTGGTGAACAAATTTAAGAATAAAGAGACTGAAACAAAGAGAAAAAGCTCTGCGAGTTAGTTCTGTTCCCATTAGTGTGACCCAAGTCTTTACAAATAAGAGAAAATCTTACATTTAAATATAGCTAATGACTACTGTATGTGAACATACTGTAACATGAGGCAAAACAGCAGTATTTACTGTAAATAATACCCCAAAAAACCCAACCCTATCATAAAGACATAAAGATCACAAACCTCAGGATGTCTAACTGATGAACTGAATCACCTGAACAATAATAATCCATTTGAATCATTTTCTTGTTTTTAGTGTATAGTTTTCTAGTTTTGTTGTACAGAATCATCCTGTTCTGAAAAAAGGAAAGCTTTCCAACTTTACTTCTGCTCTAATAGCACTACACTATTTTTCCAAGGTGAGGCAAACCCATGAATGGGCTTGCTGTTGGATGCCACACTTAACGGTGATATTAGATGAGCTCACCTCCATTAATGAATATTTTAAAAACATCCCTAAGTAGTCTTGAATGTAGCGTAGCCTAATAAATTTCTACTCCAACCTACCTACTAACAGAGCCTACCACCAATAAATAAAATATGGGTTTGTATCCTTTATTGGGCTATTACTCACTCACTGTCAGAAACCAAACCACTGCACTATAAAGACTCACAATTCAGCAAAAACTGATACTAAGTATAACAGCAGATGTGGCCTGCAGGCCTTCTGTGAAGGGAATAAAACATTTCCACAGGACTCTATGCAGTGCCCCCTTACTGCACCACACAAATAAGGAGTATAAGTAGCAGTCAGGTGCTGTGAATGGGATGCATATGATTGATTGATCATCAAAAAGTAAGATCACTTCTATAAAAGCCGAGGTTCTGGCAGTTTTCCATTCTCAAGCTTTCAGGTATGTGTTATGACAATGCCACAATCTTCCCAGGAGTGAAAATCCCAGCAAACTTCACCTCAGAGGCCGATCATGTAATGCTCAAAGAAAGGCAAAAAACCCAAGAAATAATCTCAGACTTTACAGGCCTCAGTTGGCATGTTAAATGTTAAAAATCATGACTTTGGGTGCCGGTTTGAGCAGGCGAACATATGCCTCAGAGTCAAACGCAGCAGCCTGGTTTTGTTTTTGACTCGAGACCCTTTGGTTGTGCACTGAACACGTATGCTTTTTTTTTTGCCAGGAGCCTCTTCTCTCTAAAAAATGAACATGGCAGCATGGATTATAGTTCACAAAACTGTAGCTGAACCAGCCACAAGACTTGTTGAACAATGTCCTTTGAATGGATGAGACCAGGATGCAAATGTTTGGTGACAAGTCCAACACCATGTTTGGCAAAAACCAAACAGAGCATATCAGCACAAACTCTGTATACCAACTGTGAAGCACGGTGTTGGAGGCGTGATGATTTGGGCCTGCTTGCAGACACAAGACCTTGTGGCCATTGGACTCTGTATTCTAGAATCAAACACGACACCATGTGTCTGACAGCTAAAGCTTGGATGAAACTCGGTTGCGCAACAGGATAATGATCCCAAGCACTCCTGCAAATCTACAACAGAGGCTGAAAAAGAAAAGAATGAAGGTTCTGCAAAGTCCAGACCTTACTGGCTGAAATGATGTGGAGGGAGCTGTGTAAAAATGAATGCCCACGAATCTCAATGGACCAAAGCAATGTTGAAAAGAGTGGGCCAAAATTGACAGTTACACGGAAAATGATTACTTCAAGTTAATGCTGTGAAAGATGGTTCTACGCCTACCCAGTCATGTGGTGCACTTTAGTATTTTATTGCCTATGACTTTAACTTTTCATTGGAAAATATATTGGTTGTTTATTTAAGTTAAATAGTGTCACTTTAAGAAGCTGAAGCCGTTTCCACACATGCACTCGAGCCCTGAACTTTAGTCAGACAGTGAGCAGTGAAATTGCAACTGCCCAGCACGTTCAGACGTTCAGTCTTTAACCGGCAAGCTCTTTGGTACAAAGTCCGTGTTAGGGCAGCTAATATTCTAGAGGATTCACCAGTAGCAAGTGGGCAGTAGTGAAAATACATCGGAAGTAAATTTCCTGCTGTATTTTACATTTGAAAAAGGACGACTAAGGAAAATATCCCAAAGTTATCCTCCACAAGTGTCCGAAGTACCACATGAGAAAACAGCTCAAGGGACAAAATACAACAGAGTTCAGGAAGACAGACTTGCTGCAGGGATCTGATTGGACTGGGCTGAAGGCGTTTTAGAGCTTTTAGTGCTTATTTGTCCCATTAGATTCAGTTTTCAGGTGACAGTTTGTGTTTGTGGGATACAAAGAGAAACATTGTTTAGTCTCTCACAGTTTGGCCATTTGTGACATTCCCATAAAGTGCTGATCCTCCTCCCTCCGAGGAAGTCTCCAGAGAGGACAGACATTTCCACAGGTCACTGGCTGTGTCACACAAAAGGTCTGATCCGCTCTACTTCTACGCTCCTTTTCTCTTGGGTGAAACACTAAACTGGGGCTCACACATGTGCCCCCCCCCCCTCCTCAGCCAATATAAAAAGCGGCATTTAATGACATCCCCGTTCCTCTCAGTCCTGCTTCTCTTCTAATCTCACATGGGAATGTGAGTATTCAGTCTGTGTTGCTTGTTTGTGTGTTTGCTAAATAATCTACACAACATTTACACACACTCAGCAGCCTAAATAAAACTCAACACACATCTTCAGAGGTTGTTGCATCGAGTGTAAACACCCATCTGAAAGCATTTTATCCCCGTCTTTCTCCCCCACCCTCTCCTCTGCTCCCTGCTGTCCTCTTATAATTCTGCCTGTTCCATAGCTCTGTATCTCTGACTATCTCTCGCTTTCCCTCTTCTCCCCCGCTGCCTCCACCCTCTCACTCATTCCCTCACTCCCTCCTTCCCTATGCTCATTCCTGCTCTTGCGACCTCTCCCTCGCCCCTCCCCCTCCTGGCGGAGCTGCAGTCGAGGTGGGTGTTCTCTGGCTGTTATGACTTGAGAGACGATAATGGCAGCTATAATGTAGCCAGCCGTTCCTGATGTGGCTGGGCTTGTGGGGGATTCTGTTGTGTTAGGGCTGGAGACGGACCGCGGGAGGGAGGAGGGAACGAAGGCGGGGCTCGGGCCTGCAGCCAACCACAGCCCAGATTCTACCTCGTTTTCTTCCATTTTTCCTCCCTTCCTTCTTTCTTTTTTTCCTCTTACACCAACTTTTTCTAACCCCGTTGTTTTCCTTCGGTGGTAAACTTTGTTTTTAATTTCTGCCTTTGTTTTTGTAACCTCCCCTCCAACCCCAACACAGACTCTCCCCCTTTCCTGCTTTTCTCCCCCACCCTACCCCCCCTTGTGTTTTTTACCCCTTTTACCCAGAATCTGTGAATTCCTCGCAGCTGCTGTAATGTGATGGGGGCCAACAGTGTGACCAGTGAAAGGCCACAGGGCTGGAGACATCACTGTAATGTACAGTAAGCTCTACTTACTAAACTGCTGCAGGGAAGATTAATGTCATATCTACTTAGTAACAGCAATTCTGACTTTGATTTAAACTGCTTTAATGCCCATTTGGTCTTTAAAAAGATACCGAACAGACATAAGCCTCATTGTGTCAGACGAGTAAGACAATCATTCAGTATTTTAGTTAACTGACTTTCATTGCCATCATAATGATGTTCATCCGTTCATTTTCTTAACCACTTATCCAGTCCAGGGTCACGGGGGGATCCGGAGCCTTTCGCAGCTATCGTGGGGGGAAAAGTGGGGTACACCCTGAACAGGCCACGAGATCCTTACTGGAGAAACACACACAGACAGACATTCACACCCGTGGCCAATTAAAATCACCAGTTATTCTAACATTCATGTCTTTGGACTGCGAAACGAAGCTGGAGGAAACCGTGCAGGCTAAAGGAGAGCGTATACCTGTTTGAACCCAGGCTCTTTCTGCTCTGAGGTGACAATACTAACAACAGCATCACTATGAGACACTGTGCTCCCACATTTCAAATGTATCTCCTAACAGCTCAAAATCTGCTCTATGAGAAGTAGCACCACACATGAGTTTGAGCACCATTTTGACTGAATGACTATTTAAGGGTCAAAACAAGTATTTGACCCTCAACTTAAAAAAAAGTCATAATCCCTTTTAAGCAGCCAAAGAGTTTAACTTAAAAACAATACTTAAAGCACCTGAAGTAAAAGTACTCATTATACACCAGTTCTCCTCATAATCTCCCTACAAGTATTATTGAATCAAAATTATATGGATGGACGGATCATTTTAATATTCCAGCTGGAGATGACTTAAATTGTATTTTGTTTAGTACTTTTAGTAATACAGCACAATATATAAGAATATAAGTATTTTAATCTACAAAACAATAAGTAAATGGTAAAGTACAAAATACAGTGGGATAGAAGTAGAAATATTTAAGTAAAGTACAAGTACATTATACTAGGTTAGATTCTATCACTGGTCCCACCCAGGCTCTAACCCATTGGATGCTGCACACACTGCAATTATATTTCAGGGGGGCACTTGCCACCCTATTCCCTCCTTCTTTACACCACTGTTTAAACTATAAAATCATACGGCCATTTTTAATCACCTGTTGCTTTGCTTTGTAAACTTGGGAATTCAAAGAGTTCTCACTCTAAATATTTTGTTTTCTGTAAAGCTCCAAGGGCTTGATTATAATCCGTTGTGGACCCGGACACAAACAGCTGAAGACCCGACGGTCGAGCAGTCCGCCACCTGGGGCGGATGCGTAGTTGGTGCACTGTAACGTAAATGCTCCATGGATGAGTCCACGCAGGCGGGCACACAGACCCTCGTGCTCACTGTCGGACCCGAGCAGAAAAGTATAATCCCGGCTTAATGACCGAGCTATAATGCAGATATAACGCACTTGTACAGAGTATATATAAACTCACGCACATTATCCATAAAAAAGACAGAAATTCATCAACCAAATTACTGTATTACTGTAAAAAATCCATACTAAGAATGTAAAAATCCATGCTAAGGAAGATATATTTGAATATAACAGAAGCAAACAAAGTCTGAAGGTGAGACACACAACAACATTTCTTTGGTTTAAAAGTTGGTTAAACACTTTACTTAGTCAGTGTAGCCATGCCATGAGACAAGAATCCTTTACTATCCTTTTAGACACAGTCGACACCACAACCCCGTGTTCCTGTACTGTAAACTTTGTGCTGGTGAAGCCGCGGTGCTGATGTCTCAGTGCTGGGGCTCTCACCTTGTCAGAATGGCGGGATGAAACGTTGATCCCTTGTTGTTACACAGTCAGAGTGACTGATGAAAGATATTAGGGCACTGGAGGGCTCAAGTACAGCTACTCAGCACAGCTAAGGTAGATAAATCACAGCAAGAAAGATGACGAGAAAACTCAGAGTTTTGAGCCGTCGGTGGGTTTTTGTAATGCTAAACATCATTTTTTATCACCAACATGATGAACACCTGGTGCTAGGAGTAAAAGGTGCAGAACAAAAGTGAACTGTAAACATAATCTTAACAATCTTAACAAACTGACAATGAAAATATTTTGGCCTCAAAAGTCCTATCATTAACTTCCTTTACTGTCACGTGAACAGCCAACCTTAGCTGCACAGTCATGATTACTGTTTTATCACCTTTGTAACCATTGGCTTCATCAGTCAGTGACTTGATCGTGTTTGTTTGAGGATTAGGAGCGGTTCACCTCTCCTTGTATTCATTTGCCTGTACAAGCACTGTTTTGCACTGCTGGCAAATGAGCTTCACTTTCTCAGGAAAGCAGTTAGACTTCTGTTCAGGGGTCTCGACCAAAAAAAACTCTGTCGAGCTGACAGGTGTGATGCTGACAACACATGTGAGGGTATTTCCTTCAGCTTAATCCCCACATGACTTGCGATTCCTTCACTCTTTTGCTTCTCCTCTGTCCTCTCTCTCTCTCTCTAGGCCACCCACCCACCATCCTGCACATACCTGTGGTTTCCTGTACCCCGCTCCTCTCCTCCCTCTCCTCTCTTTACCTCCAGCTTCTTTTTCTCCCTCCCCCCATACACACACACACACACATACACACCTTCCTCTTTTCTCTGTCTACCACTGAAGTCTTGCCTTTTCTTCTTCTACTACTACTTCTCCTTAACTTCCACATGCCTGTATAGCAGATAGGTATTGCCCCAAACCACAAGGATTTCTTTGAACTCCTTTTAAGGAGGAGAAGCAAAGGAAGCGGGGGGAGAAGGAGGGAGAGAAGGATGGATGGATAAAGCAGATGAGGAAAGGTTGATTCACGCAGCTGGCTCCCAGCTGTAGACCGAAGCAGCACACAGGACTGCTCCATCTGTAAACAAGTAGGAGCCCAACCCCCATTTTTAAGAAAACATGAACAGAGCTTTGTCATTGTAAATTCAGCATTCCTCTTCATCTTCGACAGCACTCCTGACCATCACCCAGCTTCTTCTGGCTCTTTTCCTCCCTCCCTCTCTGTGGCTCTACGTCACTTTTACTCCAGGATTTTTATTTTTAGTGTATTTTTCGTCCACTCATCTCATCCGACGCTACGTTGTTGCTGTGTCAGTTCAAATACAATTTAACCTCCAGCTAATTCTTTGACAAATGTTCCACAAAGAAAAATTCAGTGGAGAGGGCAGCTATCTTGTGCAGTAGGGACCTGCACAGGGGAACAAAAACCAGATAATAATCTGTTCAGTTTATAGAAAGACCACAGTGATTATAAGAAAAATAATAATCCTAACAGTCTTGGGTGGGCAGGGAATATTTATAGCCGGCCTGCTGCTACTTATATTCTTTAGCTGTATAACACAGCTGGAAGCGAGGGAGGAGACAGAGGAGGTGGAAAACTGACGAGGAAAAAGAGACCGAGGAAAGAGAGACAGATGGGCTCCAGGGTATCGAGGTGGAGAGGATGTGGAGGGGCGGATACCCGATGCATGTGTGCGGTTGAGCACAAGACAGACAAAAACAGGCAGAAAGGGAGAAAGACGGAGACAAGACACGTGCGTGTATTTGTGTGTTTATGTGTGCGTCTGTGTGTTTGTATTTGGTGTGTAGGAGAAACCGCAACACAGTCTCTACAAAACACGACAGCGGCAGACGAGGCCTGCAGGCCACCAGAGGAACACAGTGACCACAGCTCTGAGAGCCTCTCACAGAGAGGAAACAAGGAGATATATGGCACAGACAACGCCGCCATAAAAACTGTGCAGACACGGTTAATCGAGACAAAGCCGTGTGGAATTTCTTGTGAACTCATTTCTCTACCCTGAGCTCTTGTTTTAGGGTCTGAAAGTCCTTTCCTGTGTAGAAGAAAGTAATATTATAGGTGGATATAAATGGGGATTCTGAACAGGTGTACTTTTGGGTCTATCAGTGTCAAAGTGATAGACGAAATGTAGACGTTAAATCCTGTGACTGGCAGGTAAATGGTTTCCTTCCACTTTCAAATGCATGTTAGGAAACTGATGACTCCACAGTGTACATTGCCTCTCCCAGACTGAAGGGCTGTAGTTTCTCTGCTACCCTCTGGAAGTCGAATAAGCAGTTAAGAAAATGGATGGTTGGAAACTTTGCAGTCAGACAATCAAACTTTAAATACCCTTTGGGAAAATTAAAAACACCTTTTGTAGTTTATATTTAAAGGAGTTACGAATTGTCTTGTCTTCTTCCCCTCATGTCCAAGCAGTTGCGAGCCTGGTTCTACCAGAGGGTTCTTCCTGTTAAAAGAGGGTTTTTCCTTCCGATAGCTTGCTCATAGGAGGGTTGTCTCATTGTTGGGGTTTCTCTGTATTATCTTTATCTTACAATATAAAGTGCCTTGAGGTAAAACAAAAAAATCCCAGAAGACCTTATATTACTCACATTTCAGCCTAACAGCCAATAATTCAGCAAACTCCACTTGTTTAAATACTTTTATATACACTTAAAGCCGCCTTGCTAGTACTGGATTTGATTGTCTTTGTCTTTCAGAACTGTCTTTGTTCTCTGTGGCATGGATTAAACAAGGTGCCGCTAACCTTTGGTCCATAACAACATGATTGCTGCAGATATCCATGATGTCAGTCTTCTGTTCCACCAGATCCCAAAGGTCTTCTACTGGATTGAGATCTGGTGACGGTGGAGGCCATCTGAATACAGTGAGCTCAGGAAACCAGTTGACATGCTAAGCAACAGTACTCAGTTAGCCTGTGGTGTTTTAACTATGTTCAGCTGGTACTAAGGAGCCCAAAGTGTGCCAAAAAATATCCCCCACACCATTACACCACAAACACAAGACTGAACAGCTGATATGAGGTAGGATGGCTCCATGCTTTCATGTTGTTTGCATCAAAATTCTGACTGCATTATCCAAATGTCACCACTCCAGCAGAAATCTGGACTCATCAGATCAAACATACTTTATGTAGTAAAATATAACAAACTTCTATATCTTAAAATCAGCTGACCTGTGATTTAGTGAAACATGCAGTAGTTTATGTTTTCAGTTAGTCCAAAGAAGCAGAAAACTGTACAAAGGTTGCAGAGGGTCGTGAGCGGCACTTTGTGAACACTGGCTTTCACGAACTAGCTAACAACTTAATGCAAACACACCAAATGACTCCACACCACTGTCTGCTCAGCTGGGCCGTCTGCTGTATGTGCTGCAGACAGTGCTGAGAGCACTGTGAACAAAAGAGATGAAACCACTCTGCCTCCAAAACTGTCATGACACCATATCTCAGCTACCTTAAACATTGTTCTTCTGGAAAAACTTCCTAAAAAAAGCGCATGTTTTCAGAAACGTAGAAGAAGGTACAGCATGCATCGTAAGGAAACCCATCAACCTGCCAGCACTGAAGCTGCTCTGATTGGAGGAAGGGTTTAAACTGAAATTCCTCCGAGCAAACAAGCAGAAGCGATTGACAGCGACACAAGAGGGGTTCTCATTTTGTTAACATGATGACGTGAAGGAGTTCACAAACCTTTAAGCACCGCTGTGGTATCACTGTCACCCTGGATCTTTAATTTGAAATTAAGGTAAATTAAATACACAATCCAGTGAACTTATATAATCACAACTATAAGCACATCATGATGTTCCACAATGCAAAACACCCCCTCACTGTCGCTCCCGTTCTCCATGTTCTTATCTCTCTTGCCCACCTCAGTATGTAAACTGTAGATAAATTTGTCCCAGCAGATGAACACACATGTGGAGACTTGTCTTCATCAGTTCAGAGATGTTCGACTAAATGTGCACAAATACAGTGTTATATCCTCACTTTTACACCGTTGCGTCCTCCGTAGCTCTGCCCTTGGAGTGCAAATTGTGAAAATTTCTCACATTTTTAGTTCCCGCTCATCTTTTATGCATTTTTGCAAAAAGATTTTGAAAAAATATAGAACAAAAGTTAAGTTTGTGGGTTTTGTATAAAACCTTTCTTTGTCTACAACTCCTGTTCCTTGTGTCTCTGCAAGGCTATTTCAGCAAACTCATACATACAGAAGTTGATGACTGGTGAAATATGATGACAGGTTTAGTTGATATGAATCAGTGAGAAAGAAAACAATGTTCTCCTTTTTCTTTTGTTTGCCCTTTAGTTAGACAAACCTCATCGTTTTACACAGTGAACAAGTTACAGAGCGAGACTGTGTGCTAAAATGTGCCCCTTCTCCTGTGTGGTCCTCCTCATAGCTGCTGACTTCATAACTAATATATCGCAGGCGTTTAGCTTAATACCCAGATGTTGGTAGGAGAAAGGCATCTGGGCCTGCGTTAGCTTTTAATTGGCTGGGATCCCTGAGCTGATGTTTGGGGCTTAGCATGTGACTCAAGGAAACAGACACACCGACTCACACATGCAAAAAAAAAATGGTCACACACTCATATTCATACACACACTTTCCCTGAATAAGAATGAAAGCAGTCTCGTATGCTGTCAGGAAGAGACAAGTCATGACTGTCCAGAGTCTACAAACTGAACAAATGCAGACAACACGCAACCACATACACAAATACACCCAGTTGAATCTTTAAAGTGGTGCGACTGTCTGACACCATGCTGCTGACAGCTGTGGCAAGCAGCAGGCATGATATCTGCTGAGTAACTGACAGCACGAGATAAAAAGATTCACATAAGAGAAAGACACACACACACACACACACACACACACACACAGAAAGAGAGAGAGAGCCTTGAGTACTCATCAGGGCTGTAATTAGCTGGCATTAGCATAACTAAAAGGCAACAAATCAGCTAATCAGATGGCTGTAAATTGGAGGGGTGAGAAGCTTAACACACCCACACAATCACACTCATGCACACACACACATGAAAACATTTAAACACATAACGGAAAATACACTGATTCCAGTCACACTTCAGTTTTGCTCTCAAATAAACACGCTCACAAACTTGTCAGATCAAAAACATGTGAGGAATTTCAGTGAACTGAACTGCAGCTCATTTAGACTGATTGTGAAATCGATCCTTAAATTGAGAACACGTTTTACAAGATTTTTTTTTTCCATTTTCAGTTGTGGTAGACCCCACACATACACAACGTTTTCTCAGTTTTGCTTACAATGTTTAGCTTTATGCTTAATGCTAGACACAGACGAGTAATAATTGTCCTTGAGAATAGCACACACGCCAAGAGTGACATCACATCGGCTAACACAAGCCCTGCTTTGGTCTCATTTAAGCCAGTGAACCTCAGTTTCTGTAATTGGACTGAAAGCGTGAATGCACAATCTTGTTGGTTTTTACCGCCATTATAATTATACAGAAGTAGATGATGCGATAGCTTGAAAAGATCAGACCTTCTGGAGAAATGCACCCATCTCCTACAGCAGGAAGTCTTTTCCACCTCAGAGCTTGAACCCGTACCTGTATATATATGTATATATGTATGTATGTACCTGTGCTCTTTTCTTTCCCTTTTTGCTGCCTACGTTTTGCAGTAAATTTCATTTTTGTAACCCTTTAGAAACTGGTGCTAAATCCGGCGCTTGAACCACTGATTGGTTAGGCTGTCACATAGCTGCTAACTATTAGCGAGCTCTGCATGTCTGTATAAAACATTTTGTATAAGAGGAGGGGACACAGGACCGGTCAGATGTGTCACATTTCTAAACTTTTGTTCCTCAATGCTACAGATTCTGAGCTGATCACCTTTTGCTGATATGAAAGCATATGTCAAAGACCTGTGCTAACAATGTGACGTTAACTTGTCTGACTTTTTGTGCGTTTCACAACTATGATGTAGGATCAAGTTGAAAAAAGGCCCTAATCAGACAGGCTTAGAGACTGGTCAGTGACCATCTGGCAACCACTCGTCATGAAGGACAAACCAAGTATTCCCTGTGCAACTGGCAAAAATCTCCTTGCAATGGCTTTTGACAGGTCCAGTCATCGTTTGCACAGAGCTGATGGGCTTTTCCTTCAAAGTAAATGTTTCACCAAACATGTATCCAAAGGTGCAACTTTTACTTTGAAGGCAAACCTTCTCCTTTTTCAGTTTGCTTCTTTTTCAAGTGTTATTACCAGTTGGTTAGTGTTTAGCAAGTATTTGTTGACAAACATGAAAAACTACAGGCAACCATGGCGATCTCCTACCAATAAAAGGAACCACTGGGAGCTTTTTGGTTCAGCACCTTCTTTTAAACCAATTTCACCCATCAATAACGAGGGACCTGTCACGGTTCTGAGTCGGTTCGACCCAGCATTCTGAGTTTATTATGTTTTGGGTTTATTTTTGCATTATGGAGTGTTTTTGGGGTTCTCTGGTGTTTTGATTATTTACGATAGATTATATTACTGTGGTTCTGGTTTGGGGGTTTGTTCACAGGGTTTGTGTTCTCATGTTTTGTGTGGGTTTAGTTCTGTGTCTGGTCTGCGTCCTTGTGTAGTGTTCTTGTTTCCTGTTTTATTGTGAAGGTCTGCGTCTCATGTGAGTGTGTTCAGTTTTACCTCTGTCTCATCTTGTTGATTACTCCCAGCTGTGTCCCCCACCTGTGTGTAATCTCCCTGTGTTTCTCTGTGTGTATTTAAGTCGCGTCTTCTGTCATTGTAGTTGCTGGTCCGTCTGTGTATCCACCGTGCTTCATCTGTGTGTTCTCCCTGCTGTCACCTTCATGTACCATCGTCTACCTTCCTTCATGTTCATGTCCTGGTTTGTGTTCAGTAGCTTAGTTATTTCCAGTATAGTTTAGTTTATCTTCGTTAGCCATTTCCTCCCTGTGCTTGGTATTCAATAAATCACCTTTACACCTTCACGACTGCCTGCTATTGGATCCTCCTTTATCCTCTCCACACGGCTCATCTCACTCGTCGTGACAGGACCAGTGTCAGACAGTGTGGGAAGATGCATTTTTCCCGTAGCAGCCAGTAGCTGTATCACTTCCAATATGGCGGGCAATTCTTGAGCAATAATGTCACATGAGAAACGTCAATGCATGTAAATAATGAACACAGTGTAAAAGGATGAACCGAAGCCTGAGAACTTTCCTCCACTGCTTCTCTGATTGTTCTTCATTCACATACACTACATGGACAATCTCTCAGTTCAGGCGTTGGGACAGGTGTATAAAATCAAGCACCAGTCCATGCAGTCGTCCTTTATAAACACTTGTGGTCATTCAAAAGATCTCACTGATTTTGGGTGTGGTACTAACAGGATGTTGTCACTACAACAAGTCAGTTTGAGAGATTTCTTCTCTCCAGCTAAGTGGTGGTATTGTTGCAAAGTGGAAGCGTTTAGCAGCCACAGTAACTCAGATTTCCAAATCTCCTCTGCCATTAACATCAGCACAGAAACTGTGCACTGGAAGCTTCATGGCAGCTTCTGTAAGCTTAATGTGTAGGTGGATCAGGACTTTTGTCCATATAGTACATGCTGTATAAAGGTGAAATAGGAAAACTGTGCTTTCTTGTTATCTGCACAGACATACGGAGAACGATGCTTTCTAAAAGGCAAAGTCAGCAGTAAATAATGGCTTGCTAAGTTTTGTAGGCACTAATGATATCTGCAGTTTGTTTGGCTATGAAATGTGAAAGTACAAAATTTTTACTCAGTTAATCAACTTTAGTACTGACTGCACTGATCTACCACTGGTCCCAAATCTAAAACTGACTCTATTTTTACCAAATAACAAAAACATAAGAAGAAGAAAACATTGGTACATAGCACCAAAAAATAGCTGCACTCAAAGTTGGAACCACTGAAATCAGTGAACATTGGAGAGGATACCGCAACAAATGTCTCAGTGATTGGCGGATGTAGTCTAAAGATTCTAACCACCATAATTTCCGTCCCATGGAAATGACCAAATTTTGCTACTAAAGCTAGACAACGATAGAAATAGATAGAAATGGCTGTAGGATGGCAAGAGGAGCAGCACAAAAAGGTGAAAAAGAAGGAAGAGATGGCTTCTGATTTGGAGCCACAAGCAGTTTAAACTGTTAAGCACTTGAATCCACGGCTGCAGATGCAGGGGAACTAAGATTCAGCAAGGATTTGCATTGAGACACTTTCCACTCAAAGGAGACCAACGACAGGTTGGAAAGCTTTCCACAGACCTCTAGACCAAGCTAATTCTTTCTATATTGAAAGAATTGGAAACTAGACTTCAGAACACAAGACAACAACTATTTCCCCCATTCTTTCCTATATACATGATGCTTGAGGGATTCAGTGTGTTGCTCCAATGAACTACTAACACTGCTTGCTTGTTTGGTTGCCCCCAAAAAAGAAAAAACACTTTTTTTTTCTGATTTTCCAGCTTGTCAGCCTTCACATTCTGAGCCTTATAGAACATACTATTTAAATAAAAAGACACCCCATTTGATCTATTTATTGCAATCAATGAACAGATAAACTACAAACCATCAAGCATCGCTGTGCCCAAAACATTAGCGATCAGTGTTAATGGCTTCCCTTTTTTTGGTCAAAGCATGGCCAAATGAAGAATATTCACTGCACTTTACATGAGAAAATGGTTGGAGATGTTTTGCAATCACAGAAGCTATCTGCTATTTGTGCATGTAAACACTGATCCTATCTCATGCATGAGGAAGGGGCTCCCTTTCACTGTGTCTCAGCCCTAAATTCCAGGCGGTATCTCCATGCAGTGCTCAGTGATGCGCAGGGAGCACATGCACATAAAGCACAGACACAAACTTTCACTCACTCAGGCGAACAAACACAGTGTACACACTGCAAAAATATTTACACATAACCTGTCATATATAACTAAACAGATGCAAATGTGCACAAAGGTACGGAGCAGCAAGTATACAGACACACGCTGAGAGAAGCTGGCGGTTGGCTCAGATGACCCACAGACCTGGTGTGACGAACACAATGAGAAGGGCACCGTTTACGTCAGCAGCAGCAGTGAATGGCTCGCTAAAGACATGAACACACAAAGATAACGCGCGCGCACACACACACACACACACACACACACACACACACACACACACACACAGTTGATCCTTCTCCATTACTGGGAGGTTTTTCAGGCCAGAGTTTTCACTGCTTGTTGGCTCGTGCCACGCTACATCTGGACAACGTTGAGGGAATCGGGTGAGGACATTGTCCAAAGTTCTCACATGTAGCAGATAGCAGAAGACAGTCAGCTTGGGATATTTTCTCACTCAGGCGCAGGAAAAAAAGCATGAGGAGGCAGGACACGAGGCCTACATGCACTCAGATATTACACTGATGAATAGGTGGCAGTTAATGTTTGTTTAGACTTTACATTTTTTGGATATTCTCACATGCACCTTTGCCGATTAAGGTTCAGAACTGCAGTAAAGTAAAATAAAGTGAAGTAAGATGCATAAACTCAAAAAGTAGAGTACACTTCTACTATTGTTTCCTACAGAGAAAAAAAGGGGGCACAGTGATTCAGTTGAGATGGAAAAAATCTGGTGGCAGTGATGCTGCTATGCAGCGTATGACTCAAAGTCTGTGTGTGGTATTTGTGTCCTCCTTTCTCCTTTATAGACGAAGGATTGGGGGAAATTAGATGCAATACAAAAGACAGAACGACAGAAAGACAAGCGGCAGGGAGGTAAAGAAAATGAGAGTGACAAACAGAGACAAAAGAAGAAAATCAAGTTGATGGAAGAAGAAGAGATGGAAAAAAGAGAGGGAGCAGAGCTGAGGCACATGCTTGAGCAGTCCTTTTGACTGACAAGAGAAGGGCCGCAGGCCTATTGTTGAACCCCCATTCCTCACTGTATTGTCTGACCTTATAAATGCACGGTCGCCGGGAAAAATGGCAAACACCGCAAGTTCTCTCTCCTGTTTTTTTCTAGCGCAGCAGAATTATCTTGCTTTTGTGTACTTTCAAACAGGTCAAGAAAATGTTTTCTGATATCCTTCAGCTCTATAATATAAATACTCCTTGTTTATAACTCGTTCTCATTTTCAGCTGTAAATTACGTATAAAGTTATGCTACTTAATTTATGTTTCCTTTGGCGTTTATCACAAATGTATCAGCACTTCTAAAGACCTTCCTCTTATTTAAGAACTTCTTGATCCGTGTCCACTGACTAGTTGCTTAGGTGGCAGAGTATTTCCTGGCAGGAAACAGGAACTTCCTTCACTAGTTAAACCACGGCAACCAGCTAATGCTTGGTTTATGCACAAGTAGCGGTAGTGTGAAGGCAGTCCGCAGGCAGACGGGCACGTGCATGTTAAGTGGAAGGTGTCCTGACAAATGCAGCTTTAGCCGATGGGCATCTGCTCACTGTGTTTGTGCCTTTTGGAGCCCTTTAATGGACTATCTGACTAACATTAGGTTTGTACTTTAGTTGTGGTGACTGAAATTTTTGTATTTTATTAGCCTGTTTCTTAGCACTAATCTGCCAACATGTGCATTTTTGTTTTGCAGCCGTACAGTTTATAAATGCAACTTGCTAACCAAGCTAGCAAGAGGCAAAAGACACATTGGCACTCCATTCTTTCATCAGGTAACTTCAGGATGGAAAAATCAACATGAAAACATTGAGTCCACACGCAACAGGCTGCATCACACTTGCTTCATATATCGTGCATACATGTTAAAGCACTGCTATACCCACAATTTATTTTAAATTGCTTTAAATAAATGAAACAAAAAAGACGGAACATATGAATAAGTGAATTTTAGAGCTGATTTTCTGCCTTTATACAGACCCTGCGGGCTAAACCACTGAGTTTACTGGACAGACATAACCGTAACCAAGCATTCACGTGTATGTAAATACAGTAATCAGCAATACCCAAATTCTAACGGTGAAACCAAACAGGAACTAACAGGGAGTAAAATCAATACAAATCTATAGTATGGACAACTAAATATCTAAGTTACAGTATAGAGGTAATAGCTACAGATGTAATACAAAAATCCTTTCTTTTTATCCATATTACACAATGCTGTGTACAAGGAAAAGAAAAATTCCACCTGTGCAATGGAGAAAAGAAAAAAAAAGCCTCCTCTTGGGTCACCAGACGTTTCTTATTCATTACGAGCTACAAAGCCTAACAAAGAGAAGGCTTCTAGCCCTTCATCTGCCTCTTCATTCCATCGCTCCCTCTTTTCCTCCAGCTCTTCATGGAGAACAGAGAGGGGAATCATTCAGTGGCTGAAAAGGTTAAAGTCTAGCTGTAGGCTGGAGTTCCTGCGTCTGCCAGGGGCACCTGAAGAGGGGCAAACATTTACCAGCTAAGAAAAGGGGGGGGGGGGAGAAAAAAATTAACAGCCTGCCCGAGAGCTGCAGGGTCCGCGGTGAGTGGTGGTGTAGGGCCCTTGGAGAGTTTGTCTTGTAATTGAGTCAATTGTTGACCCCCTGTTCACGCTGCCTCTGCAAATCTTGTGAGGAAAAGCCTGCCGAATAACTAATGTTCTCTCTCTTTCTCTCCCTCCTGCTCTTCATCTATCCATCTCCCGCTCCTCTTCACTTTCCCCCTTTCCTCCCGTTGCTTTCCGTTGTCTCAGAGGATAATTGTGCTGCAAGTACAAGGCAGTCATTTAGGGAGGGGAGGACTGTTCAGGGATCTGCTGAGGCTTACAATCTTCTTTTCACCCCAAATCTTTCTTACCCAGAGCTCTCACTCTCTCGTCTCTCCTGCATTCTCTCCCTTTTTCATTCCTCCTTTTGTTTGCACCGTGGGATGAATTTTAATCACTCCACTCTCCACCTCCAATCTCAGCTGCCCCCCCCGCTCCTCATTTTTTCCCTCTTTCCTGAGCCTGGCCACTCAGTCCCGGTTTCCAAGTTGCATATCCAGCACCACAGCACCTTCTCTGCTTGCCACTCCTCCACTGATCATCTCATTGCAACCAGAACACAGACGAAGCCCTTTGATGATCAGAAAAAGAAAAAAGCACGTTATTTGTGACTCCAGGTTTAACTGCGGGCCAACTGTCTTTCACAGGGACAGATGTGATTTGAGAGTGAAAGAGAAACAAGGTGAGAATGACAAAGAGAGGGGGGAGGTGTGGTGGCACAGAAAGAGGAGCATCGCATTCTGTTTGTGAAGAGCGATCATTTTTAAATGCCTCCTTCATTCGAGAACACTTTGTTTGCACAAGGGCTCTGCTGTTGTGCTCCCATTGAGGCAGCTTATCCCGAGGGACAGTGCAGGCCAGGCAAACTGTTGTTATTCACATTTCACACATGTACTAATTAGCAGGTCCTCTTAAAAAGAAAAGTGCTTTATTACAGCTTTAAAAAGTGAGAGTAAAAGTGTGTTAGCATAAGAAATAAGTAAAAGATAAAAGTCCGACATGGCGAACACATGTCACGCTTCCTGACAATCTAAATATCCTTCATTTCCTTTCTTTGGCCTTCACTTTTGTCTCACTCTCTTATTGGCCTGCACCAGATAAAGACAATAATAAATTGATTATTATATGATTATTTGTCTTATAACTTACAGTTTCATTACAAAGCAGACAACATGAACTCTTCTTGAGCCTTAGTAGTGTTATTGCTGAAAAGCAAGTTTACAAACTTAAAGTACTCTTACTTAAATACTTGTAGTTAAGTACTTGAATCGATCTCTATAAAGGTACTCCATCAACATCTCGCTCTCTCTTCTTCTAGCTTATATTTCTTCCATTTTTTCTGATTCATTCATTCTGATACATTTACAAAGATGAAGCTTATAAAACATGTGAGAAACTTAAATGGACTTTTAGGGTCACAGTTACGGAATAAAGTGACTGAGAATCAGAATCAGAATACTTTCATAATCCCTAAAGAAATTATGTACATGATTGAAAAGAAGTACAAAGTAAAGGACAAAGAAATAAGTAAAAAAAGTTAAGCTAAAGAGAAAAACCAGGAGCAACAGTGTCAACAGGCTGCATGCTGGTTGATGCATGCGCACAAATGAATGAGTTTGTTCTTGTTATTTCATCACATCCTGAATGAATTTATTTACTTTTTTATATAGTTAATTGAAGAAAGATTGTTTAAGATGCCATCCAGTGAAATCGTGCCTATATGAAGCACAGTCTCATTGGTGAACCTTTTTCGAATGATGCTAACAGGACTTTATAAAGAAAGAGCATCATTTCAGTAAAGTCAAAAGACTGCAATGTTAAGGGTTTAACCACAGAAACATTTAATTTAAGGTTTTTAATTTTCAGGATTGCATATAAAAAAGTTCAAGCGGGCTTTGCCGATCTGCAAATAAACCCAGTTACACAAGAGCTTTCAAGACTAAACCACTCAACAGTCTAACGTGAAATAAAAATGCTTCTTACAAGTAATCAAATTAAGACATTAACACTGTAAAAGCATTCATTTAGCTTAATATATGCTTGTACACACAATTAACCACTTGTTGCGATTAAATAGTTTCATTCAAAATTCTAACAGATTTCTTTATGAATATATACCTTCAAATGGTGCTAGCATATTATGGCTTTTTAAGTCAAGAATCTCAATACCACCAGATGCTCGTGTGTTTACCTTTAGTTTTAGGATATCAGCATCCAGTCACCATAACTGTTTACCGCTCTTTCATCTGTTGTTCCTCAGGGAGAGTCAACTCCTAACTGCCTCTCTGTCTCTCCTTCCTCCTCTCTCCACTAACCACGGCCCTCCTTTTGGAGTGTTTGTTAGGAAATCCTGAACAAACCGTGGCTGTTTGTTCTCTCTTTGTCAAAGACAGGTTTTTATAGACTTCTACTATTGACAATCGTGTGACTCCTGTTGGCCTCACACAAGCTGGATAACACTGTGCAAATAGGTATATGTACACACACATTCACAATCTGCCCAAAACACACTCAAAACTGTGTCCGAATCACCCAGAGGTCTTTGCTGGTGGCAAGAGGAGATCAATTAGAAAGGGAAGGATTTATATCGATATGCATATACTGCTGAGTTGGAATCATCCTCAAGCAAGAAAATCAAACAGCTTAATGCTGCAGTTTAAGTTTAAGGGACCTCTTACATTTTATTTGAACAATATCTGCTGACCGGTATCAACAGCCAGTACTGGCCTGTCACAGACATATATCAGTATGTATATCTGACATGTTCCAACTTGAAAACTCTTTACTGACAGAACTTGAAGCAGTAATCGTGTTATCGCGTTGTGTCAAGTAGAGCAGCTCCGGGGAGCTAACTTGTGAAATACAAGGCTAGAGAGTTAATAAACAATACATTTATCATTTTTCCTTTTCAATAGGGCTTTGGAGTTGACGTCACGCCGCGGAGCGCGGCGCCATTTTCGGGGTCTACGAATCAAAAGAGACACAGTGTTGGAACGACGTCGACGACAAGAATCATGCTTAAAAGCAGCTCCAAAGAAAACGGACGGTATAGAGACCGATTGCGTCCAGAGGCGAGCAGCAGCGGTACTTGCAGAAAATTGCGTGCATTGGAAATGTGGACCCGTATGAAACACTGCCGTGGGTAGAAACCCTGAAGAGCAACCGCTATAGCCTGACATATTTTCGTACCTTATCTGTGGAGTCAGCGGCGTACAAGTTGTCATTCAAACAAAGGTAAGTCAGCTCAAGTACTGCGTGTGAAATGCGTTTGATTTCCTGCAAACATTCAGATTAGTGCAGCATAAATTCATTCATGAGGGAAATTACAGTGAGAACATGTGGAGGCTGTTAGGTGGATAACATAGTGAGTTCAGTGCATTGATGTGACATTGTCCTGAAGGACTTAGTTATTCTTTATGGTTAAAGAAATTGCACTGATTTATTCATATTTATTATAAATAATTCTAATTATAGATCTTGCTTCAATATTTGTATCTTGTGTCACTAAAAATACATTTTATTTTAGTTTTATACATTGATTAATAACCTGCAGAATCTCCTTATCATATTAAGTGATTCATAACTGTCACTTTATGCTTTCTCCATCTCTAAAGTGATTACATCCTTGCATTACATACTTTAGGTTCATTTTCTGCAGGCAGGTTTCTGACAGAGAACAGGCAGATTTACCCTATAACATGCAGCGTTCTATAGATGGACACATAAAGAAATGAAAAATTACATGTATGTGCTAACTTTCTAAACACTTTGTTACATTTATGATAAAGTAGATAAAACACATTTATGTCGGCCTTGGCTCATAGTTCTTGTCTTTAATTGAACTTTGTCTGTGTGTGTTTCAGGTCCTGCACTCTCAAAGACTGAATGAACAGCATTGCAGCCATGGGTCACTGTGAGCATCACAGGGAAGGTTGAAGCCGCCCACTGCACCTGCACGGCCGGAGTCGTGGAGACCTGCACCCATGTCGCTGCTCTTCTGTTTAATCTAGAAGCAACAGTGTTGATCCGTGGCACAAGGCCTGTTACAGATGAACCTGCATACTGGGTTTTGCTGGGTTATGTGACCAAGATACAGTCAGAGGTTGGCCATAAGATAGACTTCTCCTCTTCAGCTGCCCAAAAAAGGCTCTTGATCAAAACATAAACAGACCATCCGTAGTGAAAGGTAAAAGGAGCCGTCCTCAAAAAGAAAAATCCCACCTGCTACTGTGGAGGAGTTGTCACCGCTATAATGCCATAATGTTTTGTCTAGGGGTCTAGATTTATGCCTGAAGTGCACTGCCATGTAAATAATTTGCATTTACTGAATATGTACTGACTGAGTACCACTGTTCAAAAATTGAATAAAGAAACAAACTAATTTTGCCTCTTTTTTTATTATTAAACCACTTTATAGAACATCACATCAGTTACAGTGTAGAATCCATGTCATTTATAGTTTATAAAAGACAAAATGTTTACATAAAATCATGACAGTGTTTACATGATATCACCCACTACTAACATTATTTACTGTATCTTTTGAAAAAAACAACCCACTATTTATACAGCAAAAGACTTAAGAATATTTAACAGGAGCAAGTTTCATTTTCCCTGGTTTTACTACAACACTGTTCAACAAACGCAGCAAACCTTCACCATCTTATCCAGAAGGGTCACCTCTTCACCCTCACATGGAAGAAGTAATCTGATTGGCATGGTGGTATGTTTGAAGCAGGTCCGTTATGTAGCGCTGGAACCCAGTCACGATGTGTTTCATCCATTTCATAGGCTGGTTTGTTGCAATAATGCCAAATAATTAGCAACTCTATAAATAGAAGGTAGTTCTGCAAAATCACTCAGTAGGATGTTTGTACTAATTTGCTATGACCTCAAAGCGCATCTAAAATAAAACTAATAGGCTATAAAGAGTGATATGAACATATTTAGAACTTACCGAATGAAAATGTCTGGAGCACCAACAGATATTTGGAGATGGAAGAGAGCTGGATATCAGCTCGTCTCACAGCTGCTATCCAGGCTAGACGCCTTTGTTTGGTAACATCGATACACGAGCTGCTTCATGTTGCTTCCAGGTTGGGAAAGAATGAAAAGATAAACCCTTTTCAAGCTTATTCTCTTGCCGGTCGTGCGATCGAACATTGCAGCCGACCACACAGCAAATACGAACCATGGCTGTTGTGTGTGCCTTCGCTCCCTTTTCACTTGCTAGACCCCGAAAATGGCGGATCGGGCCAAAATCCTTTCCACGCCCACCCCTGTGACATCACGCTCCAAAGCCCTATAACACAAACATGCTGTTTGCAGTGGACTTGTGCTTCTGCGGTAAATCGACACCGCAAGTATGTCAAACCATGACCAACGCCACCAGCAAAAGGTGGCCCATTCAGTATTGTCATTTCCTCCTATACATTTCTTCGTCTTCTGGATGAACTGAGGAGAGAAACTCTACAAACAACTACTGGTTTCGTGACACAGCTGCAGAGCAAAGGAGGCAAACGACACACACGTTTAAATGCTCGCAACAGTGTTGGAAACTTGCATAGAGGCTCTGCATAGATTCAACGCAGAAGTCTAAAATAAGCTTAAAAGTATGTACTGGTATCAGCCCTGAAACTGCAGTATGGGTCTGGCCTAACGTGGATACGTGATATATGGGGCTCGTGCAATAATGCAAATACTTGGGGTAATTTAGGTGTAAAGCTTTTACTACGGACAAGGCTGCCCATATACGAGAAGACGTAAAGCACATTTTAGTTATGCTCTATTACAAAATTCTTCGTTGATTCCAATAAATTACATAGTTACATTTAATTTTGACATTTTATTTGGAAATACCAACGGCAGTCAACGGGGGGAATGATGCAGATACCTGACGTCCACCTCCCTGGAAATGTAACTACATGTCAGGTCAACGCAGACCGCGACTATTATGATACTTCCTGTGCATTACCAAGTGCTTTTCCGCCACAGTTTGTTCATTTTAACTGTGAGAGAATAACAATCATCGCCTCGATATAAGGAGTAATAATCAAAGTCTCAATATAATAACTCACAAATTACAGAGTTGCTGAAACTATTGGAATGGACATGAGGGAATGTACAAAGATGGTGAAAAATAGAGAGAGAAAATATGTTTACCCCTGAAAAAGACTGACGACAACAAAGAGTGGGGAACCAGGAGGGAAAAAAGTCCCCGTACTTTGTTTCTATCTGCTGGCACTACATAAAACACCGGGACACAACCACACGGTAATTAACACATAATGCAGCAGCACAAGCATCAATGCCAGCAGCTCACTTACATAGGTTACATCAGCTATGTCTAAATCAGCTATGTTAGACAGGCTAAAATCTTTGCAATGACTAACATTAGGCTTAAGCCAAAATAATGTAACTAACATGATACCTTGCGGTTGCATTGGTAGGCTTTAAATTCCAGCCTGTGTCCTGTCAACAAAATAAAATGTTACCATTTTAAATAAATGGCCTGCCACTGAGTACCTCTACTGGTATTGGTACTGATCACTAAATTTCTGGTATCGTGACATCTCTAATTGACCTTAATGAAACACAGCGACAGTGACCTGTCACCACTGCCATCAACAACAAGACGTCAAGTATGAATCCAGTTAAATCAAACGGCAGCGAGAAGGACTCTCCAGATTCTTTTACTGTGACTCAGAGCAAAAAGAAAGCTGAAAAAAGGGATCACGCAAGCGACTGAGAGAAAGAGAGAGAGTGAGAAAGAGGCTGACAAAAACACACTGGGAGTAAAGCAGAGCTTCTGTGTCAATGGGGGAGATCATGGATGCCAGCAGGGGTCTCAGTCTTCAGCACAATAGACCCCCAACTGAGCCAAGACCCTTAATACCCATACTCCCATTTCACACATCTTTGCAAAGCACCCATATAACCCGCATCCATCCCCCCCCCCCCGGCCTACATGCTCTGGCAGCTTGGAGACAATGGCGTGAAACTCCAAGTGGTGCAGCAAGGGGGCCGTCAGGGGGACTCATACATGAGCCATCAGGACACCTTGTCTTTGTGTATTGTAAGATAATAGCAACATCTCAGGAAAACCAGTAGAAGCTTCCTCTGTCCTGGAGTGAGCTGTTAAGAATGACCGGGGCATCAAGTGTCAGTGATAAATGGATCATTATCATCTGATCTAAGGTGAAGTGTGGACCTCATAATGAGTCTGTGTTAAGATCACAGCTGCCATTGAGAGCCTGTTGTGCTGCCACTTAAATGACTGCTGCGACTGCTTGGTGACAATCAGCATTGGGAGATTCTTCTGGGATACAGTTGGTTTTGTACTGAAAGTCAATCTGGAATAAAAATGTCCTCACTGTCCACCTGCCAGAGCATAATTTGTTTGTTTTTTTCCTGTCCAAAAAACATGTAAAAATCTCACATTGACTGCAGACAAACATCTTAAAATCTTTTGGGTGTGATCGGGTCAGCGTAACGAAAGAAACATGCAAATATTTCTCTTATGCAAAAAGAAAACATGTTGAAAAAACTAATCGTTGGGAGTGGGGAGGAAAAATATACCTCAACATCCTGGGCAGTTCCAAGGGAATTCTGGCTCAGACCCAAACGCTGGAAACAGGGTGAAGAAGGCCAGGCTTTGTGGAGTAATGTAGCAGGGAGCACACTGAGGGGCCTTAACTAACTAAGAAATGATTTACTTTGGCAAAAATTTGAGTTTTTGCAAAAAAAAAAAAAAAAAAGTGGGATTTTTTCTTTGCATCAAGCTTTTAGCACATCTTCGGAAAATAAAAATGTCTGTGTGCACATTTCATTTTCCCACCTAATTCCCAAAAACGAATCCCTTGGCAAGTCATTATTTGCTTTTTGCTGTTAAGAAAGCTCCCTGCATCTGGACCACTTGGGCATTATCCGGGTGACAAACTTTAGTCACGACCTAGCTTAGCTCCACTAGCCTCTCAACTCGGCTACTGCCCTCCACTCAAGTAGACCCCCTCCTCCATTTACAAGGCCCTTCAGTAGTCGGCCGGTTGCTAGACAATGTGCTTGGTTATGTGGGTTATGTAAAGACCCTCCTGCACACAAAAGCCAATGTGGGCGCCTGTTATGTGCAGCTCTTCAGAGCCCCGGGTCAGTTAGCAGAAGAGTTCTGGCACTAACACTCCAAGTTAAAAACGTTTGCTCTTCAGTGTGTTTATGGAGAGGAGACGAGAGGAGGATCAGTCAAATATCTTCTTCTTAGTAGTTTCACTTCCTGTTAACTTCCAAACCCCCATGGGCTGAGGTTAAAACAACCCCCTTCTTGACTTCTGGGTGTATTAGTTTGTGTTAGTAAAGGTGAACGTGTGAAAGTATGTGCGCATATATGCATGCATCTTTATATATACATTGGGATTATGCAGCTCTGCTTCTTGCTTATCTCACAGAAACACAATATTTTTGCATCATTTCCTCTAAATTAGCCATTATCAAATATCCAATTCCTTACACACTCAAGATGCTACCAAGTAGAACTAGTAGAAAAAAATGTCTTCACAGTGTTAAAACTAAACTTTAGTTACTTTTATAGAAATATCGCAGAGCACTTTCCCTTGATCAGACATATTGACAGTTTCTTAAGATTTCCATCATAGCACAAGTCTGTAACAGCATATAGTAAAACGCAACCAGAGCTCCATGGCATTAACTGTGAATATCTGAAGCCATTTTCACAAGTTAACCTCAGACCATTTTTTCAGAGTTCTAAAATTTTGCACCAAACAGCATTTTCACTCCCTAAACCACCGTTCAGGCCGGCATAGAGAGTGCATATCGGAGCTGTGTGTACTAAGGAGGTGGTCAGTAAAAGATGCTTTACTGTCCGATCTTACTGGGGCAGACATTTGCCTTCACATGCAGCTCTGTCAGGAGACATCCAGATAATTTTGAGGCTGCAGCGCACGCATTAAAACAGCTTTGGCCCAGTCACAGAGACCCGGGGACCCACTGCCAACTACCACTTGCTAAGGAAAAATGTGTATCGCCCGACCATTTGGTGGGTGCTTGCTGACTATGGCCGGCAGTCACTGGGTACAAAGAAAGTGCTGCACTAAAAAACTTGTTGCAACTAGCCACTAGCAGATTGCCACGGTAACCAACAGTTTGGCTGGACGGTGATTCATCAACCACTTGACAAGTGGTAGTGAAACTCAAGAGTGTGACACAAATGTTTGTGTTGCACTTTTTCTAGGTTTCGCTACAAATCAGGCAGCTGTTTGCAAGAGTTTGCAGACAAGTCGTTATCTTCCATGAAAACTACGTGCAATCGTGGAAATCTGCTAGCAATCAAAGCGATCACAAGTAGCTTTTTGGTGCAGCACCATCATTGCAACCCATTTCCAGCCAACATAAAGAATTCTCAGCAACCACTCGCCACTACAGACAGCACATGTATGAAGGAAAAAGTGTAACAAAGGGGGAAAAAATCAGTGCAATATTGGACCATATAAAACTATCAGCAAAAAGCTTTTACATTTAAATAAAAGCATAAGGAAAGAGAAAATCCACTTCCAGTTAGATGAAACCACAGATTTTACATCAACAAGGCCTCAACTTTCAGCTGCCTGTGGTTCTCTTATGTTCCCATTTAGCTATAACATATTACATTAAAATGTTTAATTCCATACTAGTAAATATAAATTACTTACAGTGTTGGTTTTTCACTTGGAGTGTTTATGATAATGCGCTCGTGTCAGCGACTTTATTCTGGATTAGTCTGTGAAAGGAAGCACAGCATCTGTCGGTGCACAAAGGTGACAACAGACAGCGAGAGCCCTCCAGGCAGTGACACGGTGGTAAGCCACACACCTCAGACACACCACAAGTCTTCTCTGATGGCCAACCAGCAGGGGCAGAAGTACTGAGGCAAAGTGCAACGCTATGTATGTGTTCAGCACAGAGACACACGGTTTTGCTTACACAGTTATACACATATATCGAATTGATGTTTGCACACCACAGTGTCTCCTAACATACTGCCAGTAAGTGATCAGACATGAAGTGGAACCACATAAAGATGCCAAAAGCCTGACTGTGTGAAATTACAGAACTGAACACTTTGGTTTGAGGGAAAACCACAGAATTCGTTTACAGAATAAAAAAATAAAAAAGAGCGAATAAAATATGACCGAGGACATTTGTTAATGTGACAACTTGTTTTTCAGTAGAATATCGTGTTAGTCACACTCCCAAAAACAAAAAAGAAATATTAAAGCTTAAATAAATATTCTTATGATTGACTCTTGGTTTGCATCATGTAAAAGTAACAACGGTGGCTCAAGAATCTTCAGTGTGCATGTTTACTGTGTTTCTGTCTTGTAAACAGTAAATCAATATTTTGTGGGAGTCAGCAGACAAACAGGCATAACTGAAGATGCCAGCTTGGGCTTTAGGAAGTTTAAAAATATTAACTCATTACTTGGAGTTTGTGAGCATAAAATCTTTATCTTATTCCGAGGGATTACCAGTTACACGCTAATAAAGAGGCCTGTGTGTAAGTTGTGTATACATACCGTTTATTTTCCATTGCAACAAGAGACAGTAAATGTTTTACAGTCTTTTAAATTTCAGACACTTTTTTCCGCTGCTCTCCCACAAATAAAACTTACAAAGACAAAGTGTGTTTAGGCAACCTGAGATGAACCTGGACTGCAGTGAACTCCTTCTAATTGAAATTTCCATCATGTCCTAGACAGTCACCTCCACCCACAGAGAAAGCGCCCGTATCTCTGAAACATCTAAACACACACTTGCACAAGGAGACGACCAGAGACACACACACGTATAGGCGCTTACATGCGCGCGCTCTCACTCTGACACCCCATTGCCCTCACACAAACTCAGTCTGACAAGCTGGAGCATGTGTGACCGAGCACGCTGGCTGGAAACAGACATCTCTGTGCCCCGAGGCTCGGCTCTATCCCACAGGAAGCTGGAGTGTGAGCTGGGACACACAAGACGAGGGAAGGAGGAAGACGGGGAGCAGCCGCAAGGATTCGGCTCACCATTTACTGGAACATGTCGGTTCTTTTGTAATTATAACACTGATTTGTTGGGGTGAGTTGTTAAGTAACTTGATTGTGATTGCAAGGAACTGAGGTACAAGATGAAAACAAGAAGTGCTGCATTACTTTGAAGCAAATCTTTGAGGGATGAAAAAAATCTGATCTGAAATGAGGGTAGAAAAGTGGACCCATCCAGGATTTCAAGAAATTTTTGAGAAAAGGTTAAGCTGAATTACTCTGACACAGTGAAGAGGTCATAGTTTTACTTTAGCTGTTTTCTGTATTTGTTCTCTTTCCAGTGTTAAAACCACAGATTCCTAACTGTAACCCCGTTTCCAAGTAAACAAAGTCTCTTTTGCGTTTCGATTTATTTTTTTCAGTCAGAGAAGGTTGCCCCACACTTACAAATAAAGATCTGTGATTTGAGATATTAGTGACTGAGCATATAAGAGAGCATTTAAAGTCACAACCTGTGACTTTGTTGACCACAAAATAATAAATATCCCTAAAAGATGGCAGCTGCAAAGAGTGTTGTCCCATCATCACCAGCTCAATTCCCATTTCTCCGGTTTTCTAGAATTGTTTTGACCTGTTGATTTCAGTACAATTCAGCCATTGTTAAATGTTTATTCTGGTTATTAGGCAACAATTTGGTATTTTGAAAGGGGAAGGAGCATATTCTCGCGCCTAAAAATAAAAAGTCAAGCTTACAAGCAACACAATGCACCTTTGCTGGATTATACAAATGTCAAATCTTAAGGGATAAATCTCAATGGATAAATCTCAGATTTATCCCTTGTCCTCTCAGCAGCTGCTATACAGAGTACTTTCACGAAGGCTCACTTGTTGTTGAATGAAATGTTTCACACAAAGCTCAGGAGTTCAAAGTCTGCACTGATCGACTCTTAGCATCTGATAAAAGCCCAACAGTGCACCCAAAAGTTCACCTAATCACCAACAACTTCCTTCCTTGCACAACATCCACATCTGGGACCCTTCGCCCACTCTGTAAGCCCAGTAAGCCCAGGCATGTGCACACGGCACCTAACATTCGCACATAGACAAACCGAACGCACAAGTGCTCGCCACATTTCTGCTGCACAGCTGCGTGAGAAGACAAGAGTCGATAAATAATGCCTTTGAATGGGATCCTGTGGGTTTTTGCTGTTTGAAACTTTGAACATCCACCGACTGTTCCCTACAGCATAACAAATTTCCCTTCGTATCCCAAATGAAATGCTGCCCTTACGACACCGAGAACACACAGACGAGCGTGCATCTGTCGGTCTGTCAGCTGGCCCGTGCTTTAAACGGAGTACAGGTGCCAGCAAATAAGGGCCAATAAACGGGCTCCAGCAGAACAACTGCCTGACCTGTCCTGAATAGAAATGACAAAGCAAAAGGTTTAACTGCAGCAGACGGGAAAGTCCAACAAAGTCACAGCCTGCTGCTGCTTAGTCATCAGATTAGGACTGCAGTGAGAGTGCACGGTAATATGTTAATTCAGAGATGTTCTTTATCAGATTATAAAGAAAAGGGATTAGAGGATCAGCACAGACTGTAAACTACGTGGAACTATGCTTTATACACAACTTATCTAAACCTTAATCAAAATAACAGAAGAGGAAACGTTCATGTTCTGAATCTTATAGAAGCTAATCTTATATATGATAATCTTATAAGCCCAGTAAAGCAAAATGCATCCAAATGATTACGCTCAAATGTCAGGTGTGCGCTCCACTTTCATCTTACTACAAGAGCATTTACTTTAATGAGGACTATTAAAGAAACATCTTTAATAAAACTGTCAGTGTTAAAACTCTACAAGGGTGTTATCTTCAGAGTAACCCAGCCTTTATTTAAAAATTGATTTTACTAGTAACGTCATAAGAAGAAAAAAGCATGTCTGTGTAAGCAAATTTATCTAGAAAAGAGGATTTAAAATGCGCGCACACACAGACACATTGTGATGTGCACAAAGATATCTGGAAAAAAAGATCTAAACACCTTGGCAGTATTTTTCATTCATTCTGTATGGAAGGGGGCTGCAGTGTTTCACAGCATGCACTGGGTGAAAAGCTGGGAACCACAGGTTGCCAGACTATCACAGTGAGAATCCACAGCGTTGTACGTGGGGTGAGAACAGAAAAGTGAGCGTGGATCCCTGTTGACCCTCTGTGTATTCATCTGAGCCCGGTCCCATAAGCCCGGCATAAATGCCCAGCATGGTACTGCGATTCCCCCCGCAGCCCAAAGACCAAGAAGCGCAGTCTCACAGCCTCTTCCTTTCACTGTACCCTGCCCTCTCTCTGCCTCTGCCCAACAATGACAGAAAGACAGTGTCTCACCCCCACCAGCTACTCTTCCGTTGTCTCACGCTCTCCTCAAACTTCTGCTAGCAGGTGCAATACTGTGGCAGCTCCGTCCCACAGGCTAACCCCACTGCACCACCCCTCTGGCATAAAGACAGTGAAAGGACATTGATGAGGACAAGAAGGGGAGGATGAGAGGACAACAGCTACAGACCTGAAAAAACAACAGCTGCGACAGTCACATTGTCATTCCAACATTTGTTTCACGCTGAGTGCAGCGGCAGGTCAGTTCACGGCATGGGAAGCCCGGGACTGCACAATTTGCATCCTGAGCTCCAGAAATATCAAATATAGTATATCAAATGAGAACAGCAGACAAAAAGTAGTCGTAGCGTTTAATGGTTTGTTTTTATTGTTTTTAAGTTGTGGTTTACCTTTTCTGTAATTACACTCAAATTTACATTCCACCTTAACAGCAGCTCTCCTCAGGAGATGATGTGAAACCACAGGCATCACACCTGCATCCATCCAGTCACAACATGTAGGTGTGCCATCTACTCCAGGTCCTCTCCAAGAAAAATGGCCTGCAGGGAGCTTTGTGTGTGGCCAACAACAGTGGCTACTGATGCTCAAGAAACAACAAACTCCACCACAAGATGTAACTTCAGAGCACAGTTTTACTGACAGCTGTGTTGCACCATCACTCGTCTCAAGCTTTACTTTGAAATTTCACAACAACCAGTATGTGAGAAAGTGTTTTCAAAGCACCTTAGAGGGATGAGCTGATGTTTTCTTTCAGACGCGACATTTTTAGTTGGCTTCTTCCATTATTTCATTTGCTCTTTGGGTCAGAGTTTCACTCAGACACGCACACACAGAAAGTGTGCCATATGAAATGGAGATGAAATGCTACTTCAGTCTAATACCTGGTTCTTTTCCCTCCTAATGACTGTATAATCACACCCAGAAGGTTCTGAATAATTAGTCCTAATGGTGTTGATTTTAAACCCACACTCCAGAGCTACAGTGTGAGAACATTTCAAAGAACCCCGAACAGAAAACTAGTGGAGACTTTTGTAATGCCAAAGTTAATGGCTGCCTCACCACTCCTGCCAAGAGCCAATCATCTGCTTCCTAACAAAATATGAGCCAATCGTGTTGCTACAATGACACTTGACACCAGCTGACGTGCGGTGACGGGCAAATCTACTTATTGTGGTAAAGATGTGGGTAAATGTTTCTTGGTCTACTGCAGCCGTTATAGCTGTACTGTTGTGAAACTTGCAACGTAGTGTTGAACTAAAGAGGATAAACGGTTTTTAAACCTTATTTTATGGTAAATTCACCAAACTTTTTGAGCGTTTTCTTTTTTTATGTCTGGCTGGACATGTAAATTAAAGCTATAGCCCCCCTCCCCGTCCACGTTGATAGGTGCGTGATCTTGTTGACTCGGCTGCCTTGAGGTGACGCCAAGATGGCTGCCAAGTAGCAAAACATTCTTCTACAGAGACTTTGGGTTAAGTCATATAAAAGAGGAAATCCCATTAGAGCAAACAATCAAATGACTCTGTAAACAGGGAGTCTGAGAGTCCTTTTTATTATTGTTTTGGTTTTGCGGTTCTCTCTTATTTAGAATCCATTTACTGAGGATATTTATCCATATTTAACTCCAATGTCAGGTATTTATTAAGAGGAAGAACTACAAGTCCTGTAGGCCATTAAATGTTTGTGGAAATGGCACAAAGAGAAATTCCTGCCATTATTTCTGGGACAGCTTACGGTCCAAGCTAAAGTGATTATTGTGACAGGCCTGCTCCACACATTGCTGCAGCACAGCTAACCTTGGGAGGCCTTGTTTCATGTTTCACCACATCCCCTAAAATCATATATGTCTTAAGAGTTCTTCTTTACTGGCTCTCTTTCTATTAGTTATTGGCTACAAGGAAATGAAGGCCGTTCCCGCGTAATTAATGGGCTCAATTACGTAAGTGAGGAGTGGTCTGCAGTTTGCTGTGAGCAGGACCAGATGTCCCACGGGTCCGCTAGTTGAGAAACGCAGTTGTTCTGATCACTTATGGTGGGGTCAGTGCCTGTACCAAGACCTAGCTCGCCCCCACGCACTAACCCAGACCCTCTTTTCTTTCTCTTGTAAATAAAGACTTAATGGTTTACAAGCCCTCAAATAACCGTAATACCTTCAGAGTGAATTAGCTCGCAAAGCAGCCAGACACACAGGCAGAAGAGGTGCCCACATAAGCCTCTCTTTTTTTCAAATGTAGCTTTTTAAAAATGTTTTAACTCAAGTTTAATTCTCTTTCTTAATTTAAAACATTTTAGTTTAGACAACATTTCAAATGTGAAGAGGAAATACTTTTTGATACCACAGCAACATTTTGTTTCTGGCCTTGTATGGTGGCAGTGTGTATATATATGCATCATTAAGCTTGTGAGTGTCAGCACATTATCGTGTTGAAAAAAACCACCAATTTCTATATCTAAAGTTTAGACGTTAGCTGTGCTGCGAGCTGATTTACATGCTCCTGACGTAATCCCCTTGCTGTGCATTCAGTCCTGTGCCGGTGCTGAGGCAGGAAAACCTTTCAAACATTTGTGAAACTGAGCTGGTTTTTCAGCGTAAAAGTAGGACATGACATGAGGAAAAACTCAGTTAGACTGTTTTCCAATTTCACTTTTATTTTAGATTTTTTTTAAAAATATATTAAAAGGTTGAAATGATGCTGGGGGCAGCTTACATCGAGCCCTGGATCACTACAGTGAAAAACACTGCTCGATAGCTGGTTGTTAAGTGAGCCACTCTCGCTCATCTTAAACATCAGGGAATCTATTTGTAGGCTAGATGTGGGCCCGGATCTTTCCCATGCTGAGCAAAACAAACAGTCATTGCTGGCACGAAATACAGAGGAGCCAGAATTATGCCTTATCTGATCCAAGTTCTTAAGCCGAGATGTGAATTGTTTCTGTCATTGCTTTTGTACAAAATACTTGTTGGAGGAAATTGTTTGAAGTGAGGAATTTTTTTAAAGCTTGATTTTTGAAAATAAATCTAGAAAAGCACAAGAGCAGCAAAAATACTGTAATCATTTCTCACTTCTGAAGACTTCGGGGGAAGACTGAAAACAAGAAAGACGTCACTTAAAGCTAGAAATGCCGTCGAACACACTGAAAAACTGCGGTTGCTCAATAAGCTTCAGAAAAATCAGTCCCTGTAGTTCAGTCAGTTAGGGCAGGGCCAGGCACTCAGTCAGCCAGTCAGGACGGTTGAGTTGTAAATGTGTTCCAGCAGGAAAAGCTTCAGAGCAAGGCGAACAGTCTGGAGCCGGCAACTTTCCCCTGCTCCATCTAGCGCACCGCCCTCCCTGCAGCCCACCCAAGAAGCAGCCCATGGGCATAAATTTGAGAGCCTGACTCGCTGCGGATTTAAAACAATCTGCATCTCTCTCCCTCTCTCTCACTCCAACTCCTCCACAGCCACTATGAAATATTTTACTCCTTCACCCTTTACTCTCTTTCTCCCTTCTTTCACTTCCCCCCCAAAAAAGAAAATTCCACTGTTAATGAAAATGGAAAGTTCTTTCTCAGTGTCTGCCAATAATATTGTTTTTCTAAAGGCTTAATTAAGTTTGCAAATATGTAGAAAATCACGGGAAGTGTTTTTTTCTTCTTTGTCTCTACTGTAAAGGAGACAATAACAATGCTTTTTGCTGAAATGAAGTTAATTATGTCTCACAAAACACAATCTTTCAATAGTTTGTTGTTTCCTGATGGGGATTGTTTTCTCAATAGCAACAAAGTAGACTGGTTTCCAGTTATGTTTTATGTCAGCGGACCACAGGGAACATAACTGTAAACAATACTTGATGCTGCAGAAGAAGAAACCCTTCGGTCGCTTCAGTTTAAGGCGTCAGAAACCCGACAAAACAAGCACACGCATCACTTTTGTTAATCATGCGCTGCCGTGCTTTCCAGCTCGAATGGGTTCGGTTTGGTTGCAGATGCTTCTTTTTGTAGGCAGATTTATCATCCTGTTCCTGCTAAGAAAGCAATCAACAGATGTGACTTGTAAATTAAAATGAAGGTGGAGATTTCTGTTTGAATCATCTGTGAGAGTCCAACTTTCCATACGAAGCATGAAGTCTGATCAAAGCGCTCTGCGGACTGAACATCATGTCAGATGTGTTGTAGTAAAAATGAGGCCGTATGACCGCGGGTGAAGTAACCTCTGACCCGCAGCAGATTCGTGTCAGTGTATCACTGGCAGTGTTCCTCGCATTTGGCTCGCAGTGGTAGCTGTGCGTGCGTCACTATACTACGTCCGTGAATGTGGACAGACTTCCTGTTATGGCATCCAATCTGGTTAACGTGGCATTGGCTAGCCACTGTAGCTTCTCACAAATCACACTTGCTGTAGTTAAAGAGCAGCGAGGCAGGAATAGAAATAGACGTAAGAGGCTGAGAAAGAATGAGAAAGTAAGAAAAGACAAGGCAAGGAGACAAGGAGTAAGATTTATTTAGAAAGAAATTGAATATTTGGAAGGGAAGTAACAAAAGAAGACCCACACACACACACAAAGAGAAAGAATCTGCATCTTTCTCTTTGTGGGTCCGACTGACCACACCACTCCTCTCATAAACATGCAGTATAAAGCCACAATGATATGTGGTTTAGGCCATTCATTGTTTTAAATTTGTTTTGTACCCCTATAAACCTGGAACACACTGACACTGAGGTCATTCAGAAAAAAAATGTATACAAATGGGTAAGTAGATCTGTACAATCTGTTTAGCTTCATTTCGAAATGGCAAAGTTGGCACACAAAGTTCTTATCTCTGAGAAATGTGAATAAAACACACAGATGGTCCTCTCACCGTGGCTGGGTATCGGGGGGAACTAACAGAAGTGTTGCAGTAACTGCGAGTATTTTAAAGTAAATACTAGGCCAAAATCTTATCTTGTTATCTTCATAACATTTTCTTAAATCATGCACTTCAATATAAAAAAAAATTTCACTTAAAAAGGTGAAAAATTTCCCATTAACTCTGAAGCACTGACTGTGATGAATGGGAAGCATGTTTATATTGTGCACACTACCGTGTACTGTGATGTGTAATCAAAAAAGGAATGCTGCACTCACCAGTGACGTGTCAAAAAACAAACAAACAAACAACAACAAGAAAACAAAAAACACACTGCTATGGACATCCATGTGCATCTGCATCTCACTGCATGAAAAATGCTGCACACCACGGCACGATTAATCGCATATTTTGTGCTACATATGTGTTTTATACATACAGCAGAGTATATGGTTCAACTGCAGGCTTCCCGAGAACATATGCCAAGCCAGGAATCCTAAGACGTTATCTCATCTTAGATAACAGAGCTGTTCTCCAGAAGACCCATCACAACACACGCAACACGAGTACGCCTCTGCACTTCTTAACTTATCGTCTCACTCTGTCTGCTTCTGTCTCCAAACAAATGGGATTGGAAATGATCGTTCCAGCACATGGAACTGTTGGAAATGTTGCTGCTTCCACATAAAGCGCTAACGAGGAGCGATCTGTCTTCTTGTTGGAGAGGAAGAGAAGAAAGAAGAAAGAAAATTCTAAAGCATGCATCCTGTTGGGGAAGTCAGAGGTCTTTAACAACTCATCGTATCAGGCGTGATATCTCAGGGCAACCCTACACTGCTGAAATCGTAAGGGTAACACCGATGTTTTTCCGTTTTCTATTGGTGGACGTCAGCGAGACGCAGGCAGCGAGGAGGGTGACTATAAGACAACTGTGTTGTAATTACACTGATGATGGCAGCACCCGAATGCATCGTGTCTATGGCAACCTGGTGAAATAATAAACACCGCCTCCTCTTCGCTTTCTGCCATGAGTCACCAGCGGCTGAGAACACACACATTGAAACACACGCGGAAATCGACGCTCACACATACGGGTACATAATCTTGCGAGAGCACAAAAACTCTGTGAATGAACCTGCATGCACACACACACACACATCTGTAAACAACAAGCTCATTACATAGTCACTACTCGCACACAGGAGCTTGATTCGCTTTTACCAATCTGATCGGACGACTGAATATAATCGTTACAAAATTACAACATCAGATTTGGTTTTCTCTTCCTTTCTTTTGTCATCCACAGTCGACCACCATCCCTCAAAGAAACCCCAACCACACGCCCATTGTTGCAAACCGAGTGGGAAATGAGTGTGTATCCATGTGGGTTGTTAGTGCATATAAAGGCTATTCACAGTCTCACCTGGATCCTATTAGCACCAGTTTGATTTCTAATATCGACCACATGAGATGATAGTTAACAGTCGGCCTGCTTTGCTGCTCTTAAACGCACACATGTGCACAAACACATGAATGTATAAAAAACCGCCACCCTAATTCAAAGAAGAAGAAAGGACGCTGGAGAAGGAATCGACCCCACCTTTTACTGCGTGCAGCATGCTTAATATCGCATGCATGCACATATTCCCTCAGGCTCAGTTTTAGGATTTAATGTAAAAAAGAACCAACATTACTCTTAAAGCTGCCTGCTGCGCTCCACTAAAGCAGCAATGTTTCCACACTGGAGCCACTCCTGATTTTTTTTTTAATAAGGAAACAGCTGGACTGCACCTATAAAATTCGATTACGGCTGCCATTAGCAGTTATTCTCATCCCTGATTAATCTGTCAACTGTTTTGGTTGATTACTAGATAAATGTTTCATCTACAAAATGAAAATCAGTTGTGGGATCAGTCTTAACTCACCACTGCGGCTTCAATTTTTCATCATCTCTCCACCAAAGCAATTATATCAATTCCAGCCGACCTCTGTCTCGTTTTTCTACTGCTTTGAACTGATTATCTCTGCAGATTATTATTTTTTTTAATCACCACTAACGCAGTTTGTCTGGTACATCCTCTAGTGGCTGGGAAAGCTCCAAGTGACCACGAACAATGATTTTCTGAATATTTCCCATGACTGCAACATTTCCCCTTTCTATTATGGCTGCCCTTTGGCTAATGTGATTCAAGATTTCTAAGTGTCTAATGCCTTTGCCCTCTGGTGTCAGCCCACTACTTAGTAACAACCACCCTCCCCGCCCCCTCATTCCTCTGCTTCATTTAAGCATCATTTGATGGATTCTAGGAAGAGGGGATCTCACAAAATCCTTTGTGTGAACTGACTGTAGACTTCAGTTTTTTGATGGTGAAAACAGACTTTTGGCATACATGTTTGAGGCTTCTTGTAGTAATATTCAGATTTTTGGGGGCTTAAAGATAACCAAAACTGTCATCACAACCAAAATGTATCCATTCTCAATGAACAAATGCAGATAAATGGTGACACACAAACTCAACTGAAGTTTTCTTGTAGTCTAAACACACAAAGAATCACAACCTGAAGAACCAGCATAAGCCTCAAATACCAGACCCCGTTATCAGAGATCTAATCAAACAGACCACCTCTTCATGAGTCAAAGGAGCACAGTTGGAGTTGAGAAAAGAATAGCAGGGGATAGAGACAGAAAGGACTATCTGTGAGTCTGTGTGTGTCTTTGCTTATGTGTCCTTTGGAGCATCCCATGCCTGTCTACTCTGTTCTCTCTGCAGCCGAAGCCGATCGGCCATGCACTGTGAGCCTACGCGGTTTAGGCCAGGGCCGGCACAGACAGACAGCTGCTATTAAACCCTGATTGTTTCAGGTTCACAGGGTGTGAAAGGGTCTGATTGAGGGGCTGTGATCCCAGTGAGGGTGGTCTTTCTCCCCCCTCTTTCCCTCCACCTCACGTCCCCCCTCTCTGCAAGGTGGGAGGAGGGTATTGGGGAGGAGGAGGATTGTGTGTGTGTGTGTGTGTGTGTGTGTGTGTGTGTGTGTAATGGGGGGGTGTTGTAGGCATCACGTGACACATGTTTCTTGCTGAGCGGACTAAAATGGAATCTGGACAAAAACACAGCACTTGTTGCTGCCTGCTTTTGGTTACATGTGTGTCACATGACCAGTGGCCTTATAATGGCAACATTTAAGGTTGTCCACACCATAAATGCCACAGACAGCTATTTAAAAATTCAAGGTTAGCTATTTCAGTGTCCAAAGTTTTCTTCAAATGTAAAGCAGATGCAACGAATGTCTTTCATTTAAACTGACAAACATTTGTTCCTTTGTTTTTACCAAGATGGAAGCGGTTCGTGCCACCACATCCAATTGTATTCAGCTCGGGAGAGACTTATCACTGCTCTGATATGGCTCTGATAATCCAGCTCAGTCCTCACCTGTGGCTGGCTCTAGGAGGACAGTCGCTTCCTGGATGGTATATTTGTTTAAGAGCATTCCCATTAAGAAGCCTTTTGGTCTTAACACACGTGATAAAGACCAGGGAGGGCGAGGAAGCTCCCCTGCAGAGCTTTTCACATGTGGCCAAAGGACAAGTGCACTTTCTCAGTTTCTCCCCCAGCTCAACCTTGAGTAGAGTGCGAATACTTGTAAAAAGTTGAATCTATGCTGCACAGAATTTCACTGAAATGGAATTGAATAAAATATATCAACGTCGCCTGAGTGCGTGACACAAGAAAAACTGACTTCTGAGCTAAACGCTTCTATCACACTCAGCAGGTATCACACAATGCCTCCAGACCTGCCTATAAACCTTTAAATGTCATTTTATTTCATTGTAATTTTTTTTAATTATTTTTTTTATAATTCTATAATTGTCTTCCACTCACATGTTATTGGAGTGTATATATTGTGTTTGCATCTGTGCTAATACTGTTAAGGGAGGTTGTGAGTTTGTATGCCTAGCACTTCTCACTGTCACTTTGGAATAAATACGTGTTTGGCTCTCCCATTGAGTCCAGTGTTGACGCTCTTCAGTCCAGGGTCACTACATGAAGTCCAGCAGCCTAATCTTCCCACATTAGCAGCTACAGTGGCCTCTCGCAGAGATAATTAGATTAGAATCCATAATCTATCTCAGATTAACAACAGATTATGGTTATTCAATTCAAATCCCTTTTTTCCCCAGAAGAAAGACAGAAGTGAAAGTCAGTTAATAAGAGACCTACAGGAGCTTTTTGTCCTCACACAGTGACGGTGTTGTTTTGTGGGTGCCCTTGCAGGACCTCACATTTGGAGCAGACACTGGCACCTCAACTATTTCAGGTTACAAGAAACAGCTGTTCTCGGGTGGCCTTGCCGCCCTCCTCAGTGCCGGATGAGTGTATACCGTGCAGGCGGTCAGACCTCTCATGGAAGAACTTCTCCAGGAGATGAACGCACAACTTTAAAATGTCACGTCCAAACTCTGAGCCACTCCGTGCATCTCCACAAATGGGCAGAAAAAGGCAGAAGAAACTATTTGCAAGTGAAGATGGGCCAATGCTGAACTCGGTTTTGGTTGATATACAGAGATATTAAACAGGTCCAATACTGAAATTTGGAGTGGACAAACTGTAAACTTTAAAAGTATAGAACCGCAATTAGGTAAAAGTAACGCAGCATCTGCTAAATAACCATTAGTGACACAACTGAAATTTCTTTTCTCACTTTAAAAAAAGTTTCAAGTACTTAAACTCAACTTTCGGAGGATGAACAATCTTCAGCCTGGTAACATTGACCAGTAATCGGCTGTGATTTGAGGAGCGAGCATGAATGAGCGGCACTGCTTACCTCAGGTTAATGCAGGGACATTCAGCATGAAACTTTCTGACTCGGTTCCCAGAGTCCTTGGAAGAGCGCTGAGGATCCAAGGACCGTGAAAGTAAGTCTGAGTTTCCAGTAAAGCCTCGCGTCTCTCCTTTTTTCTCTCTACTTTCTGCCAAGCGCGCTCGGATGGAGATAAGTGAATTGTTCACAGAAACCGACACATTGTCCTCCTTCAGGAGCGCTTTTCCATAGTTTGGTTCTTCAGAGCCGCTTTACGTAAACGGTGACAAAATTAAACCCCATGTTCGGCTATGGAGTCCCGCAAAGCACCCTGGAGTCGGCTGCACAGCCAATGCGGGAATGTGCACCCCCTTCCCCCCTCGCTCCCTCCCTCCCTTTCTCCCTCCCTTTCTCCACAGTCTGTGGACCACCCCGAAACAGGAAGTTCACTTTTTGTTTTTCTTAAAAAAAAAGGACCACGCTGTTTCAGCCTTCCCTTCAAAGTTAACATGCGCACCAGAATACCCAACGAAACCGAGAGATGGTCCATTTCTCACCCCATTCCTTCTGAAAAAGGCAGATTTCGTTTACAGCAATAAAGGTGGTTATGTAAAGACATTACAGCATGCGCATGTTTATTAAATACATGTATGGACATGGCTGTGTCTATATAAAGTGCGCTCCTATCTAGTAATTGGGATAATCTTTCTATAAATGTTTGTGTTTACTTTACTGGTGTAACTTCATAGCAGCTTCTCGGACAGCGTGTGTGGCTGGCTTCGTGTGGGGATGCTGCAGATTGCTGCGCCTTGCCAGTAAAGGCCAAAACCTGGACTGGAGTCCAGTCTACTGGGAGCAGGAACAGGTCCACGTCCTTTCATTACTGTTCACTAAGAAAATCTGGAGGACATTAGAAACACAAATAAGCAAAGATTATTATGTCGGGGATATGCAAAAAGAGGCACACATGCGTTAAAATACGGAGTTTTTTTTTGCGCATATTCTTTTTTATCCATGCAAGTTATGGGCACAAAAATTGGCACAACTTTGGCAGGTCCTGGAGTCATTTAGTGTCAGCTGGTTCCTGGTCAGAGGTACAATAACATTACTCATCTCTGAGCGGGTCTTTTTATTTAGTCATTCTCGCCACAAACACACACACAGTTCTGTGATCTCATTCAGCAGCAGCAGTAGCATTTTGGTAACATACATATGCAGGCAGATGTTGGGATATTTTTTCTCTTAAAATGTTGCTACTTTGCTCATTTACACATTGTGTTGTTTCGTCTTGTTGTTTTCAGTCTGGATTAATGGATGAGAGAAACATGATTCCTAAATGTCTCCTCCAAAAAAGATGAGGGATTAGTGCATTCATGACATAAAAGGTTAGAAAAAAGAAAACCTACAATGCGGTTTTAAAAAGTCCAGGAGCTGATCGGTTAACTTCTTACCAGGTGACCAGGTGAGACGTGCACATGTATGTAGGTTACTTTCACAAGCAAAAGGCAGAGAAGTAGCCCTGTATGAGAAAGAATAACTATTTAAGAGCTTCACTGCATTAGGATACTCTTGCATATGTTGAATTGTCAGCTGGTGCCTGATTTTTGTATTTTCCTGTCAGTAAATGAAACAATTTCCACCATGAGCTCATATACAAAAATTAATCATAATGCGCAAAATTTAGTGTGTCCCCCATCGATGTTCAACTGAAACCCCACCAATTCTTCTGGTAATCTAATTCCTTTATTTATTTTAACTTTATGTGCCTTTATTACACAAAGTAATTTAAAAGGTTAAACAGGAAAGTAATGAGAATCAGGGAATGACATGCAGGAAATGTTCGGGGGGTAAACTCAAACCGTGCAATAGTCACTGACATACGGGGGTCACCTGCTCAACCAGGTGAGCTCTAGCAGCACCTGACAATATGATGTTTTTGTTAACGTATTTTCAGGTAGAAGAATTTTAGCAAAACAGGTCCTCCTTCACCCCACCTTGTGATGATGTCTTGTAGAGACATGCCAAGTCTCAAATGATTTTAATCTATAATGAGCTTATCGGTGGATAGAAAAAGGTTTGTTTAAGGAAACAGTTTGACACACAGAAAACCTGGAACCAGTTAGTATTATTTCAGCTGTGAGCGCGAACTGCTTTCACAGTTTCTGTGCGTATAAACGACACTGCCATGCGTCTGTCTGCACGCTGTACAAAATGAGAACTTTGATGTTGAGCCAGAAGACGCTGTGCTGGGGGATGGTTGGCATTTTGGCCACAAACTACAGCATGTTTGTCCTGCCACAGTCAATCCATGTATTCATTCATAAAGTTTTGTCATACATGCATATATATTGCACTAACAGCATTTATGTAATAAATCAATTATGATATATCTAAGTAATATTTAATAAAGCCAATATTTACCATTTTCCTGTAAGACAGGAAAACACAATAATGATTGAAGTCTGCATCGAGCTGAAAGGGAGAGTTTGGTGATAAATATCTGTGAGATTATCGTGTCGTTGTATGCAGAAATGCCTCCACTTTAAAACCAATAAAAACAACAAAGCTGTAAATTTTAAAGTAAAAATTGTTGCAGTTTACAATTTTTTTTACTTCCCTGAAAGTGGTGACATTCCAGCACCTTCAGTCATGTAATTATCAGGTTAAAAGTTTTATTGAATATTTCTGGACATTACATGCTTACAGTGAGGTAGAAAGTCCGGCTTTACTTTCATGCTTGTTGGTAGACCTCAAGATGCTGTTTTAATAATCTGGCTATCAGAAAAGGTCAGTAATGGTCAGTCACTGAGAAACCTTTCCTTTACGCTGTGTGTTGTCATATCAAAGTCCAAATGATCCACAGACACTTGTACTGGACTCTTACTCTGCTAGAGCATCTCTATGATTAATGCTACTTCAAAGAGTGCTTACTCCCTGAATCATAAAGTATCTGTAGCTGAGCAACATGACATTTAAGGTCGTCCTAAGGTTGGATAAAGGCTTGTGTTTCTTGTGGTTTGTATTGTTATCTCTCTCCAGGTTGACACTGACTTGTGGTGTTGATAATTCATCTGTAACAACTGTCATACATTATACATTATGTCTATGCTTCTCTGTGTTTGATTTCCTAAAACCTTAACCACCAACACATGGAAGCTAAGAAACATGCTTACCATTACATGGTTACAGCATTCGACTAGACTAGTTTCACAGGATAACCCACATCGGCTTTCATATTTATAACTTGTCTTTTTTACGTGCTGAAGAAAAATGATTAAACTGTAAAATCAGGACTAAAAGGTAGAGAGTATCTTTAATAGCTAAAACCGCTTGGATCATAGACCAGACCAACAACTTGCACAGTGTTCCAACTTGCGTACATTTTGCAGCTGATGATGTGAGATACACGATTTACAATATACTGGTAGAAAATGATCTAGAAGTAGTAATTATAAGAGAAAAATTAAGGTTAAAATGTTTATTCAACTGATTATAAATTGCCTTTCAGGGTGGTGCAGCTCTTTTTGCCTGTCTGAGGAAATAACTGCATTTTTATTGTGAGGAAACAATGAAAGCTGAGTCAAAGTCTGAACAGTTGGTGACCCGTACCAGCCCGGCATCCATTGACAGCATACGGCCAGTGGTTAAATCAGATTTTGTCAATGAGAGTTGTCGGCTTAAGTCCTAACATATCTGCTGCTGTAGCAGCCAAGCAGGGAACTCTTGGCTGTAAATTAGCTCACAGATGCTGCAGCCATATGCTTCATCTGATTGTAGGGAGAATCCAACACTGGCTTCACTTGAGATTATCAATGGATGGGATTAAAGGTGAAGAAGTAAATCTTGTCAAACTGAATCACTCACTGTGAGTCACTGAAAAACAAAACAAAATCACACACACACACAAAAGTATTTTTGAGATGTCTTAATAATGTGTTTGTGTATCTGCATTGTGTTAATCTGACAAACGAGTCGAAATAAGTGAGTAGTACTGCATAGAAAACCTAATACAAAGCTATTGTCTGACAACTGGATGACCCCTGAAAATATACATTAGTATGACATTGGTAGACTTCAGAAGACCCGTATGAAAAGAACATCGAGGGAACAGTTTACCCTGCCCGGGATAGGGTTACCGGGGCCCCGCCCTGGAGCCAGGCCCGGGAGGGTGCCCGAGGGCGCGTCTGGTGGCCGGGCCTTAGTCCATGGGGCCCGGCCGGGCACAGCTCCGAAGAGGAGACATGGGCCCATCCTCCCGCAGGCCCACCACCCGCAGGGAGGCGCCATAGGGGTCGGGTGCAATGTGTGTCGGGCGGCGGCCAGGAGCGGAGGCCCTGGCGGACCGATCCCGGCTGCCAAGACTGGCAATAGGGACATGGAATGTCACCTCTCTGGTGGGGAAGGAGCCTGAGTTAGTGCGTGAGGTTGAGAAGTACCGGCTAGATATAGTCGGGCTCACCTCACGCATGGCTTGGGCTCTGGAACTAGTCTCCTGGAGAGGGGCTGGACTCTGTCTCAGTCTGGAGTTGCCCCTGGTGAGAGGCGGCGGGCTGGGGTGGGTATTCTAATATCCCCCGGCTTGCTGCCGGTACGCTGGGGTTTTTCCCAGTGGATGAGAGGGTTTGTTCCCTGCGCCTCAGGGTCGGGGAACGGGTCCTGACTGTCATCTGCGCTTATGCGCCGAGTGGCAGTTCAGAGTACCCAGCCTTCTTAGAGTCCCTGGGGGTGCTGGAAGGTGCCCCACCTGGAGACTCTGTTGTCCTACTGGGAGACTTCAATGCTCACGTGGTAACGACAGCGAGACCTGAGGCGTGATTGGGAGGAACGGCCTCCCTGATCTGAACCCGAGTGGTGTTTTGTTATTGGACTTCTGTGCAAATCACAGTTTGGCCATAACGAACACCTTGTTCGAACATAAGAGTGTCCATAAGTGCACGTGGCACCAGGATGCTCTAGGCCGCAGGTCGATGATCGATTTTGTAATCGTATCACCAGACTTGCGACCATATGTTCTGGACACTCGGGTAAAGAGAGGGGCTGAGCTGTCAACTGATCACCACCTGGTGGTGAGTTGGATCAGGTGGCGGGGAGGACGCTGGACAGACCCGGTGCACCTAAACGCGTGAGTGAGGGTGTGCTGGGAACGTCTAGCAGAGGCCCCAGTCCGCGAGATCTTCAACGCACACCTCCGCAGAGCTTCAACAACATTCCGAGGGAGACGGGGACATTGAGTCCGAATGGACCATGTTCAGCGTCTCCATTGCCGGGTTGCTGCATTGAGCTGCGGCCGCAAGGTGGTTGGTGCCTGCCGTGGTGGTAATCCCGAACCAAATGGTGGACACCAGAGGTGAAGGGAGCCACCAGGCTGAAGAAGGAGTCCCATCGGGCTTGGTTAGCCTGTGGGACTCCAGAGGCAGCTGACAGGTATCGACAGGCCAAGCGGAATGCGGCTCGGGCAGTGGCTGAAGCAAAACTCGGGTGTGGGAGGAGTTCGGAGAGGCCATGGAAAAAGACTTTCGGACTGCCTCGAAGAGATTCTGGCAAACCGTCAGGCGTCTCAGGAGGGGAAAGCGGTGCTCTACCTGCACTGTGTATAGTGCTGGCGGTGCGCTGCTGACGCCGACTGAGAAAATTGTCAGGCGGTGGAAGGAATACTGAGGACCTCCTTAATCCCACTGACACGCCTTCCGAGGAGGAAGCAGAGTCTGGGGATGAGGGAATGACCCGCCAATTTCTGGGGTCGAGGTCACTGAGGCAGTTAAACAACTCCTCGGTGGCAGAGCCCCTGGTGTTGATGAGGTCCGCCCGAGTTCCTGAAGGCTCTGGACGTTGTAGGGCTGTCCTGGTTGACACGCCTCTACAATGTTGCGTGGAGATCAGGGGCAGTACCCTGGACTGGCAGACCGGGTGGTGGTCCCCATCTTTAAGAGGGGAGACCGGAGGGTGTGTTCCAACCACAGGGGATCACACTCCTCAGCCTCCCTGGGAAAGTCTATGCCAGGGTGCTGGAAAGGAGAGTTCGTCCGTTAGTCGAACCTCGGATACAGGAGGAACAATGCGGTTTTCGTCCTGGTCGCGGAACACTGGACCAGCTCTTTATCCTCTCGAGGATACTTGAGGGTGCATGGGAGTTTGCCCAACCAGTCTACATGTGTTTTGTGGACTTGGAGAAGGCATTCGACCGTGTCCCTCGGGTGTCCTGTGGGAGGTGTTGCGGAGTATGGGGTGTCTGGCCCACTGCTACGGGCCATTCGATCCCTATACAACCGTTGTAAGAGTTTGGTTCGCATTGCCGGCAATAAGTCGGACTTGTTTCCGGTGGGTGATGGGCTCCGCCAGGGCTGCCCTTTATCACCGATTCTGTTCATAATTTTTATGGACAGGATTTCTAGGTGCAGCCAAGTGGCGGAGGGCTTCCACTTCGGTGGCCTCAGAATCTCATCTCTGCTTTTTGCGGATGATGTGGTTCTGATGGCTTCATCGGTGGGGCCTCCAGCTCGCACTGGAACGGTTCGCAGCCGAGTGTGAAGCAGCAGGAATGAGGATCAGCACCTCCAAATCTGAGGCCATGGTTCTCAGCCGGAAAAAAGGGTGGAGTGCCCACTCCGGGTCGGGGATGAGTTCCTGCCCCAAGTGGAGGAGTTCAAGTATCTCGGGGTCTTGTTCGCGAGTGATGGGAGAAGGGAGCCGGAGATCGACAGACGGATTGGTGCTGCGGCTGCAGTGATGCGGACGCTGCGCGCGGTCCGTCGTGGTGAAGAGGGAGCTGAGTGTAAAAGCGAAGCTCTCAATTTACCGGTCGATCTACGTCCCGACCCTCACCTATGGCCACGAGCTGTGGGTAGTGACCGAAAGAACGAGATCGCGGATACAAGCGGCAGAAATGAGCTTCCTCCGAAGGGTGGCTGGCCTCTCCCTTAGAGATAGGGTGAGAAGTTCGGCCATCCGGGAGGGGCTCAGAGTAGAGCCGCTGCTCCTCCACATCGAAAGGAGCCAGTTGAGGTGGTTCGGGCATCTGACAAGGATGCCCCTGGGCGCCTCCTGGGTGAGGTGTTCGGGCATGTCCCACCGGGAGGAGGCCCAGGGCAGACCCAGGACGCGCTGGAGAGATTATATCTCTCGGCTGGCCTGGGAACGCCTTTGGTGTTCCCCGGATGAGCTGGAGGAGGTGGCTGGGGAGAGGGAGGTCTGGGCTTCTCTGCTTAGGCTGCTGCCCCCGCGACCCGACTTCGGATAAAGCGGATGAGGATGGATGGATGGATGGATGGTAGACTTTACAACCTTAAGGACATCGTCTGTTGACCCTTTGACCTTTTGCATGTAACATTATGGAAATGGGTGTAATATAGCATGATAACATGTCTTCAGAGAGGCAGTCTAGCTGAGATTTGTAATAGAACCGACCCCGACAAGTTCCCAAATTTGGCTGAAAAAGAAATGTGTATGGGACAGGGATTAAAATTACAGATGCCTGGCCTTAAAGCTCATATAGAACTTACATCAACAGATGATTAGAAACGATGTTGGTACTGTTGTGTAGGTACAGAAGAAGCTTTCCCCTATGGCATTTCAGTTCAGGGGACTACTGAGAGCTGTAAATAAGATGCTGCTTCACTGATCAGGTTGTTTTCTTAAAACATGACGTTAGTCTGTTAAAGTCTTTCACTGTCCTTAATCAATAGATACAGTTTGGTGGATCATAATTACTTGCGTGACTGAGATATATAAGTTTACTTGATCAGCTATTGTATTCTAATATACATATACTGTATATATATATATTCATATATATATATGTGTGTGTGTATATACTTATATATATGAATGAGAATATGCACATAGCATGAAGCATGAAGTGCAAACACTACTAAATTAATTACATCATAAAGTACATCTTTATTGTAATGTCTGTTGAAGGTTAAAGAAAGTGCTGTATGTGTGCAGGGTTAAGAAGCATCTTGAATGAAGCCGTTTAAGCATTTAAGGTCACTGGGGGAAACAGAGAAGCATGCATGTTAGCCAAGTGAGAGGGAGAGAAAGCATCTGTCACTAAGACCCAAGGCAGCTGGACGCCATTCCCTCGTGCTGCAAAATCCACCAAATCTTTTACAGGATTTCTTTTTCCATTGCAGATGGTCCTTTGCACATGTTTGATTCCCATTGGCCCGGGGTCCCGGGCTGACAGTACTGCAGCTATGCAGGTAGTGCATATAAGGGTGCACTGTGCCTGCACCAGGCCCTTGCACACCGGAGAGGGGGAAACTGGAGAAGAAGGACTGCAGGGGATAAGCAACATGAGAGGAGGAACAGTATGCCTTCAGTCACTGCAGTGGAAGAGGTAAGTGCTGCACAGAGATCTTGCAGTGTTTATTAAGAGATCTAATGCCTGGTGTGTTTAGTGTAGTGGTTTTTGCAATGCATATTAACAACAGGGACCACGTTTGCCATCAAATCTGCAGCATTTGTTTTGTACTGCATAGATTAAATAGCAACTGTAGTTCCACTGGAGTGCAGAAAAATGCCATTATTCTCTCTTTTATAGCATTTCTTAATGCATTTATTCAGCTGATTTGTCAATTCCAAAAATGCATATGATCAGTTTTTATTAAACAGAGATCAATCAATCAGTCAGTCTATCCGAAACATCAGTGCAAATATTTTACATGCCTGAATACTAATAAAACCATGTTTAAATGGGTGTATTTAAGTACAGTGAGTACAGTTAGAGTTTTGCATTGATTAAATATCATCTTGTTGTCTAGGAGGGGATGAATCTTAAATCAAGTGTTTCGACATGCATATAATATTATTATTATTATTGTTAGACTAGTATACCTGTTAAACCCCTCTGTAGCTCCTTCTAGACAGTTCATCACAAATGATCACAGAAAAATATGAAGTCAACATGGGATATTAATGTAAATCCAATAAAATTATAAAATGATTAAAAGTATAATAAACTGTAAAGAAGTATAAACTATGTAGAAGTCAGCATTATCAGGAATTTGTTGTAAAGATGCAAACATAAAAGAAGACCATGTCAGGTGGCTAGAAGAGAAAAGAAAGACTAAACACATGCTTGAACACATGAACACAAGCTTTTAGCCAACAAGGCTCAGGTTAGACACGCTGGCTGACAAACCTCCTTAGTCAGCCAGTTACTCCCAGAGTAAGGCTGGGATCACCTCTAGGACAGTGGGAGGACAAGTTTATGTTACAGTCCAGCTTGTGCACAGTGCGAGCTGGAGATCGGCATCAGAGTTTGGAATCAGATTTTTATTTCAGTGATAAATTATCTAAAGTTAATAATCTGGAAAAGCCTCCCCAGGCATACTTTTACAAAGAAGCCAGTGCAACAGCCAAAGTCTCTTCGACTGCAGCTGCAAGGCCAGTGTGTGTGTGTGTGTGTGTGGGTGTGTGTCATAAAAGATATAGCAAAGTATTTGATATGTATTAGTTATTTAAACTAAATGATGAATTTGTTTTCTGCAATTTAGCCAAATCTTCCCAATTTGTATCACCTATATTATTTAGGTTTTGTTGTTTTTTGTTAGAATTGCATAAAAATATAATATGCTGAAGATTTCTAATTTAATTTTGGAAATAATCTCCATTTGGAAATAATCTGTTTTCTTTTATCTGAGGTCCAAAGTGTTTTGCAACTGCCTTTCCTATATCTCCATCTATCTAACCTATCTAACAGTAGATTTTAATATACTACAAAGGGAGCTCTGCTTACAGAGTAATGAATACATAATATAGCTGATCAACTAAGAACATGAAGTCATGGAGGTGTGGATGATAAACATTTTACAGCACTGGCTGATAGTCATTAGCTAACTAGTCATGTGACACTAATGCAAAGTACCTTTTTAAATGCATTTTCAACAGACTGAAAACCAATTTAAACAACAAATTCATTGATGACATTTTATTATTTGTATTATTTGATTTATTTGTGGTATTTTTGTGTTTAACTACTGAAAACTTCAGAAGTTTAATAACTTTATTTTTACTTTACTCTGGTTTTGATAAGGGTTGCAAATGAAAAACTGTGATATTTAAATAGATAAAACAAGGACAGCACATCATTATATGAATATGCAGTTTATATAAATTATGATGAACAGTTTTTTTCTTTCTTGCTATGTGACGTATATTTCTTCATATAAATGGTATGTTACTTTGAACTGTATTTGTCAGTTTTACTAAATAATAGTAAATGAAAACTATTTAAATTTAAATTATTTAACTCTTCAAATGTAGATTAATTAAATGAAACTAAATCATTTTGTAAACAATAATAAGGATGAAGTGTGAAATGTGTTCATTTTTTCCCTTTATGAGACATTTCATTTTGAAAAGGAAGACTTTTTCTCTTATTTGAGTGACGGTCACCAGAGGGCAGCATTATAAAAGATGAAAACAGGGCAAACCATAAACACCGGGAAACACTGACAATGTCCTATACACACCATTTACACTTACAAGTCTATAAAAATATGGAGGGTGATATAATTTAGTAGGATAAGGTATAACTTGTGTACATATTCTGCCTATATTCCTAATATTTTTAATTTGTGCATAAGACACACTATATGCTTTTATCACTTATCTTAAGTGACACAATGGATGATTACATTCCTCCCTCACCTTAATGAATGCGATGACAAAGAGAACTTCAGATATGCTGCTTAACCCACAATTTTATGGAATTACTAAAAATATTTACAGCCATTATGTCGCATGTTCAGTCAAATGTTGAACTGTTATGTTTCAATGTTGCAGATCTACAAGTTCCACCAGTTATGAATCAGGAGAGGAAATCTGATGACACTTTATGTTGTGGCTTGGGTATGTATGCATTCAAATGTCACATAAAAAACTTCAGTCTATTGATTTTTTTCTGCAAATCCAGTTCAGTCCCACACAGACCTGGAGAGACCGCCATGCAGAGAAACTCCAGCCAGATACTGGTTTGGACTCCAAGACCTTCTTGCTGTGAGGTAACAGTACTAACACCACTGCGCTGCCCCACATAAAGATTGGTAATGAACTTTTCATTTTTCCAAGGTCTATCAACTCAACCACCCTGTGACAGACTTCTCTACCCCGTCTTTCACCATATGAGCGCTGTTATAAGCTCCAATGACCCTGATTTTGGATAGGCAGAAGAAAATGGGTGGATGGATATAAGCATGGGTCAATGGATGGATGTAGCAGCTAAGTGAAAGGATAATATCCACACTTAGAATGCCAAGCATGAGTATCTGCATCTGTGTTTTCAATGTAATCAGTTAAAGAAGATCAGAGAAAGGAGCCTGCTTTGCTCTTGAATTACATTTTGTGTCTGCATTTCAGTTTAAAACATACTGACCTCATTTACCCAAGTAAATGGCTTTGTTCTTAATATTTCACTAACAAACTGAGCCATTTACTTATTTAATCATCTTTAAGCTGTGACAATACACATCTGAGAAGCTTGCGTACAAGAACTTGATTGGATGGATTCTGTTTAGTTGTGTCTGACAGAATTAGGTCTCCACAGGAAACTGAGTGTGGTAAGACCTGAGTGTGGGTTAAGGTGAAACAGCGAGGACTGTGACATTAATTCCCTGAGCTGTGCTAATGCAAGTTCCTGCTGGATCACAGACTACTTAAATACAGCACCCCCTGTCCTCATTGAAACACTTTCTCACAACCTACCTGCTTTACAGAATCGTAGAAGATTCTTAATCTGAAGATGTATTTGAAAAGTTTCATTCAGAATCTGAAATAATGTGGGATTTTTTCCCCCACAATTACATTTTCCCACATATTTGTCATCCGTTGTGTTTAGAATAAAACAGTGATGAGTTTGGCTCCCTCTGATGGCTGTATCAAAAACTCATTGTGGAAGACCACCACACACAGCTCATGCGCTGAGACAATCAGCTAAACAGGCCGAAAACAACACAAAGTCAATCATTTCTCTGACTTTGCTGTTTTCCCAGTTTCTGAAGTTTAGTTTTTATACAGTTGTCTTTGCCCATGAAAAATGTTCTTAATAAAGTAAAAGCATTTATGTATTTTCCAACAGCAACACTCTTTGGGTGATCCAAAGTCACAGTTTGACCTCTTACTGATGTTCTTTTCTTGTTATTATAAACTAAACAGTAGTGGTTGTACATGGAATAAACACTAGGATACTTAAAACATGATCAATCAGTATGTTTACACTAACAATGGATCACGAACACAATGGATCAGGAACACTGTAGGGGTAGTGTCTCAAGACACCCACAGTGAATAATCATTCAACTCTACAGTTCTCCTCAGGTCTGTGGAAATTAATGGTGCCTTTCTCACAGTGTTTTTGCTTTCTGTCACACAACTTTTACTTTCATTCACTTGTATAGCTCTCATTTCAGCCATGGTAGGCAGATTTCCTCAAAAACTAAGTACCATAAACCTAATCATGACTAAATACCAGTAAAACTCAGTGACCATTAAGCAGCTCAGGAGCCAAATCTGGAGAGCAAGAGAGAGTTAAATGGCTGAAGCTAGACAGGACGACTTGGACTCCTGGAGCCTGGAAGACCTCACTGCTGTGAATGGTTATTACATCATCTGAGTTAATAGTCAACCAATCATCCAGGTGAGACAGGACAGGACTAGGCAAAGAGGTGTGCTCATAAAGTACACGTTATATATATATGTCCATATAGACTTTTACACTCCCCCCGGCCACATACAGTATATACACTGAAATTCTTTACTCTTTCACAATTTTCATTGCTATTAGGTTTGCAGTTTTCCTAATCAGAACTTTGAATATGAAGAGAATTCAGCAGACTCTTTTGTCTGCATTTACTTCACTGTAGTATGCTACATTTTTAATATTCTACACATACGTCCCTACCACATTTCAAAGACACTGGCAATTTTTATGATGAAATACAAACCATTTCCTTTAGGTGGTTATGTGCCTCAGCCTAGTCCACAGCTGATCCATTTAGCTGCAGCGGAGCTGATCCAATCTAGAATCACCAAAGTGAAATGTAAAGTGAAAGCTTGACTTACACTTTAAAGACAGACTGAGACATGATTCTAAATGACGGCTAAAGCTGATCATTGCCTTGATTCACTTTAAAATGAGCTGTTTTCGTCATTTCAACTGAAGGTGTTACATACAATTTATCAACAATGTTTTAATTGCTGTTTTCTGCTGTCCCCAGAGGCCAAACTAGGAGCTGCAGGTTAAACGATCCGTTTGTAGTGGAATCAAAAGTTTAAAACAGGGGTCTCAACCGGGGGCCACTTGCGGCCCACGTCACCCCTAATTGTGGCCTGTATATTGACGTGAAGAAATATAATGCAATTTGGCCCTTGAAGTTACCTTTTTAGTTAGGGAGGATTTGTTTGTTGTTGAATGCAATGTTAAAATAAGTTCTTTAAACAGCAAAAAATTATTTAATATGAAGGAAATATGAGCAGAGAGTACAAACATGTTAAGGGATTGGCTGTGTTAGTTCAGTGAGAGAGTGAAAAACTAATGTTTACACTGATGTCTGCATTTTTATTTTGTTAAATACGAACAAAATTATAGCAGAGGTGCTGCCACGTGTCCGGCCAGAAAGAAAGCACCAATTTGTTTAATTTGGTAGTTCAATGAAAGGCTTCAGTTAGTCAAGAGTGAGAAAAAGAATTGCTTTCACGTTTGCAGTTTTGTCTTGTTATACAATATTTGAAATGTGAAAAAACAAACAAAACACTACATTTTTGGAAATATTTGTGGGTGTTTTCTTGTTTGTTTGTTGTTGTTGTTGTTGTTGTTTGTACCACTTGAACACCAAAGTGGACCCACAGCTCATTTTAGTTTGAGACCCCTGGTTTAAAAAAAATGAAATGCACCAATAATTTGTAGAGGTTCCACAACAATACAGGAAACTGGGCATGTTACTAGGACTTGATACACTGCAGTACGATGTGGTAAAGTTATCTGTATATTTGGTAGATGTTTGAAATCTGGGATTAATCTAAATATCATTATATTCATGGTGTGTTTTGACATAAAGCAGTTAATTCAATCTATTCTGGAGAAGGCACATTATGGTCCAGGTTTTATGTTCAAACATGTTATTGTTCTCTTGTCACCTTTCTTGTCAAAAATGTTAAAATTAGTTGCAGAAATATTGTTTATTCTTGTGCCAATGAGTTGTCAGCAACTGAATGTACCTGCCGAGAAAGAGATGTTCTATTTGGTGAGGAGCCAAAATAAATGTTTGTTCATTGATCCAATGTAAGCCAGAAGGCCACATTAGTTTCACTAGGTATTAACACTGTCACCTAACTTTGTAGAATGTGCAAAAAATGGTTGCTGACCGAATTTATTCTCTGAGAAGGATCTGCTTTTCCGTTATATTCATTTCCAGGAGATCAATCTTCTGTTCTAAACCAAAGTCTTATAGTCCTGGTGTTGAATGCCCAAAGGTAGACCAGCAGCACTTACACAAACCATGAGGAACAGCTGACAAGTTTCATATTTTGGCTTTGTCAGTAAACATGCTAATATTTCGGACATTTGGTCTTCACCAGAACACTGTTGTTGTGCTGTATTTAGTTACTCCCAAAGGGGTTGCTGGGTGTTACCAACTGGCTTGCTCATTAGGGCTTATTCCAGGTACACTTACCTGAGATCTGCTGTGCCCACATTCAAATGACTCAGACACACGATAGAGAAAATATTGGCATAAGATTCCGAAGAAGTGATGGAAGCCGTATGGTTTGTAACAATTTGTGATGTAGATAAGTTCTCCTGGCAGTATTCAGACCACATTTGTGGTGGTCCATGGCAGAAATGGGCAAAGATTTTTGAGTTGCATCAGGAGTGTCATTCCTCAGCTGCTGTATCTCAAACTCTTCTTTCTGTCTGTGTTGAGGGGCAAGTCAGTAATGCATGTTTACGACTTTCTCTTTTTGGTTGTTGCAGCGTCTCGAACTAGTCTGGGAAACTGTTGATGGCTGTCTCAGGAGCCATTTTCCAAGGTTCTACCTGTACCCCCACATCCCGTGTACATGTTGACAAGAAAGGTACTTCCAAGAGTCTCAAGCAAGAAATGTTCAAGCAAGGTATGTGAAAGAATGTATTTATGTTGAAGGTAGTATGTCAGTCATATCATTTGAAGTGTTAGTTACTATGTTACAAAAAGTCTGCATACACTGCAAAATGCGTCAGTGGTCAGCATGGCCAAAATTCATAGCTATTTCAGCTGAAGAGACAACAGACACAAACAAGGGCACCCACCATCCATAACCTTTTTTCTTGTTGACGATGACATTCTTTCTTACTAAACTGTAAACAGCCCATATGTCAGGACCACTTTCAGCACTTGGTATGTTTTTCACATTCGTGTTTGAGGTAGTATTTGAGCCTAGGTTTTTATGCATCATCATAAAATTGTCTCTAAGTGGCTTTCCTGTGTTGCTTAGGAAACAGATGAGTATATCCTTTACTTTTTATCCACATATCTGTACAGTGTTTGTTTGTATCAATGCTTCTCATGTTATTTCAACTTTAGATGATGCCAAAGATGGTCGACAACGTGGTGCTGTCTTGATGTTGGGTGGTCTTTGTGGTCAAAAATGTAAGCTGTCAGGTTAGTGTCATTAGGAAGTATAGACATGTTTCTGGTTGGTAGGTACAAAGAATAGCACTGATATCACTGATAGACATTTATAATGTGCCCATTAAGATATGTTTAGACAAGAAATTTTGGCACACACACTGATTTGCTTCAGGCTTAGCGCCTATTATCCTTCTATTGTAGCTGGAGAGAAGTCTTTTTGAGACCTTTCTGGCAAGGAAAAAAAAGCAGTGTTCTGGTGAACTGCTGCATCTTTTGTCTTAGGCCTAGGTTTTCAGTGCCCCCAAAATAACATCAGCCTCTATGTCACACTGACATCTTGCTGCATCCTGCTCTAAAAAGCCATTTGCACCATGCAAACTGGACAGTAAGCATCCCAAGTGTTTGCAAGGCATCAGAGCTTCTGATTGACCTCTTTGATTAAGGAAATGTTACTTCTCCGATAGCGCATTTGTTTTTACCAACAAGCAAAGGCTTGTATTGCAGACACTGCTGCCTAATCGCTCATAAAACTAAAGTCAACTAGAAAAATCCTACTTTGGCATGCCCAGACACATTACAGTGATATGCTCATTACATTGTCAGAAGTCAGACATCTAGAAGTAACCTTGTGTGTGTTTTCCACCCTATAATTAACAAAAATAAACGCTAACATTTGAAACGGGGACTGAAATAGGTGTGTCCTTTGGGTAGTTGTGCAATTCCGTGGAATATGGTTCTGGGTGTCTTTCCTTAATAGTGTACTGGATTCCCTTTACAGCAGAGACTTGGCAACATTTTTCTAAAGAAGATGCATAAAATGTTTCCCATCCAGTGTTTTTCTGTGGTCCCAGCTGTATTTGGGATCAGTGTAGATCTTAATCACAATGTTACAGGGAGCGTTTTTAAGGAATGCCTTGAATAGCTGTAGATTTAGCTCCCATCTTCATTGCCAGTACTGCTTACTGATGCATACAAACAAACAATAAGTCTAGTGCCCTCTCCTGACCAAAATTTAAATAACACTTATAGCAGACTATTCCCTCCAGTCATATCTATTCTTCTAATTGGTGCCAATTTTAGAACATTGCAAAGCGAGAGCTTGCACTTATTTCTGATTCCAGGTATAATATTTTCATTACTCTGCTCCCTCAAAGATTTGAAAGAGAATACCTCATAAATATTAATTCGTAATAATTAATTAATTGAATTTGTGTAAAATTTAGCTATAAATAAAGGCTTTGTTGTGTGTAATAAGTCAGACCTCTTCTCCTGTTATTGTTTTGTTTGTGCAGATTTCAGTACGTTGGACTTTTGGATTCTTGGAGGTAAACGTGACAGAGGGAAGAGCACGATCACAGTAAAGTAGGGGTTGACTTAATTGGATTTCTGCAGTATATCTGAATGAATGACCCTCAGACTCATCACTTAAACAGCGCCACCAAGAGGTGAAAGTCTGTGTCTGATGTTAACTTTTGTAAACAGTGGAACAATGCCAGCGAAAAAAACTTCCTGTTAATTTGTTGGACCTTTCAAACGATCACACATTTTATATGAAATTTTAAAAATGTTTTGGAATAATTTGATATTTAAGAAATCAATTTAAGATTTGTTCATCTTAAATTAGTAGTTTTCTTAACAAAATTAAGATTGTGCCATTTCTGCAACCCATTTTAATACAAAAACAAGGCATTTTGCATTTTTTTATTTTGAAGTTCTGTGACCCTTTTTTGGGTCTCTAGGGAGGCCTATGGAGTCTATGACGTTATCACATGCCTAACCATCTGACAGATTTTCTACTTTTTGTTAGAACATACTTGGACGAAATGCACTCAAAAAATGGTTCTTGGCCTTCATAAGCATAAAGCAATAATTGGGAGTAAAATATATCTGAAATATATCAAAGGTTTCTTTATTTAAATAAGTAATCATTAAGTAGAATATGCTTGATGTAAACTGAATGTATATCAATCAACTACATTTCTTTTATACAGTTCTATTAAATTTAACATTTTACGTTGTACTTATGAAACAAAATTATGTTTAAATTTACATGTAATCAAAATACTTAAGTTAGCATTTTTAGGTATAAATATTTTGAGTCCCTTCATCCCAGCTCTTGCCCTGTAACAGCTAGGGTAGGCTCCAGCTCACCAGTACCCATCTGAAAGCAACCCTGATAGGCAGTTAAGAAAATGAAATGTAGTGAGTCTGTATTGCTGCATTGTTATGTGTCATATGGAGTGGTGCAAATAAGACAGCGGAGGTATGATGTAGGCTAACTTAAATGTTTATATAAAATTTCAGGTGGATCTCTTCTGCACTCTAACCTCTAATGAGTTTTACAAAAGATAATCCAGTGTGTGACCCATTACTTTCTCTAAGTTAGTATGACCCCCTCAAAAAGAAGAAGAAAAACAAAAAACCATGCCGTTCAAAACACACCAAAATACTAAATAGGTCCAAGCCTTTTGAACAGCTACAGTCTTTTTATGTGACCTATTAATGTGACAGCATTTCTGCTTCTTTTTATCTATTATAAATGGGATGGCATGATCAGTTAAATGATCTTTAATTTTTTTTTTAAATTTAATTTATTCAGAGAAAACCTTTGTCAAATGACCTCTTTGACTGTGACCACCAAGTCAAAGTAATGTAACACACTGATGTAACACATAGAGATAAAAGAGGTAACTAGGCCTGATGTAATGGGATCATCCTGTGGATTTAGGAGTTATTTGAGTGCTCTGTACATTGTACTTGTACATTGAAGTACACAGGCAACACAGAAGATACAGGCCCATCTGAAATGACTTTCAAGATATAACTTCAGTTGAACTGGATGTCCAAAAACGTAAAAGTTTAAATGGCAACAAAACAGATTTACAAAACAGATTTAACAAGTAATAAGATGTTTTTGTATTCTGTCCTTTTACAGCTTGTATACCCATTGGACATGTTAATGCTCACTTTTATGTTTAAGTCAAGTTTTGATATTGCTGTTTAATCAGTATCAGCAATTACCAAGACGCATACATGTACAAAAGAATGAAATACCTGAAATAATAAATTGCACTATTAGTCAGCCGGCCAGTGTCATATTGCAAAATTGAATCTGATCTCTTTAAAGATTTGATTTGACGAGTCAGGTCAAATAAATCAGACACTTTCTTTCAAGAATCTTAGAATGAACAGTAATACAGTGTGTCAAAGCATAGTTAGTATATGGTGCAATCATTAATGTGAGTAGATGTTTGTGCAATCGTCAGAACACTCAATTCTGAGTGCTGTTGTTTACTGTTTGCCTGAAAGTCTGCTGGGAGAAAGGACAGAGTGTGGGAGAGTTTCTTACCGTCTTGTCCTGTCATGACACTGCGGGGGGTGGGGGGAACAAGTCTGACGGACACCTTAACCCTCCCTAGAGGATTTGTGGGATTGTGAGTGGAGTAAAGGATTAGGGACTTAGTGGCAAACAGCAAACAGTGGGTCTGTGGGTCAGCGTGTCAGTGTATCAGTGAGTCAGTAGGCTTTTGCTTTTCCCAGAGTAGGTCAAATCTTTGTTTTCCATGAGCAGTGCTAATGCAGCCACTTCCTGGTGTCAGAGTGTACTCACCCGCTCACCTCACATGTTAACATCAAACTGTCCTCATGGTTATGCTCTAAAACCATCACACGTGCAGCCACACACTAAGGCTTTACCTGTGTTCTTCTTCGAACACAGGCAAGAGGCCTCTTTTCTTGTTACAGGAAAGAAGAGCTCTCTGCTTGCAAAGTGCATTTTTTACCATCTATCCATCCATTCTCTTCCACTTATCCTTTACAGGGTCGCGTGGGGGCTGGAGCCTATCCCAGCTACCATAGGGCGAGGGGTGGGGTACACCCTGGACTGGTGTTCTGACAAAACACATAGAGACAGACAACCATCAGATTCACACCCACATTCACACCTATGGGCAATTTAGAATGACCCATTAACCTAACCCCACTAACAGCATGTCTTTGCAAGTGTCATCGTTAGTCCTTTAATTTTAAACTTCAAGACTGCGAAAAAAAACAAAACAAAAAGGTTTCTGCAATTCAAACCAGGCTCATAAAATTCAGAGAACACCTGCAGAAACCAGCAACTAATTCTCAACATCTCATTAAAGTGTTATGCTAGGGTTGGTCGTAATGTTGATATTTTCTTTGAAATGTAGCATGCAACTAAACATTGTGCAGACCAAGCACACCCTCTCATTGCAACGCCTTGCTTTGACGCCTTTCCCACCAAGACAATACATCTCGCCTCTCTCTAAACACTGCTCTTAAATGCTTAAAGAAGACATTACAGAGGTGAGGGCATTAATCCAACTTCTAAATACCTCAGATTCCAGACTAATCAAGCATTGATGGGGTGGGCCGAAACAAGCCCAATCTATGTAGGCCCCACACTTAAGCCACGGGACTTCAGCTCTCTTGGAGTGCCAGACATCACATGACAACCCCTAGAGGTCCTGGGGGTGTTATATAGTGTCTGCATGAAGGGGACTTCCAGTCTTAGCCAGGTGGTTGTACTACTGTGAAAATCTATGGTGTGCAGGTCAGTTTACTGGTGCCCATCCATATTACAGTTTTTCTTGATTGCTTTGACCGGCCTAAAGGAACTGGGATCCACTCAGGTTTTATCATCACTATCTCAGCAGAGCAGAAGACACCTTTTGGAAATGTGTTAACCTTTTCTCAATGGATTGACACAGATGTCATTCAAGCAGTCCAAACCCCACTGTTTTAGCTATGGTAACCAAAGAGAAAGCACCCATTTATTTATTTCAGTCCAACTCATTGCAAGAAGGCAAATTTGACACATGTGGAAAGATAACATGAAGACTATGTAATAGGCTACATTGACAAGCAATGGTACACTGATTTGCACTGAGTGCTGTGTTTTGTATTTTGCTGTCCATTGTGTAATGACTGATTGAAAGAGCTTGTGCACTTGTTTGCAAGCTATTTTATTTGAAGGCAACATTTGCTTTTGTTTCATATTTCAAATGTTTTGGCACAGTTAGAGCCTTTTGCAAACAAAATGTGCCACTTTGACAATGGGAGCCTCTGTTTACGTCTGTGTGTTAACTGTTTGGAAAATGTGGAGTTTGCTGTCATGCAGCAGTGAAGTCAATCAAGAAAAACTGTACATAATACGTCTTACTTCTAAAAAATGTTTTAGTGGCTAATGCCGATTGGATTTTATTGCAAAATTTAGCAGGTGACACAATAGTTGCTTACATCATTGAGAGCTGTACGATTTTTCTTCAGTTCATTAGCCATCAGATATTTAAATGTGCACCTTGAAGGTGGTGGCACGTGACTAGTGTGCATAGTATCAGGTAGTCTGCTCTGCAGCTCACATTGACTATGAGCAATTAGCTTCTGTTGTGCTACTTACTTTTGCTTTGATGACGGTCAGGATTTTAAGTACCATGTAGCACTAACATTAATTTCACAGAGTATTTATCAGTTTGTTTTAGTTCACTGTCCATCGCTGACTCGAGGCAGTAATAGTTAATAGAATCTCATCCAATCTCATTTAAATTTGCATCTATTCACAAATTTAAATGTTTACTCTAATGTGATACAAAACCTGTTCGGGACAAATACACCCCACACCCTACACTATACTTCTAATCTGTGTTCCTTAATGTTCTCATCCACCTGCAAAGATATTATCAAAATCTCACACACATTGTAGTTCAAACTCCTGAACTGTCAAAATGTGCATACTTTATACACCAAGGATTAAAAAAAACTATAACAGAGTCTGTGCAGAAAAATAAGCAGGTCTAATAAAGGTCTTATGCAGGAGATAGATGAGACTGCATCAAAAGCATTGCGACACCAACATGGTATACCTAGCATTAAATATAGATGGAACAGCATCACATGAGGGTAACACGGACTTGGGCTTTGTGATACAAAACACAATAATTAATCTGTTTGGTTTTCCCCTCGTTTTTTCATCATGTTTCTTTCACAAAGACCAACAACTCAGTTTAGCCAGAAATTCTTCGATCTTCTGGTATTACAGATGAAAGCAACCCTTTAGTCCAGTAACAGAAATTTAAATAAACAACATGATCTAACACGATTTTAGTGCCAGGTTACACTCAGACACTGATTATAGTCCATTTTGGATGGTGTAACATCAGCACCACTGTTGCTTGTACAGGGGGAGTTGGCAGATTTTGGCAGGAGAGCATATCATGGTACAAGTCATGCAGTCTGATAATTGATCTTTTGGACATTTGCTCCGTGGTGGTTACAAAACATGAAAAACGTTTATTATTTATAATCTTTTAATGTTCTTGATATAAAAACTATGCTTATAAATTGTCACAGCCCAGCTGTACTGGGCTGTGACTGTGGTTTTATTCCACTGGATCAATAATTTAAAAATCAGAATGCAGATTCTCTCCATTATTGCACTTTTTGAACTTACAAAAAATAAAATATTGATCATTTAATCTTTTTAAATATTATTTCTATTGAGATGTGTAAGGTTTAGATTCAAAACTATCCCAGTTGCTAATGCATGATGTGAAAATGACAGCATGCCAGGAGAAAAAGACAACTGTTTACACAACAAACACAGACAGTCCATAAAGCCACTTTTACTGTTTGTATGAGCAAACACACCCTTTGCCTCTTAGACAGTACAAATGTGGTTACATTGCAGGGGACTTGTTTCTCAACTGGGAATTTTATAACCTTGTTTTTACATACAAAACATGATGAATTTCTTAATCAAAACATATTTCCACTTGAATCTGAAAAGCAATACTTACCAATACATTACATTTGTCCAATGAGAAAAAAACGAAGGTTACTATTTACAGTGACGTGCAAAAGTCTTGAGCCACACCTCTTTTCTTCATATTTTACTACACTGTTAAAAAAAAAATCCTAGAAAAAAGGTAATATTCCAGCAGCTGGGGCGCCAAAATAATACCAGAAAATAACAGAAAATAACTTTCTCATAAAAATACGGTTATTTTCAGTAATGACAATACAGTTTGTTGCCCTAATTTTAGATGGGATTTTGCCTTTTTCAAGTGCTTTTAAGCATTAAATTAGGAACATGTTAATGTGATTAAACAATGAAATTACCTATAAACAAGGTCAATGAATGTGGCAATATGAATAATCATACTTCAATGTACAGAAATATACAGTTAACAGCTGGTTTAAATAATAATGGATTGCATACCCTGGGACAGAGGCGAGGCTGCCATATCGCACCATCGGCCACTCTGGCCATCACCAGTAGGCGGTAGGTGAAGAGTCTTGACCAAGGACACAACGACCGAGAGTGTCCGAGCCGGGGCTCGAACCAGCAACCTTCTGATTACAAGGCGAACTGCCAACTCTTGAGCCACGATCGCCCGAAATAGCAATAATAATAATAATTATTTGATGTTAAAAAAGTTTATAAGAATCATTTCATATATTTTTCCATAGCATTACATTTGAATTTAACAGTTCAATCTTTCAAATAACAGACACATATTTGTGAAATCATGATACATTTGTGAATGTATTTTAACAATCTAAATATGCATATGTACAGACAAATACATTTAAAAAACAAGAAAATTATGTTTTATTACATTACAGTGATTTTACGTTAATTTACATTTGAAATGTGAAATCACAGACTATTTATGTAAATTTAATGATATTCTAGAAGAACAGAACAAAACTGTAAAATACACAGTAAAATACTTTTATATTAGGATTTTTTTTTACAGTGTAGGAAAATGGGAAATATGTTCAGAGATTATTGAAACACACGCAAACATACATGGAAATACAGTATATAAGGAAATCTTCTAACATGCTTGAAAGTCAATATTTGTCATGATCACCTTTGTTCTTCAATACAGCCTGAAGTCTCTTAGGGAGCTTTCTTGCAATTTCTTTAAGTAGTCTTCAGGAAAAGTTCTCCAGGTTTCTTGAAGGAAGCTCTTCTTCTTCTTCTTCTTCTGCCTTTTGTTCTGTTTCCACACTGCTTCAGTAATTTTGAGGTCTTGGCTCTGGAGAAGCCAATCCCCGACTTTTTATTTAGGTATGCTTTTACTATGTTAGCAGCATGTTTATGGGCACTGTCAAGCTGAACAACAAAGCCACTGCCAATCAGACACTTTCCAGATGGAATTGCATTGCAGATCAAAATCTGACTATAATCTTCTGAGTTAAATAATTCTGTTCAGTTTTATTTATATAGTGCCAAATCACGGCAACAGTTGCCTCATGGTGCGTTGTAGTGTAAGGTAAAGGCCCTACAATAATACGGAGAAAAGTGAGAAAAGCCCAACAATCATATGCCCTCCCCCAACCACCCACCCTCTATGAGCAAGCACTTTGGGGATAGTGGGAGGGAAGAACTCCTTTTTAACAGGAAGGTCTGCTAGTCGACCACTAGCAGAACCAGGCTCAGGCAGAAGCACTAATCTACAGTGACTAGTTGGGGGTAAGGGGAGGAAGACAGGACTAAAGAAATATTGTGGTAGAGAGAGATTAATAATAGTTAATGATTAAATGCAGAGTGAGGGAAAAAGGTGAGTGAAGATGAAACACTCAGTGCATCATGGGAAGCTCCCAGCAGCCTAGGCCTATTGCAGCAGAGCCAAGGGAGGAATTCCATCAGTGTCAACATAACTGTCTGAAATGCAGCCGCAAACCACGAAAGCACCTCCACCACATCTTACAGATGGGTATAGACTCTGTTGTATCTCTCTCTTGACCTGAACCAAAAAGTTAAAATTACATTCATAATGGACTGAGTCATATATAGCGCTTGTCTAGTCTCCTGGAGCACTTTTACACATCATGCCACCAATGTTCCCTCTAAGCTGCGCACGTGCGCAATTGCGCACTGCTGGCACGGTCTCTGCGCACAGAAAATCTGCGTTGCGCACAAAAAAAATCTAACCTGAATTGAAATTAAAATTAAAACTTTAACAATTCTGTTTTGCAGTGTTAGTCAGTAAGTGAGTGGCTGCTCCTGTATGGGATTAGAACGATGCCACCTTATCCTATAGTCCAGCCAATAATGCGATTCACATTCGTATATACGCAGCCAATCAACGTCGCTGACAGGCTATGACAGCGTCCTTATGTGCCGACACCGGTGTTTTAGCTCGCAAAGCGGCGTGGCTGATGTGGAATGAAGCCACCTTAATGAGAACGTGTACAACCATTGGAGATGTGAGCAGGACGGACGGAAGAATTAACGGAAAACGTGTGGACTTTATACCGGCGTTTTATAAGGAAAACGCTCGAAAGCACTCTCCGCCTGTGAGCAAAAACAAAACCAAAAAACCCCCCACCCTTTCCTATTGGTCGAAAAAAGTACCGTGTCGACCAATCAAAAAATGATATGGCAACGTGGCATCTAGTTGTTAAGAAACGGGGGGAAGTTTTAGGAGTGACGGCGGTGTTCTGAAATGTGAGAGATTTGAGACGTTTAGCGCAAATCTTGTGTAGTTAGTGTGTAGTGTAGTCCAAGGGCGTCGATTTGGCATGGACGGAGGGGACACGTCCCCACCAATATCCAGCGATTATTGAATTGTCCCCACCAATAATTTGATCGCTTCTTGTAAAAAAAAAAAAAAAAAAAAAAAAAAAAAATAGATAGAAAGAAAAAAATCGATCTGTCAGCATCTCAGTCACCCAGCGGTGCAGAAAGAGTTAAATTACGTTCTCTACTGGAGTCCGACCTCATGTGACAAATATGGCCAATGTGATTGGCTGAGCTTTTCAGGGAGCTCTGTTTAGTTTCAGCAGCGGCAAACCTGCGCTGCGAGGAGGAGAGGAGGATGGCAGCAACGAGGAAGAACGTGCATATAAGAAAGTATTTTTCAAAGAAACCTGTAAGTCACTTAAAGCCAAGTTCACTCATGAAATGTGTCCGTCATAATAACGTTACAGGCTATGCTAGGCTTTGGCCCACATCAGTCTAAAATTGTATGCAACCATGAATTACGTGTTTTGGACACTAACTGCACAACAAGCAGCTCTATTAGTTCTCCCAGTCTCAGAGCAACATGTCTAATTTTGATTGAAACTGTAAGAAAAAACGGCAGCCTCGAGCAAGCCAGGATATTAGTTTAAAGAGGCTGTTAAAATTATACGTTAAAATGTTGGTGACACAATAATTTCATCCTAGTAGCACTGACATATTCATAGGGTTAATTTTTGAGACAAAATATCATGAGGTAGTCATGATTTTGCAAATATTCCATACCACTTATTGTAGTGCAGTTTGCACTACAATTGTTTGGCTGCTGATGTAAATTGATTGATTAGTGTAGATTTGACAAAGAATCTGAATTGTCTCACTTTTTATATGGCACGAATCAATGTGTTATTTTATCAATATGTCCTAGTGCAGTCAGAGGGGAAAAGCCAGGGCCAAAGGTGAGGCACATCAAGCACAGAATAATAATTTTGTGGTCATCTTAGATGAGTTTTATGGACAAAACCACCAGTTCATTTAGTGTTCTCTTAGTGCTAATGTATAAGAGAAGTTGGTGTACTATAACTGAAGTAATCGTGTTAAGATAAGATTACCTTTCATTTTGTCACAGCAGAAAGTGGACAGTGCAAAGTTATATAGCAAAAATTAGAATACAATAAGAATAATATACTGTACACAACTGTAAAGAATAGAATAAAATAGAATAAAATATACGTTAGGATAAAAATAGAATACAAATGTTATATACACCTGAGTAAAAATACAACTTACAACGCCTTATGTGTGTTTGATCAGCTGCAAAAGTCTTTGTTGTGGAGTCTGACAGCAGTGGGAGGAAAGACCTGTGAAATCGCTCCATCCCACATTTAAGTCCTTAAAGTCATATTCTTTTATTGTCTTGACTGTATTTGAAGCTATTTTTATTTTTGTATGATACCTGATTTATGTGGAATATGGCTGAAGTAAACTAAAGTCTAAAATACTTAGTCAGTCATTTGTTTAATAGTAATTTAACATTATATAATTCACATATAAAACTATGAATTGTAATTTTACATGTTTTAATAGCATGTAGAATAGCATATGTAGGCAAGTATATTTGTCCTTTTTTATCAAGAAGCAAAGACGAAAAGGAAAAAAAAGAAAGAAAAAGGGCGGGGTTCGGTGGTTGAAACACCCGTCCCCACCAATGCCAAAACCAAATCTACGCCCTTGGTGTAGTCAATAGTTTTGTTGGTGTGTCAGAACAATGAGGCGGCTGCTGAATGTTACAGGAGTGATACATCTCCTGTTGTCAGGCCTGCAGGTATCAGGCTGTTGTTCTCCTTTATCTCATAGTGGACAGAAATTATTTTTTGGAGTGGCACAAATAATTTGTGTGGCATCAGATTTGATGCAGAACAGCTGATTGTTCTGTAAAAAGTTTGAAATGTTTATTTTAAAAAACGCCTTGGCTGCATTAAAAAAAATAAATAGCTGCAAAAAACTTTGTTTGCCAAACTGAGTTACTTTTTTGAAGTAGTAACTGTATAATTAATTGCCCAACATTGGTCATTAAATACTGTATTTGGCAGACAGAGAGTTACAGGACTCTCCCAGACCACAGACTCAGACTCATAATACAAGTCAGAGCTTTATGAAAAAAAAAGAAAAGAAAGAAAGTTGAGTTTTCAAAATTGGAGTTCAAGTTATTTTTACTTCCAATAGTGTTAACATACTACACAGATCATGAACAAGATTTTTTTAAATTTTCATTGTAAGTGGGCTAAAGCAGTTAATTAAAAGTAGTCTAACATAAATGTAAATGCTGTAATTTGATTATTTTAATAAACCATGTAACTTGGATGGATTCAACGCTGGTGTGACCACAGTGCACACGTCTGATGTCGCTCACAGTGGTCCAAGGGATCGCTCAGGGAGTTTGTGTGTTCGCTCAGACACATGAAAAATTAGAGGGAACATTGCATGCCACATTCACCCAAGTGCTTTCTTCTAAGCTTTTCAGTGCTTCCTAGCTAACATTCACACACATTCAGTTTCTGATGGCTGCGTCAGAGATCTTGCCCAAGGATACTTGGCATGGAGACTGGGGGAGCCAGGGATCAAGCCACTAACCTTCCAGTCAGTAGATGACCTGCTCTACCTCCTGAGCTACAGCCACCCATAAGACCTGTCACCACTGATTTTCAGCCAAGTTCTTGTGTAATCTGATATACCTCAGCATTTTCTCCAGACCATTTCTGATGAGGCTTTGGTGAAGGGTCAGATGCATCTCTCAGGTTCTGTTTCAGGTCTTTGCTGGATTTTTCCCCTCTTTGTTAACATGACATTCAGAAACTGATCATCTGCTGTGGATGCCTTTTTTTTATTATTTTTTTTTAAGTTTGCCACTTATTGTTTTGTCTTTGATTTGTTCAGTTTCATCAGATTTATTTTAAGAACACACTACATACCATGCTGAGACATACCAAGGTTTCATCTAACAGGTCTTTGGGAATCATCTTGTTGGTGCAACAATGCTCTTTTTAAGTCTGTTTTATCTTTGTCATTTTTGTAGATTCAACTAAAGCAATGGGAGGAAAGATGGGCTCAAGGCTGTTGCACAGCACTGAACTATTTTGCTGCTATGGTTGGCTTAATTTACCTAATAACCAGTACTGCTTTTGCTGTACACTACAGTGTGTTGTGGCTTAAGAATAAGACACTATACTACTAATAAAATGCCATTTATACAATAAAATACAATGAAGCAATTTAGTCTGTTTAAAATATATATTTATTTATTAATTAAAAATAAAATCATGACATTTTATCACACACTGACATTTCTGAATTGTATTTGCTCTTACAAATTTTTCATTTACATAAAATAAAATGATACAAAAATAACAACAATGATTACAAATTTCAATTGAAACAGAATTCAAATTCTTGCATTCTGTGAATCCTCCGAAAGTACACACGCACACACACTTTTAAAAACAACTAGAACTTTGAAAATTGACATTTTCTTTCTGTAGGCCCGCTTTTAGGTATTTCAGGTAATGCCAACCTGACGCATTAAGTACAGTAATAGACCTGTCAGCACACTCTAAAATACAGTAGGGTGATAAAGTGCTTAATAAAATATGTTGCAATGGCACTTCAATGTCACATTGAGTCTTGGACAAGAAGTGCCTACAATATAAATCATAATATTAAAATACAACAGTTTTATAATTATTTCACACAGGTGTAAATTGCTTTAATACAAGAGCAGCTCATAGAGGCAAGAGAGAGAGAGAGGTGAAAATAGTTTATCAAATATCAGCACAAAAATAAAATAAAAGGTTTTTATGGTCTTTGGTAAAAAAATTCCCCCATGCACTGTTTCAATTGTTTCCTTTGCATTATGGCAGTGAAATCCAAGTCCGTAAGACATACAGTATATCAATACAGTCAAGAGGAACACAGTGTTAATACAGGTAGAAGTGGAGAAACCCTGGGTCTCATCTCTAAAAATAAAAATGTGATGTATTGATAGATATTAATTTATTAACACTCTTCCAGATTCAAAGTTGGGGAAACTTAAAAAAAGAATCTATTGCTGAGCTCCTTTGCTTTCTCGTTGTTGTACTGCTGTTTTCATTTTTCCCTTCCTTGAGTAGATCTCAGTTTGCACCGTTTCCCACCAAATTTAAACTGTGAAGTGATTTTACTATGGAAATAGGTATACATTTGCTTTACTTGGTAATGTTTCGATAGACATCCTGCTATACAGTTAAAACTATACAGCTGCGCAAACATTATCAAGACAAAATTGAATTCTAGATTGTGAAATTATGAAGCGTAAATTATGCTACTGGGACATGTGTACGATATTTCCAGCATATGAAAGAAACTAGACTGCCTCCACCTGGAAAGCACGAAATTTTGCATCACCCCTGAAAACTTTAGACTTTGAGAGCTAAAAATGCCAGCGTGCAGCAGCACATGCTCACTGACCCACCTACCCTCCAGACCTTCACATTACCTGACACTGAAGCAATAGCTAAATGTTTGCTCACATTGCTGAGAATAACCTTGGGTGCATATGCTGTTAGAGCCACAGTTACCCAAATGATAAGCCAGCTTGTGTAAATAATACAGTGGAGATGCTGATTAAACATATTCCAGCTGCATGCAGGATGGGGTACCCTTTGACAGAAATCAGTCCAGATTTCTTGCATTGTAACAAAAACTTGTTCTCCTTGCTGCCTCACAATGTGATCAAAGTATTTGTGGAATGTAAATGTATTTGTTTTAATGTCATCAGAAGTTAAAGAAAAAGGCACGCTTTAAACATTTTTCATTGTTTAGAAAGCATTTCTGTAAAACAGCAGCATTTAGGTGGATGAAGATTTGCAATGAAAAAAATAGTTATGTAAAAATGAAAGTATATAGAATATATATATATTTTTACATGTGGACACTGATTATAACACAAAACAGACTATAAAACATACAATGAATTAGGAAAGAAATTTAGTGCATCTTTGAACTTCATCCCAGCAGCATGTGAAAAGTAAAAGTTGTAAGGTACAAATGACGAAAGTGAAAATTAATTCATGCAAGACTTTATGGGTTTATATAAGTTTGAAAAATGGAACCTGATATCATTACTGTACTTTTGTACTTACTGTACTTTTTGCATTGAAATCTAAACTTTATTATTATTTATTTTTACTGAGTCTTTCATATTTTAGTGCTGCTCTTTGATTTTTGTCTCTGACGTATAAAAGAATAAATGTATCAGCACCCAGACTTAATGTATTTGCTCACCTCTAGGCACTGAAATGCATTTGAGATTCTTTAAATACTGGCTACAAGAGTTTACAAATAAATTATAAAGTTACTACAAGCAGTAAACTGTATCAATACTATACTTATCTTTTTTAGAACATAATACTAATATACTCATAATAGTCTTTTTTGTGCCTTTAATTTTCTTAATGTAAACCTAGTGTCTTAATTTTATACGTTTATGTAAAAATACACACAACACATCTATTTAGTAACTGCTATAAAACAAACTTGTTTGTATTTGTAAAGATAGTCTAGTAACATCCTCTGTCGATAATTCAAAAGTCTTTTGGGTGGGCATTTCTCATTTTAAAGTACTCTGTGTAAAAGTTGGTTGTCCAAAGTTGGTCAAATTTGTGTTTCTTTAAGTCAACTTGTCTACAACACACTCAAGAAAATAATTAATTATACCGCTAATAGTAATACTCAATTTTTTATGTGCATCCACAGGTCTCCACTATCATGTCAGGGACATCTGTTTTGACAATGCTGTGCTGAGAGTTGAAGTAAACCATGGAGAGTGGTCGACGCTCTGTGGGAACGCAGCATGAGGCTGTAGCTGTGTTAATACCATTGACTTTGAGTTGGCTGAAGACAGCAGCATGGAATGAGGATGCTATACCCGGGGAACCAGACAGATGTTGGGGGCAATGTCCCATGCAGTAGTTCATATGATAGCCTTCAGGCGCAATGATCCACTCATCCCACTGGATGTCTTTAAACTTAACGTAGAAGTCTCTCTTGCAGCAGACTGTTACATCGTCACCGCAACGCACTGAGCGCTTCCTGAGCAAATGCTTGGAGTGGTCATCACGGAGACGCACCTGAGCCACCAGGAAGGGCTGGTAGGGGGTTTCAGCAGAGCCATCTAGGAAGCAAAGGTTCTGTCCGTCTTCTTCACAGGTGACCTCCAGCTGCAGCCGATGTTGGCCCCCATCCAAGAAGGCTTGCAGGGTGTGGGTGACGGAGAAAGTGTGCCAGTTACTCTCCTTGACGTGCAACATCTTTTCCATCACCAAGGTCCGATTAGAGCCTGAGATGTCACCATCTGCGGAGAGAAAAACCTGGGCAAGGAGACGAGAGTTCCGTTGTGGGTCCTCAGAGGCACGGGCATAGATCCACAAAGAGGACTGGAGGACCTGGATACTTTGGCCACGTTCCTGCAGAAACTGAAAGGTAAGGCTAAGGCTTGCCTTGTCACGGCTCTTTGCATCATCTATGAAACAATGACAATTAAGAAAAACACACAATGTTAATATTTGGAAAAACTTCATAGCTCATCACCTTTCTTACCCTTATAAAATTAATGGAAGTGTCAATCCTCTTTCACTGTTTTAAGCATTTTACCTTATGGTTAACTTTTCCTACAATACAGCACAAGGGATATTGTATTTAAAAGTTTAGGCAGATTACATATGTATTTGATTTTAAATATAAAGACCCAAATGCAAGTCCTGTAGCAAGCAGCCATCTTCAGACTTCTTCTAATTTAAATGCACTGTTGCATTTTATGTTGTGAATATGTATAACAGATTTTGGAGACCCCAGCAACAGGAGCCTTTTGACAGAGGGCTTGTAGTCATTTGCACTCCTCTTTGCAGAAGCTGTCTATGCACTTCATAAAGTGCCATCTTCTATGGTGTGGTCTGCTGGGGAGGCAGCATCTCTGCTGGGGACAGGAAGAGACTGAACAGGCTGATCCGAAGGGCCAGCTCTGTTCTGGGATGCCCTCTGGACCCAGTGGAGGTGGTGAGTGACAGGAGAATAGTGGCTAAGCTGTCATCCCTGTTGGACAACATCTCCCACCCCATGCATGAGACTGTGACAGCACTGAGCAGCTCCTTCAGTGGGAGACTGCGGCACCCACAGTGTGGGACGGAGAGATTTCGCAGGTCTTTCCTCCCCACTGCTGTCAGACTCCACAATAAAGACTTTTGCAGCGGATCAAACACACAAACCCACACATGTGCAATAAGACTGCTATATGTGCAATTCTTCTTCTGACGAAGTTGTATTTTTGTATTTTCCTACTCAGCTGTATATAGTATTTGTATTTCTATTTTATTCTATTATATATTTTATTCTATTCTATTTTATTCTATTGTATATAGTATTTTATTTTATTTTATTTTATTTTATTTTATTTTATTGCATTCCAGTGTTTTCTCATTTCTGCTACATAACTTTGCACTTTTGCTGTAACAAAACAAATTTCCCACCTGTGGGACTAATAAAGGCCATCTTATCTTATCTTATAAAGATTTTGATTTACATATTCATTCTTGTCTTTGTCTCCCACCCAACTCCAAATCAGAATCTTATCACCACAACCTGCACGAAATTACGTAAATTCCCTTTTTATTACTCTCTCATGTAAATCTTGTTAAAAGTGCAACAATGTAACACTGAAAGATAGATTCGTTTTAATGCTTGCTTACCACCAGTTCACGTATTTCCACTTTAAAAGGCAATAAAATATGTAGTTTGCCCAAGGGGAGCAAACCTTTTTGCATGTAAGTAACGATAGATACTTGGATCCTTAATATTACAATATACTTCTTTGTACTACACCATATAGAATAGTTCAGGGAAACCCTAGCCTTATGTTAATATCTTACGCAGGAAAAGAGAGCTCATTAATCACAACGCGCTCTCCTGTAGTGTTATTGTGCCATGCGAAAACAGCTTTATAGCACAGAAAGTGGATACAAGACTTACTTATATCTGCAAAGCTCACTATTTCATAGCCTTGATCTCTGGTTGGTATATTGTTTTCTAGTTCAAGGGTACCATCCTGTCTGACGCGCCCCGAGTGAAGTTTGCGCAGCGCCGTGAGGAGCGCGACCCGGGGCACTGTATGAGTGATGTTTGGTTTCTCTTTCAGGTGCAGTTTGTCCAAAAGTTGCTGCTTGGCGAATTCTATCATCATCCTTTCCTCTGCGTCCTTATCCATCGCTGACAACCTGCAAGACGCGCAGCCCGGGGAGCCACTGACCCAGAGACCCTTAAACAGCAACGGTGCCAACAGGAGGAACGCTGAGAGTGACAAAGACATGGCCATCTTCGATCTTGAAGTAAATAACTGCGTATTTGTACTCGGGCTGAGGTTACTAATAAACGTCTAGACTTCTAAAGTGGACAACCAATAAAAAAATCTTTAAGTCCTTCCACTTCTGAGTTGTTCTTTGCGAAAAAAAAGTCTCCCAAATGTCAGAAGTCCTTGTTGATAGCTCGTGAAGAGAGGAGCTGAGTGATGTTTCACCCTCCTGATGGTAAAGATATCTGGGGTAATCCACCAAAACTGGTGACACGTTGGAAGGATGCACCAATGAGCGCATCGGGAAGCTTGGAAATTACTGGCAAAACATCTCTGTCCTCTCTCACAACACACGCACGGGCACACGCAACACACACGCACGCAACACGCGTTCACATGTAGGTTACTGTCTCACAGTCACTGCATACACGTGCTACATGATATCACACGCTGCTTTAGATTAATTACTACGCAAGTCCATGGCTGGTTTGGACACATATCGGGAAAGCCCGATAAGGTCTTGAGTTTATCACAACAGGTATTTTCTGTGCCACGTTGCCCCACTTCAGTGCCACTGATACGTAACCTGCCAGCGCTCTTGTCGATCAAAGTTGAAATTCTCTGCCCTTTAACCTACATACAGAATACTCGTGTCCCATAGTCACCAAGTAATTGAATCCGTGGGCTTTAGCTTAACCTGAGCGAAAACACTCGAGGATATGAGGCGGAGAGTTTTACGCGGTATTTGAAACACGTTCCGTCATGTTTCCTGCAAGGTGTCATAATGTCGTGCAGTAAAACGATGCCTCGTGTGTGTGTGTTTGCGGGAGAGAAAGAGAAAGCTGGGAAAAGGCGAACCCTGCCTTCATGTCGGTACATGATTTGTCTGTCTGGGTTCTCACAAAAGTGCTGAGCCAGCTTGACATAGCCTACTAAAGATAACGCTGCCAATAACCTGGACACTGTATGCACTTAAATAGGCAAAACTACGTTAAGGTGACCCTCTTTTCATCATGTCGGGGTCCAGGTCCAGTGTAAGCAGGAAAAACAATGACTTCCACAATCATTTAACATATAAACTACATACATATCATGCAAATAATAATTGTGAAACATTATTCTAAAGCGGTCACGTGTTGATTGTGTGCACATCTCCACAGACATAAACTGTATGGATCACAAGACGGGTTGCATGCGTTTTTCATTTCTTTTATTTTCTTTGTGTTCAGGTTTAGTGTTAAATGTGAGACAAGGCCTTATCATGTTAAAGGAGTACTTGCCTGCCCACGTGTGGGGCATTTTGAGAATTACAACTGACCTCACCAAGTGGTGTCAAAGAATGTGCCCAATACATGTGAATAAATTAAACGTAAAGCTAAATTTTTCCAAGGGGGTGTTTGAAAAATAAGGTTAAAATCAGCGTATTTTTAATTACTGCCGTGAGTACAAACAATATATATATATCTATTGATATTAAATGTTTATTACATAGACTAGATGTTATAGGCTATAAGGAGAAAAATATTATCTTAAGAAAAGTGAAATCGTTACATTTTATAGTATTTAAACAACTTTGAATGACAAATCTTCGACAGAAGTGGCCAGCTGTCAAATTACATCCCAGTGATAGATTTCCAAACATATATCACTGAGATGTAACGAAACTGCAGTTTACATTTTAACGCTTGATGCACAAAACAAAGTTCTCATGCATCCTGTAGGCTACGTATCTGTACGACTAGGAGGTACGCCGCTGACGTAAACTGTCGGTGAGGGGGAAAAAAGTGACGCTGACACACACAAGCCGGAGCCCTGACGGGGGAATAGCGTTTTGTTTCTTTTTTCTTTAGTTTTGTGTCATTTATTCTTTAGCGTTTTGTTGTTATTTAGCAGTATTCCTGCCTCGGACTCGACCGCCGTGTTCTTCAGCGCTTGCTATTTCGCATTAACGTCCATGCTGCTCTCCCCTCACGCGGCGCTATTTTGACAGTCGGGGTCGCGGTGAGCCAACTCAAGCTAGCAGCACCATTATATTACCATCGGTAAGTCATTTGGAAAGCTTGCTAACCGTACTAGCTAGCACCTTCTATTTTGAGACCTGACAGTGCTCGTACATGTTTACAGCAAGTTTCACCATTCTGTGATCCACGGCACACTCTTATTGAACAGCAAGTTGTAATATTAACGCTGTGTTTCATGGACGCTGAGTAGCTAGCGTCCACTGAAAAGAAAAGGCTAGCTAGCGGGCTAGTATTAGCTGGGTAGCTAATTATACACGCCGGACGAGGCAGGCTAATGCTGTGAGCTAGCTATTGTTAGCATAGAGCCAAGCTAATATTTTCAGTCAGCTGCACAGCTACGACTCTGACCAAACTGCCATCTGTTTTCTTCAGACCCAAGTTGAAGGATTCTCCACGCAACTCAAGACATACTGCCAACAACACGGTAAGCCGAACCGCGAAGATGACTCAAGAGCCACTATCTTTAATATGTAACGCAATGTTAAGCACCATCTTTAAAGTCCGCCTTCTCTATGCCAGGCACGAGATGGCCATGTTAACATTTTATCCTACCAATCGTGACCGAGAAGGTTCACTAAAACCCTGCGAATATTTGCTTTTTCCGAAGCGATTAACTATCTGGATGAATCAGAATTAAGTAATTGTTAATTGCTTGTGGCTCTTCATTGAAGTCATACTCAAAACATACACTCGGTACAACAAAGTCTTATTTATTGACGTGTGTGACTTTCATATAACAACTCAAGACTAGAAACTTCAGCTAACAAGGTTGAGACATTAATACAAACCAACGGAAAGTTACAGAGCTGTAGTGTTTGTATAGGACTGAGTGCCGGTGGGTTGTATGGCGGAATGCAGGTTGTACTACAGTACTAAGCAGTCTTCACTGCTCCAAGCAATTAAGGTTGTATTGTGTTAAGTGTTTTCATTAGCTTGCTTTTTGGCATTCAAGACTAAGTAAATATGAGTGATTTTAAGCCTTGGCTCTTCCAGTCTCAATTCCTTATTCATTATTAGTGACTCAGAGCTGGCTACAGATTTGTGCCCCAGTAAATTGTATATAAAACACACTGTTGTAAGTGATCGAGAAAAAAATTGGGTTTTCTCAAGACATGCTTCACACGTGGTCATCACTCTCCGAGTCTTGGCTTTAGCTTTACTTTTTTGAAACTCAAGCCTAAAATAGGCAGCAACAGTGCTGTGAAAAACAAGGTGGGATCACAGCACAGAATAAGTGATTCAAACATCTGCTCTGGGAAAATGACATGTGTGCCTGGGAAAACAACAAAAAAAATAACCCCAAACATATCAATTGGTGTTGGCTAGTCATGTGACAAGGAGAATTGATAAGCGGCAAGCAGGGACTTTCATTTTAGTTCCATTTGATGTTGAGATTGTCATGAAAATGCTTCCCAGTTGGATTAATAGTAGTCCAAGGTGATAACCCTAATAAAACAATGTTAGCTTTTCTGGTTTAAAGCACTGTTACTACTTTATCATCAAATTTTCCCCCAATACAGCTTTATTTTCTTAAATATTTTGTAAGCAGCACAGAGTATGATTGTTGGTGTCAGGGCAGTATCATTGAAAAGTATGGTCCATTGTAAGATCTGTAGGAGGTGAGTCATTGAATCAACAGTCTACTGTTGCTAAGGCCACCAATGAGAAAGATGGAGTAACCTGCCTCTCTGTCAACATATTTCCCTCCCTTATACCCTGCAGCTTATGGATCTTTTTGCATCTACATAAATTTATGAAACTGTGAAGCGTCGATTGTTTATGGAGTTTTATGAAAATCAGAAAATTTGTGGATTACTGCCTGTTAAGTATATGTAATTTCATGTTCGTGTTTATCGTGGTTTGCAGGGTGCTTTCGCTTATTCTAGTAAATAATGTGGTTTTTATGCTAACTTGCTCACTTAAATGTATTTGCTTCCTGCATTCATGTATTCATACAAGCCAAGATGGCCACTGTAAGCATATTTTAAACCCAGAGTAATCAAAAAAAGAAACTCTTATCCAATAAGATTATATCTGTGTATTTATCGCTCAGGTATCCATATCTGCTTCTGCCTCTGAATCTCTGTTTGCAGCAGCATAAGCAGAAGAGTGGCTTTTTCTAGAGAGATTTGAAGAGCTATTTATAGATCTCTGCCAAAGCACCAAGCGTGGTGCTGTTGCTGCTGCTCCTATCTGTCTCTGCTCTTAACTGCTCCTGCTTCTGTTTCTCTCTCTCCATCTTCATTTGTTCCCCCTTCACCTGTTCTTAGTTTTCTGAACTCATTTTCTCATGATGTCTTCTACTCTAAGTGTTTCTCAGTCTTCTTTTTTCCATTACTGTCCTCCATTGCTTGCTTTGATGTAAATTATCGATCAAAGCAGAAGGGAGGTGACATGGTTATAAGTCAGGCCTCAGATTGGTACATCAGCTTGACTGACTTTAGTATACTTTGTTGCAAAGCTGGATGTTTTTTTGCATAATGGCTTAAGGCAAAGAGCAGAAAGTTTATCACATGCTGAAACTAAATATTTAATTTTTAGTAGCCTTAATTTAGTAAAAGATATGGCTCATAGTCCTCAGACCATGCAGAATCACAGTAGATAAGGTGGGTTTGCCCAAATAAAGGTGTTTTAGTAAAAACCTGTTATGACTGCTTTGAATATTTGCAGTGTAAATAACAACAGTTTTCCAAGTGTTTCATAATAGCTTTAGCTTAGCTATGCTGCATGCAGAAATGGCAGCATCTTGTAAGGTGGTTGTGTTCCCACTCAGTCTATCTGTGGTATCTTTGGCTACTGATCCTCACTCAGCTCCTCCCCTTTCTTCTTCCTTCTTTTTAAGCCCTTCTCTTACTGATCTGTGAAAGAAGCTACCTGGCTGAAGAAGTGACAGGACAGGTTATGAGGCATTAGTCCATGCAGTGCATTTTATCCCAGTCGTGTTGTCAGCCTGAGACAAACTTTTATTCAAGGCCATGCTAGGATTGTAAAATCATTGGTTGGGTAAGTCTGTTGTCTTAAATTAAGCAAGGCTAGAAAAGAAGTTGTATGCTAAACAGCTGTTTATTAAATTTCTCTGGCTGCTTATGTTTTGCAGGGCCCTCTCAAATGTTAGGTGATGCTACTAACCACTGAGCCACAGTACTGATCTTCTGCTCAGTGTTTAGACTTTAAAGGGAAATTTACTGTACAGTTAAGTGCATAAGTGTATGGGCTATGGCACAATGTTTGTAATTTTTCCTCTTTACGCCACCACAGTGGGTTTTAAAACAGATAGTCAAGATGTAAGTGCAGTGCAGACTTTTAGTGTCACTACAAGGGGTTTAACAAAGGCATTGCATTAATTGTTTTGGAATCACACCATTTTTCATAATAACCCTTTTTCAGAAACTCAAAAGTGACTGGACTAACACAATTTGAAATATAAAAATGATTATTTTAAATACCTGGGCAAAGACAACGTGATTTTAGTGACTGCCTGAAGTCAAAAACCCCTGGACACCACTAAATGCTGTTTCCTCCCTTGAGATGCTCTGCCAGCCTGTTCTGCAGCCACCTTCAGTTGCTGTTTGTGAGGTTTTCTGCCTTCAGGTTTATCTTCAGTAGGTGAAAAGCATGCTTTGTTAAGTTGAGATCAGGTGGCTGGCTTGGCCATTGAAGAAACTCTTAGGCTGCATTTGTAGTCTGTTGTAGTTCATTATCCATTCACTCTGTGGAGTGCTGTTCAGTTTTGTAGGATTTGAATCTGAGCAGAGACTATAGTCTTGTACACTTAGTTCATCCTACTACTACTACTTTTATCATCATCAATAAACACTAGAGAACCGGTTCCACTGGCAACCATACATGCTCATGCTGTATTTGACAGATAATATGGTATGGTAAGGATCATGAGTCATTCATTACCTTTTCAGTTTGTCTTCCCATCATTATAGTGCAAGCTGTGCTTGATTTTTTTTTTTTTTTTTTTTTCCCCCCCATCTGTCCAAATATTTTTTTCCAGATCTGGGCAGGTTCTAGGTTCGGGTTTTAGATGTTTTCTGGCAAAATGTAGTCTAGCTTTCTTGTTGTTGTGTGTAACCCATGTATTGCACAACTGTTGTAAACCCTCTGTATTTAAATACCCTGTGTTTCTCTTTTAGACTCGGATGGTGATAACTCTTTGAATGTGCTTGAGTTAAGTAAATGTTGTGAAAGATATTTCTTAACCATGGAAAGAATTCTGCGATTATTTACTTCAATTGGTTTCCACCTTTTTAGGGTGTTTCTGGTGTTGCTGAGCTGGTCAGTGATTTCTGCTGATTTTGCCACTTCTCAGTTTTTTCGTCTCTCATGGACAAGTTTATTTATTTATTGTACCGTAATGAGCTCGAATTAAGAGTGAACAGTGAATAGTTATCATATGCACTTGAAAATAATCAAGATCAATCAGATTTTTGATGTTGAATTTGTCATTGCAAAATGAGGGAACAGACTTCACCTGGACATGAATCTGCATGTCAGTCAGATATCCAATTACCTTTGTGTCTTTTCAGAGGTGGCACTATGTATATCGTCAGCCTTAAAGCTGAACTCTGCACTGAAATCACATTTTGATAGTTTGATTTAAATTGTGAAATAATAAATGAAATAAATATTGAGGATTGATGTGAGTCTAGATAGATATTGAACATAAACTGCCCTCTCCCAAAACAGGAAAAATATTACAGAACAACCTAATAATTACTACATGTAATATAAAAGCAACAAAGCTCTGAGTACCCAAGTTGCTGTTGGAGGGTTGTTTCTCTGTTCCTGCGTGAACTTGTAGTACTGTAAGTCTTTACCTGAAAGGCTACTAGAAGTAATCTTTGAAGCTGTTTTCTGAACTGGGTGCTTTCTGTCATATTTCATGCCTGATTATAGAACAAAACAACTGACTTTGCATCAGAAGTCAGTAAGGGTGGTCTCTGCCTACGCAGCTATGCCTGGAAAAAACCTAGAAATTATTCTAATGGTCATCAAACCACATCTTATGGATATAAGATGTGGTTTGCTATTCTTATTTCTGTTAATGATAAGAGACAATAATGATTTGGGGCATCAAAAACACCCTGGCAGCCTCTCAGCCTCTGAGTTAGTTGGTTACCATTCATGTTTCAGTGAAAGCTGAGTCAGTGCAAGCAGATAATGTTAACAAATGTGCGCAGCTAAATGAGCTAGGGGGTTGGGAAGGGCACCTGTAACCGGAAGGTCGCCGGTTCGATCCCCGGCCTTTCTGTCCTGGTCGTTGTGTCCTTGGGCAAGGCACTTTACCCTACCGCCTACTGGTGTTGGCCAGAGGGGCCGATGGCGCGATATGGCAGCCTCGCTTCTGTCAGTCTGCCCCAGGGCAGCTGTGGCTACAACTGTAGCTTGCCTCCACCAGTGTGTGAATGTGAGCGTGAATGAATAATGTCATTGTAAAGTGCTTTGGGTGCCTTGAAAAGCGCTATATAAATCCAATGCATTATTATTATTATTATTATTATATATGCTGATGTGTCAGTGATATCAAGGGTCCAGAAGAGGTTGCATTTATAAGAGGAAAGGGTTAAAACAGTTTTGTTCTATTTGAATAAAGATTGGACACACAAAACAGTGTTTTGAGAAAACAAGATTTTACTGAGACTTTTAGCTGACTAGAAATGTAACACTGATCTGTGAACCTGGTGAAAATGATATTCTGATATGCATTTAAACAGACCTATATGTTAATTGCATGTAAGAATGATGGACGGGGTAGAACCACAAAACAATGTGCACCGTATTTCTTCTTCTTCTTCAACTTATTGAAGTCCAATCCTATCGTGTGCATCTTTTAGTAAAGTCTGTTTTAAAAAAAATTTTTATTTGCCATTATGAAATCTTCTCTTAATTGTAGACTTAATATTAATGATCGACTTATCTCCTGGATTTCATGCAAGTGATAACACGGGGAAACTGTTGGTATTTGTCATGCCAAGAACCCTGCGGTCATCTAAAAACTGAAATCTTGTGTGGACATCGAGGCCTTTTTATGCTGCACTATGTTCTTTTTTTTTTTCCTTAGGCGGTACCAAAGTTTTGACCAGTGGTACATTAAATTTTTAATTTTTTGCGAACTAGGGATCTGCAGTCTAACTTGCATCGCAAGCTCCTTCGTCTGCAAGTTGTGAGTTGATATTCAAATGACTTTTGACTATTGATTGAACAATCAAAGACTTGTCTTTTTTTTTCACAGCTGCATGAATACAATTTCTAGAGGGACCACAGTCTGACCTTCTTCAAATTTTGCTCTATAAAGCCTGGTCACATACTGTCAAGCCAGAAACCATGAGACAGACAATCCTCCTGATGTTTTCCTTGATGCTGAACTTTTGACTGCATATTTTCCCTCCACTGCATCTTTCAGCTGTCATTTGCAGTGGGGGCTGCAGGGAAAACATGCAAATGTGTTGTCTTGAGGGATTAATGCTTTTCCTAGCTAATGAGGTGGTTTCATTATTTCTCTCCATCTTCCCTTCCTCCTCTTTATTTTTTTAAATTGTTTATATATTGGAGCAGTTGTCTGGTTCACCAGCATCTGTCAGTACTTTTAAACTCATTTAGTTTGTCCAGACAAAGGCCAAAGACAACGACTTCAGACTTTCCATATAATGATGAGTGATGAATGGGGACTGTGGCTTCTGCCCATCTCCAGGTGTTTGGTTATTGCAAAAAAAGTTCCAAACCTTAACCTGTACCTGTAAAAGAGTCTATTTATCTATATTCATTCATTTACTATAAGCTTTCAGTGGTGCTACTGTTGTATCAAGTGACATTATAGCGGATCCAAGCAACTCTTTAAACAGCTTGGCTTCTTGCGCGCCATGGTTTGCCTGTCATTGCAATTATATTGTTTCACAAAGGCAGAGAGCAAACAAGATCTGTAAGGGAGAGAGAGACAGAATCCACACGAAAGGGAGGGTTGGAGGAGAAGGGAGGGGTGCACGCTGTGCGCATGATGGCATAAGTGTGGTAGCGGGAGCCAGCTTACAAGCAAGATTTTCTTTCTCACTGCTGTGCTTGTGCTTCATTCAGAAAAAGAAAGGGGGCAGTCGAAATAGAGTTTTTTTTGACCGTTTTCATGAAAGCCATTAAGAAAACTGAGCTGGTAGTATGTACAGACAGGAAGACAACACGGCAAGCTTGAAGACGACAAAAGTTAAATGAGCTGAAGAGACAGAAGAAAGACCTTAGACACCCTACACCTCAAGCAGGAAATGGGATACATTCATTTGTAGTAATAGGGGAGAGAAAACTAATGACAGCGTTGCCCAGATCTGCTTCTGCAGCTCATTCTCCTGCGATGATTTGGTTTTGTCTGTGAGACACCTGATCTGATTTGGCTCGAGATCCATAGAGCAGAACTCTAAATACAGGAAGGATGTGCACTGTAAGTGAATGTGTCTGTGTGTCTTTGTCATTGGGTGTTAATAATTTGTAGGTGAGATGTAGCTTCTGTAGCTGTAGGTGTGATTTTTAGCATGAAGCCATTGCTGCTGCTATAATTAACTCTTGTTATGACACATTGCATTATCACTTTTGTGAAGTTCCTAAAGCATTTTTAAGCAATGTCTCATCAACAGTGCAAATATGATGTATTAACTGAAAGGTAGTTTCCTGTAGTGTGCATACAGTTTATTTTGTCACATGTGATTGCATTTACACAGAAAAATTGTATACATGACAGCATCTAAGATACTATAATGTGTGGCGTATTTACCAGTGTCATGTGTGTAGAGGGTCATGAAACATGTTTGAGGCAAATGCTGAGGTAATAAGGAATTCCCTTCCACTGTCCCTGTGTGGGAGGAGGGACAGAGGAGGGTGGAGGTGGGCTGGTGGCGTGGAGAGTCACTGAAGTAGGCGTTGCTCTGCAACACTGTCATACTGATTGTGAGGGAGGGAGGTGTGCAGAGGAAAAGGACAACGTATGGGCTTACATAAGGCATGTGGATGGCACTGTATTTTAAGCACCTGGAATCCATCCTCACTCGCTTGAATTGAAGTAGGTGCAATAGTGGTTGTGACTGTTTATGAATGCACCTGGAATTTAAGACTTCTCCTCCTTTATTTGTGGAACATAGTGTGCGGGAATGAACAGACTAGAGAGGAGGTGCGAGAGAGGCAGCACAAGCGTGAGAGATGCACAACAGCAGAACCCTCTTGAATAAAAAATCTGTCACTATAAATAGCAAGCCATCCTCATGGCTTGAGCACTGCTTCAGGTTTAGAAGACCTGGCTTTCCCTCTCCATCACTGTTCTGGTGGTTATAACCCTGAAAAATCAGCCCACAATCCTCATCATTTCCTGCTTTTATTCTATTTTTTGATAACTTGACCCAGATCTCCCTTGTTCTGAACATGGCCTGCTTATATAATTCATTTTTTATGTACACGCTTCATCTCTTTTAGTCTCCTAAGTAATGCATCTTATTGAATTAGCTTGATGTACATAATATGGCAACGAGCCCATCATTGTACCCTGTTCTCAGTTAGAAATTGAAAAGACAGACAACTACCACAGCTCCAGATTAAATATAAAATGCTCCTTTGGTGTTATGTTGCTAGAGCTATTGCTGTTCTTCTTCTACTGTTTATTAACATGTGAGTCTCTTCTCTTGTAACACAACAAGGACCGCTGAAGTGAGGTGATTAGTGTTGACTGAGCTAATAAAGTCCATTCCCTCACTTGATAAAAATATGTGTGCATCCTTGCATGACCATTACTTCTGCTGTTTGTTTATGATATTGGGGTGGTTCTCCTTACGTAGTTGGTGCACCTATAGCCTCACTGCTGCATACTAATTGTTAATGCGTGGGAAAAAGCTTGTGTATCAAACGGAGGAAGCACGAGAGGGCGAGGAAGAGAGGAGAAAAAAAAATCAATAGCAAACCCCTGAGAAACTGCTGCTGTAATTGCTTTATACGTCAGAAGGTTCACACCTACTCCTTTGAGACTTTAAGAAAAATCTAACTCCAAAACTTTTATTTTGAATTGATAAATACAGTCTTTGTTACAGGAAAAAAAGAAAACCAAATCATCAAAAACAAAAAATAAGAAAGGACTGATTAAATTCTATTTATCTGATTTCATACTTTCCCTACTCATCTGAACTTTTACATTTTTTTTTTTAAAATTTTTGCTGTGTCCTCGTGTGAGCTAATTATAGTATTAATACATGCTAATTTATGTGTAACCTTTTATAAATACATCAGTTCTTTTCTGATGAATTGACATCTGCATTACAAATGAATGTACCTGACACAAAGCATAACTTTAATGAAGGTAGATGGCTAACAGGAGCTAGAAGGAACAACAAGGGTCAGTAAAATCCCAAAATCCCGCAATTATTTGAGCTGTAAACTATGGAGACAACTTGTGCTTTACTGTGGGGCTTATATGTTTAAGTAAAATGACTATGTGGCTCAAGGTAGGTCAGCTCAACCTTGTATCTACTTTATCCTCAGATGAGACTGGGAAAGATGTGTGCCCACTTGGTGAATTTTAATGAAGAGACAACTAAAAGAAAGTGAAATGTGACAGCAGGAGTCCTCTAAAGACAAGAGTTGTTGTATTTAAACAAGACAAGTTTAGGAGTGCTTCTAAACTTAGTGTATTAAATAACCTCAAAAATAACTTGCATAATTAGGCGATGATGAACACAGGAGCAGAGAGGCAAGCAAAACTGTAAGAAGAATGGAACAGAAATTGGTATCCTTATGCTGGCAGACCTATTGGGAGAGTTGGCTTTTACAGGTAAACAGATGGCATGGCACAGCACAGCACACGGATGACCTGCCACTGCTGTCAGGTCAGCTACGTGATCTAGTGAGCCGCTGCAGTGTGCAGTTTCTCTAATTAACTGTACTTTCTGATCTGTGCTGGGGCTGGTGCGTTGCCAGTGTCATGCTAACATTCTCACAGCTGAGGAGAAATTGTCCACCATATCAACACATTTCATATCATGAAATGTCCAGAATTTATCAACTGGAATTTGGTGACTAATTGGTATCAGTGATTAACTTATGGCTTGTTAATTATTGATGGACATTAAAAAAACAAACAAAAAAAACAACATTCAGATGTGTTGCGGTCCCTCCTTAAAGCACAGTGTCATTTGAGACGCTTAATTTATCAATACTGAGAGAACTAGTATTATATTTCTTTTGTAAATAGGTTTATATTTTGTCCTTGTTAGCATGGTTGTGAAGTCGTTGTTTTTCCAATGGTGGCTTTAGACAAGTCTGTTGACTAGTCAGATACTGTGTTACTGACTTCTGACCATTAGAAGCTGCTTTAGCGTGCAGTCATGGGTGTGTTTGCTGATTGCCCCTTGGTATTGCTTAAATTGTATTACATCAGATCCTCTTTTCCATCTAAGACATAGGTCATCAGTTAACTTGTACGTTGTCTCATAAAATGTTACCTGGTTAATACCAAACTCAGATTTTCAAATACTAACAGAGTCTGGGAGCTGAGCGTCAGACAGCAGAGAGCAGCTGTAGCTTTTAACACCGCAAATGTTCAGTAGCAGCAGGACTCTTATTACACATGCTTCCAAAAACATTAAAAATAAAGTGAAGTGTATCGTGGCGCTCTCTACTCGGTGTATAAATATGCTTGTGGTTAGTAAGCACTGACAGACAAAGCTTTTGAACATCTATTCCACCTGACCAGCTGTTTCCAGTAGTAGCTGGACCAACTACAGTCAGAAAGTACATATTTTACATAAGTATTACCAATATATCAGTACTGAACTGTTGTCCCTTCTAAAGATAATAGTAAATTAATGTGAAACACTGCAGCTTGTTTGCTCTGTTAAGTATTTTGGGTTTTGTTGGAACAATCATAGAATAGCAGTTTTTAATGAAATTTTTGGCTTTTTGAGTTAAAGTAAACATGGCAGTGTTGAATTATATCTGACTTTCAGATTCTTAATGTACCACGCTCTGAATTTTGCTGTAAATAACACAGTAAACCTGTGGAAAAGTTGTGTTTGTCAATTTAATGATTTGATCATTACCATGTCTAATTGAGAAAATGGTGTAAATTAGCATCCTTAGGATAAATTACTAAACTAAATTCACAGTAGTCTATACAATTTGTTTCATTTTGCATCTACAGCTCAAGTAGCCAACAGCAGGCCTGTCTTCCTCCCCTTATTTTTCTATTTTAACGCAGTGTCGTCATTGTTGAGACATTGCAGTTGTAATGTTAACTCATAATGGACAGAGGCCGTGACATTTGTGCTTTTAGTGAATTCTGTGATGATGGATACTCGTCTAGAGTTGAGTGATTTGGCCAGTAGATAAGAAGATTTGGGGAACAATTGTCATTCAGAATCTGAATTACAATTCTCCCCACAGACTTAGTTGAACTCATGATCACATAATTGTCATGTGATCATGTTGTCTGCATATATATCTATGTAAACTTTTTGCCCTGATTTTGTTCTGAAAGTTTTGGAAGTTACTGTATTTTTGTTTGTCATGCATGAACATCGGTTACTGTTATTTGGAAATATTTTCTGTAAGTAAAGTTCTGTAGACATCAATGTACCCCTGCACCATGTTGACAGGAGGGTCATGCTGTGGACAGCAGCAAAAATTATAGCCACCTAAAAGACATCACTATCTGTTTACATGTATGATGTATTAAGAAGCTTTTAACCCCTTAATCTGCTGGTTGGCGGTTAAGTCAAAGCTGGTACATTTCAGAAGTTTGCGACTATAATATTTTAATAGGCTACTTCAGACCTGAACAAAGTTGCCATCCAAACTAAATCAACAAATCACAGAAAACAGGGCAGCATTAGGGCAGGGCAATATGGCCAAAAATATTTATCACGATATATATTTGAAAATTTGCGATAACGATATAATTGACACGAGACAAAATACTCCACAACTTTATTAGTACAAAAAACCCCCCATCAATCCATGTAACTTAAACAAGCAGCTGTTTTGTGTGCATTAAAGTTATATAAAAATTTAACAGTGCAAATGCAAATTCCTTGCTGACAGTTTAGCCAAAAGGCATTTCCAGTGGAAATTGGCCGACATATCCTGAGCATAACCATGTAAAATATCCACAAAACTTAAAAAGATAAACACACAATGCGGTAATATTATGTTGAAGCACAGTACGTATCACTCCACGAGGCTCCTGACTACGGTAGCTGTAATGCTCCGACAATCCATCAAGCAGTGCGGCTTCGTAGCTTAGCAAAGTCGTACTAAAACATTTTTGACAGATTTTTGAGCGCCGTGTACCACCTAAAATCAATTCGGTAATAACGATGGCCCGCCTGCATGCTCTGCCAAAAAATGTGCTTCGGTGTGTATCTGACGGACGAAAGCCAAACCAGTTCCACACCACTGAAGTTGGTGATTTATCTGTTTCATTCAACGATCCGCTTTCGCCCTTCTCATTCTCCGTCGCTGCCATACTTTTTCCGCCATGTGCGTATGAAAACAACGGCGCTGCGCATGCGTGTTTTACCCATATTCTATTGCGATATTTCATTTTCTTATCATTGACCAACATTATACCAGTATTACCGTGAACGGTATTATATGGCCCAGCCCTAGGCAGCATGTCCTTTTTTTTTTTTTTTTGTCTTTTGTCAAGAGACTCGAATATGTTTAAAACGGTTCACTCTTTCACTGTTGCCCACATACAGTTTATCATTAACTTAACCATCACTTTATTTATTATTGATCCAGTTCTGTCTCCTTTCTTGAAGCAGGAAAGCAATGACAGTGAGGGGGCTGTTTGAATCAGAGGGTTAAGGAATCTTTTATGTAATGCAATATCAGACAGTAGATCAGTATGAAAAACCCTGTCTCAATCTAAATTTAATAAAAAAAATCAATATATTTTTAGGGGAACGGATATATTGCCATCCCTAGTTTTAGCATCATTACAGGTTTAACAATGCTTACTCGATATATCTGTATTAGAGTATAATTAGTGATGTTGTTGAATCATTCTAGTAAATATTAGAAACTAAGTAATAAATATATTTGCTACACACTATTCTTCATCTTGCAGTGAATGACCTCACTCACTCTGCAAGCTACAATCAGCCTGATGTAATTTATTTCACGATTGATTCTATATGGCTCCTCTGATGAGCAGGTCATATGCCAAATGAAGATCATCGTATCACCAACCACTAACCTCATCTGGTATGCGTACAGAGATCTTGTTTGGGGTGTGTTTGTCTTGTTTTCAGGCCATGGACTGTGGTATATGGTATTTGATATTCCTTTGGCAAGACTAGCCCTTGGGACTAAAGGAGGGATTAGAAACACTGCAGAGGATGATGTCTGGTGATCTAGGGAAATGAGTATTAGCTAGCTGGATGGCTGAATGAATAGCAGTGTTGCCTTCCTGCTGGTTATTCTTGAGTGCACAAGCCACATTGTAAGAGACCACCACTTTGCACTGGCCTAAGACAGACAGCCTGGCAAGTTGACTGGCTGGATGCCTGACTTCTGGGTTTGGCTGGCTGGCACTACTCAAGAAGCCAACAGTGTTGTGGTGTTGGCAGCCCAGAAATACAGCTGTTATTAAGTCTGGCTCAGGCAAATAGAGCCATTTGTGTAGATCACAGAGGACATCGGTCACCATCTGGACACATCCAGTAGTTGGTTAGCAGTAGTCAGACTTTATAATATATACTAGACCATCATGTTCTAATATCCCAAAGTAGCAATGTAAAATCTAATAGCTTGTGCAAGCAAACCCTTACTTATAACCAGCCCAGCTCTCGAAAGCTGTTTCTAATGTTGCTCATCAGTTGTCATGTAATTTTCTTTTTGTTTTTAGTTTCCCCTCTTGCCCCATCTATCACAATTAGCTATTCCACAGCCTGTGCCTCAATCATGGGAACTGCTTGAGCCTGTATTGGTCTACAGTCTACACTTTTGAAGAGTGGGCAGTTTGTGTCCTAGGTGGCTAATCATTTCGTCAACAAAGCTTTGAAATGTACATGTCTAATACAACAAAATGCTTATGGGTTTTAACTTCACAGTTTTGAGTAGTGCTCTGTTTTGATCAAAGCAGTAATTAGTAGGATTGTTGCAACAATCCCAATATATGTTATTATTAAAAGATGCAGTGTTTCTAATCCCTCCTTTAGTTTGACTTCATTCTTTTGTTTTTTGGATGTCAGTGTAATTAACATTAAATGAATAACTGATTAAGTGGTGTGTGTGCTTTTAAAAGACAAGTTATATAGAACACACTTAAGTAAATGTCATAACACAAGACACTAACTTTGGAGCACAGTGCAAGCACATTGGGGGAAAAATGTGTTTGTAATACTGCTCAATTTACCAAAGAATCTGTGTTTAGATTTTTTTTTTTTTTATTGGAAATGTATCTGTTTTGCTGTCAAATAGAAGCACACTCTGACAAAGGATTCCTTGAATAACTTGCGTAACAGTGACATACTTATTCATGAGTCCTCCCTAAGCTTTTTAAAGACTAGACACTGCATTTTAAATGATGTTTAATTATGTGGTTTTTCACTTGGTGTGAAAATAAGCAGCCCGAAAAAGATTTGGTTTTGTCCACACAACATCGTGATATTAGATAGTACTGCAAATCCACTCCCACCACACCATTCCATCCATACAGTTTATTTCCCTGAATGTTGCCAAGATTACATAAGAACTGGCAAAGTGAAACTGAAGAAACTGATCTGGATCTCTTTCTTTAATGTTGTGAGACAGAACATTATCAGAGAACACGCTCTTCAAGTGACCCTGTAGTTTTTTTTGTGTCCCTCAGTTGTTTGCGGCACATTCACACAACCCAGTGCAGCACTGTCAATATCTCCCTGGGGAGAATGCATTAAATATTACATCTCCTCTTCCTCCACCTGTCTATAATTGTCAGCTTGTCACTTCCACTTAGACTGTGGCAAATTTGAATTTCATCCCATAATCACACAACAAGTCTTAGGAATAACTTCTGAGGAAGCATAACTCAGTTTTTAGACTGAAGTGATTATGAAGTGGTTTAAGGGGCAATAGAAATTGTTGCTGCTCCACTCTGCTCTCATATTGTACAGAACAGAAAATAATAGAAAGTGGGCAAAAGCCATGAAGACTGTAACAGTTTGTAAGACATAAAAAAGTTCAGAGGTTTGAGGAAGTGAATTATGATGTCTTTAGCATACCTGGAGTCACATCAGTGGTCTACAAATTTTTGACCTGGTGAGAGTAGCCTAAGATGGCGATTAAAATGTGCATCTTAAGCTGGAGACACAGTCCATTAACTAAGGACCACCAGTTAAATAGAGAGAGACCTGCACTGAGTGGTATAGAGTTTTACAGAAAATATTGAAATGCTGGTGATAATATTGATAGATGGATTACTGAAACTTCCTTATTTAGATTGCAACATGAAAAGTACTGTAAATGTTATTGGTCTGTTGTGGGTACTCTGCTGGCCATACAGATGTAGTTTTACTTTGTGCACCGTCTCTCCACTTAAAGTGTGCAAAAATTGTAATTGCCTCTTTGTACAGTGAATTGAAACTGAGTGCTAGCAAAATGCAATGAGCTCTAAGTAGTAACCATTCCCATTAGATTTTGGAGTGCACCCACAAGTCTTGAACACAGACATGCCAACTTGTATAAATACAGAGCAGTCACAGCAGATTAGCTACTGCATGGAAATGGATCGAAACACTGGACCTAATGTTTTGCTTTTCTTTGTAGCTATGTGTTGTTTGTGACATGCTGTAACTAAATTTCATGCACGGGAGCTCAAGTATGTGTTTTTATTTAAAACAGGTTTTTATAGCATTTCTAAAATGCTAAACCATGAAAACTAGCTGGATAAAACTTTTTGCAAATGTCTTACTGTTTTCAGTTGCTATCTCTGTGGAAAGGTGAAGATGCAAGGAGTTGAGGTAGTGAAAGTGGATGAGTTTAAATACCTGGGGTCAACCAGCCAAAGCAAAGGACAGTGCAGTGTAAGGAGTGCATGAAGGGAGTGCAGGCAGGGTGGAGCGGGTGGAGACAAGTGGCATAATTACTTTGTTACTAAAGGATGGCATCAAGAGTGAAAGGAAGGATTTACAAGGTGGTAATGAGACCCGCTCTGATATATTGTTTGGAAATGGTGGCACTCACAAAAGGCAGGAGGGGGAGCTGTAGGTGGCACAGTTGAAGATGCTAAGATTGGGAGTGACCAGGAGAGACGGGATTAGAAATGAGTACATCCGAGGGACAGCTGAGGTTGAGTGGTTTGGAAACAAATGTAGAGAGGCGAGGCTGAGATGGTTTGGACATATCCAGAGGAGGGATGGCGGATATATTGAAAGCATGTTGAAGATGGAGCTTTTGGGCAGGAAGAAAAGAGGAAGACCACAGAAGATTCATGGATGCAATGAGGAGCAGAGGGTTGGTGTAACAGAAGAAGATGTCAGGGATAGGGTGAGATGTTGGCAGATGATCCAGTCTCACAACCCCCAAAGGGAGAAGCCGAAAGATGGAGCCATTTCCTTTTATCACACTCAACTGTGACTTACTATGGGGAACAAAATATAATTGGAGCGTACCTGAAGATGATCTAATGTCTCTGGAAGGCTTGAGTGTGAGCTATAGCATTTTGAATGGATTCACTTCAGAGACCTATGTCCTGTAAATTTACTGTGAGCTAGTTTGAGCCATTTCAGCAATATTTAAAATAACATTGATGCACAAAGCTTTGAGTGTTTAATTTTTCGGCTGATGGGTGTACAATGACCTTTTACTGTGCATAATGTGCATCTGACAGAAAAGGGTAGTTACTATCTGCTGGGGCCTACTTACTTATTCTGGAAATCTGTTCTTGTGTCTGTGAGCTCAGTCTGTTTAGGTCAAGGTTCAGCTCCAACAGACCTAGTAGTTAGTCACTGCTTTCATGTGAATGGAGACAGTCGGGGACGTCATACCCAAAGTGCACATTTAAACAAACTGTGTGAATGAATCACATTCTAATAATTTTGTGTTAAGCTGGTGTCCCCCTGTGTGTTTGCTGCGTCTGCAATCGAGCTGTGTTGTTTAGGCTATATGTAACCCACGATACTGCTCTTTGTGTGTCTGTGTGTGTCGTTTTTGTCTTTACAGGAATACCCAATGATAAATACATTGAGCTTTGTAATTGGGGATAGGACGAGGGTCGTGAGAGAGAAAAGAAGCGAAAAAAAATATGGGGGTGTTGAGGGATATGGCTGCTTTTCTCTTGGTGACAGAGCTTGTTGCCATGGAGCTGGTCCTCCCATTGGTGGAAGTCTGGTCCAATCACTTAACAGTGCAGATTGTTTCATCATTGAGAAGTTTTTCCTCTCTTCCTGTCTCGCTAGCCACCCCTTGCTCCTCCATCCTTCATTCTTTTCCCCCCCTCTCCCATCTCTTACATCCTCTTGCACTGCTTCTCACACTAAAAGAAGCCGATATGTTACATAAGGTTTATAATGAGTGCAGTAGCTGCCACCCAGTTTCATTTTGACACAGTTATTCATTTAACATCAGCTGCTCAAGTGTGGGAGGCAGAATCTTTCATAAATCTCTTCACGGTGCTTGAGGAGACAAGATAACTCCAAAATCCAATATACATCTTCTTGAGGGCAGCTAAGAAATGTGATTATTTCAAATCACGTTTCTGATTGCCCAGAAGGTTTAAACACCGTGAAGTGCCTAGCTGTTGAACAGTTTTTTTTTTCTTGTTTTTTTTTTATTAGTTGCTGATGCTTCAGTAATGCTGTGTCTAAAATATTAGATTTAGCAGAATTTGAGTTTGTTCACATTTTGCATAAAGTTTCAGGAATATTTCAGTTGTAAAACATGATGAATGCTCATGACATTTTCTCATCTTAGTAGTGTTGTCTTCGGCAGACAGACAGACAGACAGATATTTGTCTGTTAAACAAAAGAACGCCCCATATTTATAACTGTAAAGTAGCTTTAGGGTCTACAATGTGTAAACACGGTTCAACACTGGTGTTGATATACCTTTTGATTGATATTTAAATATGCATATCAGCTGTACAAGGTCTCTGTTTTTCTGCTTCATTGCTAGCACAGACCCCAAGCAGTTATCCCTTTTGCCACAGAATAAAGAAATAAAATGCATTATTTTGAATGAGACAGTATTGTTACGATTATTTTGGTCAGTGTTGTAATTTCATATATTTTACATGATTATTTGTTAAGTTAACAAACATCATGCAGTCATTGAAACATGCCTCTTTATACATTTGATCTTTATACATAAATCAAATGAAAACAAGTCTTGAAGCGTAAATGGTGGGGCAAACAGGATTTTTCTACTAGGGAGTTGGCCCATAGAAGACGATGATTATGAATTCAACCCCAGCTCACTGCTGGTTCCTGCCAGCCTGCAACTTTAACTGTGGGATATTTGAAGATACAGACAGGGGCAAGTAGGGGCCTAGGCAGCAGCGGACTTGTGTACCTTGGTTGACTTGCGTGGCAGCCTCAGGGGTAGTGATAGAGGCTTAATCTGACAGTTAGTTGGCACCAGCTGAGAGATCCTGAGAAATCTGGAGAGAGCTGTTAATAATCCTTCTGGAGTCTTAGTTGTGGAACCTTGACAGGTTTACTTTCTCTAGGTTGATGATATTGACTGAAAGTTTTCTTTTACTATTGTTGACTGAAGCTGCACTAAACAGTGAGTTTGAGCTTTGTGGCCACTGTTAGAAATGCAATTTTTGGCACTTCCATTAACTTAATTAAAGCCTTGAAGGTTGCCACTGTTTTCTTTTTAATAACTTTTATAGAAAAATACTAAATTACTACCACACACCTTGACAGTGACCTCAAAAGCCTTTTACTAATATATTCTGATAAGGATAGCAGAACTATGTTATTTTTAAATGGATATTTTAAATTTCATTTTTTTCTTATATTGATTATTTTTTAAATAAAAGTGATTATTTCACAACTCTTATTTACTTGTTTAGTTTTGGCCCACATGGAATTCAATATTTCTCTTCATCACCCACATTCCTGCACTCTTGCCTTCATCAATAATGCATCCAGGATTAGGTTGCCCCCTCTCTCTCCACTGGCGTTTGTTCATTATGCAGAAAAGATAATCGTTTATGTAGCTAACACATCTTTTATGCCATCACCCACTTTGTCCTTGTGTGTTTATTCTGTTAATTTTGTTTCTCTTTATATACGTTCTTTATGTTTTTCCACATGCAACAGAGGACTATACATAGGGTATAAGTAGTGAGCAACAGAGAGATGGTTACGGAAAGGTATGTAGGTAGGTAGGTAACTAGGGAGGGAGAAGAGGGAAGGAGGGAGAGAATGAGTCATAGCTCGTCCCACAGGACTGAGTGGGCTGGCTGAGTGGAGGAGGATGGCGTCAGCACCAGGCTTGACAATTTAAGAAGACACATTAAAAGAGGAAGAAAAAGAGAGGCAGAGAGAACTAACATTTATTAGTGGGTGGAAGGAGAGAGAGGTATTGATAGGAGGGGTTGATGTGGAGGGGGTGGAAGGCAGGAAGGGGTATCCTCATAACATAGAGAGAAACAAGAGAGGGGGTGGCAAGGAGAAGAACGGAGAGAAACATAAATGGAAGAAGAGAAATCCTTTCTTCCGCTACATTTGACCATTTATGTTCCCCTCATTTGTGTTTGAGTGCTGACAGAATGCTTTTTTCCCCCTCTCTGTGTCCTTATCTTTAACCCATATAATGTTCTTATTCCCTTTCATGGAGCTTGTGGCTGAAAACTATATAGACAAATGACTTATCTATAGATATTTAAGTGAAGCAAATGTGCATGGACCGCTATTCTACAGTCCCGAGTGCTCTGCCAGCGCCCTCGTCCCCTCCCTGTGTGAAATTGTGCAGCCAACGCAAAGGGGAATCCTCTCTGACACAGACAAGCACTGCTACGCACACACTGCGAGGGCTGCTGATATATGATATGTGCAGGCACTGAGCTTGCACAAACTCTGCTTTTACTACACACACATCAGCCTCCACTCTGCGAAGACATAACCTTGCTGCCTTTTGTGAAATGGGTTCTCTCTGACGTCAAATGGGCGAGGCGTGCAGCTGAATACAGAGGAGATGAACTGGGTCGAAGCTGCCTGTGTACGTCTCCCACTGCTCTCTGTGGGTTTGTGTGTGCATGCTCACTCCTGTTTGCAGCGATCTGCAATTTCATTCACCTTCATCTTTCATTCAGCCTCTGCAGAGAAAATGGAGAGGCATTCTTGCTACGCATGCTTTCCCATTATGAAATTTGAAATGATGCAGTGAATGAACTAAAAACCAGTCATAGGTAGCAGCTATTAAGTTGCCCAGAGAAAATTATAGGAATATACTGTGATTGTTCTGTTTATTTACCCTCTGAAGATTCCAGTGTATTTCTTATTGTTATGGTTTTTTCCTGAGGTGTTTCATGTTTTTAAGAGTTTACAAACCCCCTCCCCTAATATTATCATACTCGGCTGGAAATGTCCACACTGGACTGCTAGTACTCTACATAATAGTTAGATATATTAGAAATATCTATTATTAACTACCATTCCACTTGTAAAACTGTGTGTTTTTCGTTGGGTTGACTGATTTATTTTTGTTGAGGACAAAGAATTTTAAACTGGCTCCCAGTCTCATTCTGTTCGGCATTTGTTGTGTCAGTCAGTCCGTAGCATTTGATATCAATAATCTTACTGCATTTATAACCGCCATGCAATTCCTTTCATTTCTCTGGCTTACTGGACTGCTAACTATTGCAGAGACCCTGACCCAGCTTGACCAGATGGAAGCTAAATTTGACAGTGAGCTCATACCTGCAGACAATATTTAGTCTGGCTAGCCTACTGTCTGCAGTGGTTATATGCATACTGTCTGTTTGTAATGGTGTGTGTTAGTTTTAAGGCAGTGTTTACCAGGCAGATGGCTGCCTTTCTCTCTCACACACACATAAATGCGCACACCCGCCCCTCATTTCTGATTCAGGGATCCTTTACATTCGCAGCTTTTGATGTGGTGACGTGACCCAGTGGGTTGGGTAGTTTATGACCTGTGTGTCTCAGCATGGACCCCGTCATCAGGGTCCATGCTACTCTGCAAGACCAGTAATGTGCATGATGTGGGTCAAAGTGTCCTGCACTGGATCATGACAGCTAATGAGGATTGACTGTATTTGTTACGTTGTCAGTTGGTGTGATTTGTGGACCTCGGTTAATGTCAGACATACACAAAATCTTACCTCTGCAATCAAACACAAGTAGTATGTGAGAGTGAATTGTGCAAGAGCAACAAAGCTTGACAATGACAAATAAGTGGCATAGGTTAGTAACTGTTAGCTTTTGGTAAAAATAAATAATCTGCTGCACTGCCTGTGTTTTTTGTTGTAAGGCATGGCATAGAAGATGGCACCTGGGACTGTAAAGTCTAGCATTGCATTGTGCAGTGAACTTTGCAGTTTGGCAGAGATGGTAAAAACGATTTGTGGTCTTACCTGGCTTTGTGGAAACATGCTTTCGACATAATTTGCGGTGTATGCTTTTCTAACCACATTATTAGTTTGCACAGTGTGATTCTCATGGCTTTTCATGTTGCCTGTCAAAACATTGATGGACTGAGTTCTCTTGGCTTTATATTGACCATGCCTCATATTTATATTGAAGAAAAGTTATTTCGTGATTATTATCTTTACAGTTTTATTGGCTGCCCTAGCAGATAGCCGAAGTGAGATGTCAGCATCAGGCCCTCCAACAAATTGACTGAACTGGGGCACAGGAAGGAGAGAGCAGTGCTGCTGCTGATAATGTAGTTGTTGAGTCTGCCATGTACAGCCCTTAATATATCATATTGTAATCGTGGTGTATACATTTTGATAAAATTGCCTAAAACAAATAAGGCTCAATCTTTACAAAACCTGCTGTTGCCATGTTGCTCATAGGAAGTTTATTTGATTGTTAGGGCTTTCTATAAGGGAGGGGTGTCCTACTCCAGGCCTCAAGGGCCGGTGTCCTGCAGGTTTTAGATGCGTCCTTGATCCAACACAGCTGATGTAAATGGCTAAATCACCTCCTCAACATGTCTTGAAGTTCTCCAGAGGCCTGGTAATGAACTAATCAGAACAACTGGATGATGAATGTTGCTAGTGAATGTTTTGACATCATGTCCCAAGATGTTTTATCAAAATCAAAAGGAATATCGGTGTCATAATGCACATCGATGTGAAAAGAAAAATAACAAGAAAGAAAGATTCTGATAAATAAGCAGCAGTCTGAAAGGTGTAGTTATGTTTATCATCATTCAGAGCAAGGAAAAGCACGGAGCAGGTTAAAGGCAACTGAAAAAGCCTCACTACACACTTATCAGTTCAGTAGCATTAATTTGATGTTTTACTACTTGATATCCTGTGACCTAGAAAAAAGAGAAACCACTTTGTTGTCAGTGTAAGATTGCCTGAACTTGACAAGGCGAAAATGGAACACTCGTAATGGCGTATCCCGGGCTCTTGCTGTTTCTTTTTTTTCTTGCTGCATTTTTTTCTGCTACTGTCCTTCCATTTCTCTCTGTACGCTGAAATCCTTTTATTTATTTTTAATATCATTGTTTTCTCTTCCTGTTTCACTGGTACTCTCTCAGCACAAATGGCACTAGTTCAGAATGACGTTATCATCTCCTTGGCAACCCCTTGGGCTGGTGCGCGTGTGTGTGTGTGTGTGCGTGCGTGTGTGTGTGTGTGTGCGTGCGTGTGTGTGTGTGTGTGTGTGAGAAACTGGGAGGAGTGTTGATAGAGCAGAGATCATAAGAGACGGATGGGCAGAGGAGGAGGGAATAGGTAAAGCCGGTTTATTCATAAGCACCCCACTGCTGGCTCTGATTCACAATTTCTCCTGCAGCCCCTCCCTTACATTAAGCTTGCACAGTTTGCTCAGCCAGGAGATTTGAGACTGACATTTGAAATGAATGAATATATTTGCTTTCCCATCAAAAACCTTTCACTCTCTTTGTGCAAAACTGCCCTGCAGAGTGCGGTCAAGCAGGAGCACGATATTATTCTTATATGATCATGTTGGCGTAGCTGAAGTTTTGTGTAAGCAAAATATGGCTGGGGCTTGTGGGTGCCCTGGTCAGTGATGTAGTGTAATGCTGCTGGTGCTGCTGATGACGACTTTGCTGTTACATTGCCTGGGTCTTTCCCACACTGGGAATCCCTGCCTCATTTTGAACACTGTATCTATTCTATTCTACAGCATGGCACAGTGGTACAGGCAGGGATGTACATGAATGGCAATCTTCGACAATGCACGCAGTGCAGTTAATGCAACAAGCGTACTTATTTTATTTATACAATTATATTAACAAAGCTGCACAACGTGCTGTTTTTAATCCTGTGTGCTGGAGGAATATAGGACTATATGACCGTTTATTTGCTAGTGAGGCTGTGTTGCTGTTCTTGCACAACACCAGAATTTTAAAAAAGTACTGTTGGCACTGTTCAGGACCTTTTATTTAAACAGGCAGAAATTTTCAGTGTGCTAGACTTTGCCAGATGGTGTGTGTCTGCTACCTTTCTGCTGGGATGAATTGCAGAGGAGGAACACATTTTTTAGAGCTTTCTCAGAAAGCACATCGTGAAACATGGAGCCCACACTGTAGAAACTAATTATAAGCAGCGACAAAGTTAACAATTTAGCAGTTTAGGAAGATTAATCCTGCTTTAGCTGCTACTTTTTAAAACCTGCCTGCTGCTAGGTTTTGAGCTTTCAGCTGCTTTGTCCCCCTCCCTCCTAGAAATAGCAACAGCAGCAGCGATGAGTCACTCAGTGTGTGAAACATGACGTCATCCGTGTCTTCCTCTTCTGCTCTTGGTATACAGGACTGACTGTAGGACAGACCATGCTGCTGCACTAAGCCGGAGAGCGAGAGAGGGAGAGAGAGGCCCCAGAGGACCCCTGAAGTGGTGGCTGGTCGTTTGGTGCCCCTCCCACTTGTCTGGCTGGCTAGCTGCTGCCTCTTCAATTCACCTGATTGCTGTAAATATATCTTTTTTTTTCTTCCCATGTGCATGTTGTGTTTCTAAGGTTATCCTAAAGGTGTGTCACTGAGAGCAGGTTTTGCACCTATGTTGGGAAATGTAGGGCTCAAAATTAGTTACTAAAATTAGGTACTTCTGCATTTCTAGTTTTTTTCATTTATAAACTGATTTATTTTTGTCAGATGGTTTTAAAAAAACAAGAACCAAATAACCAAAAATAGCCTCCCTAATATAAACCTAAAAAGTTTTTAGATGCTACTTTTTAAAGTTGCTGCTGTCAGGTTTTGAGCTTTCAGCTGCTGTGTTCCCCCACTCAACTCCACTTGAGTGTCACAAGGGCCAGTAAAATGTTACGTGTGTGTGTGTGTGTGTGTGTGTGTGTGTGTGTGTGTGTGTGTGTGTGTGTGTGTGTGTGTGTGTGTGTGTGTGTGTGTGTATGTATATGTGTGTGTGTGTATATATATGTATATATATATGTGTGTATATGTTTTTTTTCTCTCCTCAAAAAGAGGTGAACATGTAGTAAAACAAAACTTCTACCAAGCAGTATTTTTTTTTTCTTAGAGCCGGTGTTTAACTTTGTGAGCATTTTTTGTTAAAGTTATTTTTCATAATTTGGGCATTTTTTTCTCTCTTGTCCTTAAAGCCCTTCCCCAGACGCTAAGGCTTGCTATGGACTGCACTTCGCCCCCTGCTGCAGCCCAGTCTAGTACACTACGTTAGTGGGTCCCCACTTTCCGTGTGGTTCCTGTCCAGATTAAGTGAACAGAGTCCAGCTCCGATCTGGTACCACCTACAGGTAAATGGTGTTAAAGTACATTCTCTCTGTCTTTTTGGCTTTCCTTGTACAGTTTTTGCCAAGTGGGTAGCCATTCTGTGTAGAGAGTGGAGAACTTCCCCTTCTTATATCTGTCTTCTTTTTTTTTTCTCAGCCACTGCTGGGTCCTCCACCCAACCCCCTCCCCACTCCCACCCTCCCCCCTTTCCCCTAAAAAGATGTCAGTGAGCCTGACAACGGACATCCAGCAGGAGGGAGAGAGTGGGCCACTTATTGAGCCCTGCAGTCGAGGCAAGACCTCCCCTCAACCACAGGGCACCAAAGAAGGAACTGGAGAGAGCCTGGAGCCGGACGATAGCTCTCCACAGGATGCACAGGTAGGAGAAGTTGATCATACTGGTGATAGTAAGTTTGCATTTAGATGTTAAAAAAAGGAAAGAAAGGAAGTTGTATTCCACATAGTTCTAACGCATTTCCTCTCTTGAGAAGGACCATTGTTGAATTTCAGGGCTGGTAACAATACCCAGTAATCAGCTGTTTGTTTTGTTTTGTGACTAGTAAGCTAACCAATTATTGTTGGTGTTACAGATGAGGTGGGCTCAAGTCAGGAAATTCTTTTTTTTTTTTTTTTCTTCAAATGAAGAAGCTACCTTTACCTTCTACTTTATTGGCAAATATCTTATTGTGCTTGACAAACATTGTTGTCTTTTGAGTAAAACATTACCAAAAGGGAAATTTGATCCCTCCTGTGTCCCCTGGAGTGAGATCAGAGGCGAGGAGAACAAAGGAAAATCTAAAAAAAACCAAACAAAAAACCAAACAAAAAAACCCACAACTTTTATTTGTGTGTGTGTGAGTGGCATCCTTTGTCAGCAGTGTACTTAACATTCTTATATTTCAACATTGACAAAAATTACATTTTATTCCTTATTTTGCTGCAGGTTTTTAATCAACAAACAACAGGGTTATTATCCCACATGTTGTGTTGAAGCTTTGAGTTAGCCAGTAATGTTTAAAGTATGGTTTATATCGATGAATGCAGAACAATTTCTTACACACATGTTCATTTACTCTCCAACTTTATGTACCCTATTTAGTTTGTGTCAAATATACTGGAATTTAATTAATAAAATTATTCAATAAACTATTCTTTCAGAAGCGGGCTCCTAACCACAGCCATGGCAGGAAAAGGGCCAAGGTAAGGTGTCTGTGGTTAGATTTTTTTTTTTTCTTTTTAAATAAATTTATCCAAGTGTATTCTTAATTACTTGAAATAATCCCCCTGCTATTTTGTTTGTTTGTATAAGACGACCTTCCATTATTAACACTGTAATCCTCTCAACAACAGAGGAGCACCTCCTTTATTGGCTTAAAATCTTAAGTCCAACTTTAAAAGTAGCTGTGTTAGACTGACCTCTGTAATGATAAGAGAAAAACACACATAACCAGTTACATTTTACAACTAGATGTTGGTTTGCAGAGTAAAAGGGAAAAAAAATCAGGTCAGCTGTTTCGTGAGTAGGGTGACCAAATTGTACGTAGCATAGTAAAGTAACATTTTCATTCGATTATGTTAGTAATGAGTTATGCATACTGTAGCTCTCTTAAGCTGGCTTTACCTTACTTATATGTATATGTAATTGATTTTGGACATTCAGGCATTCATAAATATGACATACCAGTGTTTAGTCATACTTGATTATGAAAGTCAACCCAGTTATTGCGTTTTTGGAATGGTATTTTAGTATGACATACCTTGCTTAACCAGTTCCTAATGCTTTCTGTAAAAGTCATTAGATAATGGCTCTCATCATGTCACTTAAGGTTTAATTTTCTCTGGGGTTTTAATCAACAAATGAAGTATTGTCATTACATATGCTGTATTAAAGATTTGTGTTAGCCTTGTGCCATCTTGGGTCTTTCTCCATTAGCCAATATCATTGTCCTGAAGGCTCGAGAGACATTTATGCTGTTGTTTATGTAATAGAAAGCCTAACATCAGAATTTTGGCATGGTACACAACAACGTTAATGAAATTCAGACTTTCCTTGTATCAAAATGTTAGGTGCTTGTATTTTACCCATGGATAGATGTAATAGTATGTTGTTGTAAAAAAATTACAGTTGGAAAGTCTGAGCATATAATCGAAAATCTAGCTTAGTGAGATTTGCTCTATTTCTGTGTTTAGAATATGAAAATGTAACACATTAGCCTTACAGATAATGTGTGTGGTAATCTTTCAGTCTAATGCCAAACTGAAGCTGGTACGAAGTCTTGCAGTGTGTGAAGAGTCCTCCGGTCCGTTTTCCAATGATGGACCACCAGAATCGGTAACGTGTTTTTTTTTTTTTTTTGTTGGTTTTTTTTGTGGTTTGCAAGTCTGATTTGGCGGGATTTACAATTCTTAATAGGCAAAATTAGTAAATGCACAAACTTCAATTCGTGTAATAATGAAAAGTGGTTTTCTAGGATATCATCCAGCTTCACATCAGCTGTCCATCTGACAAAGAGGAGGAGAAGTCCTCGAAGGACGAGTATGAAAATGAAGAGGAGAAGAAGGACAAGACTCCCCGAAAGATGCTGTCACGTGGTAAGATGCAAGCTCTCACTTCATAAAAGTATCTTTTTCTATCAACATCTTCCCTTAACTCTGTCTGATTATGCGATCCCCCCCTCCCTTTGTTTTTTTTAATAGACTCCAGTCAGGAATATACTGACTCCACAGGCATCGACGTTCATGAGTTTCTGGTCAACACACTGAAAAACAATCCCAGGTACGGGTCTGACGGATAAACATGTTGATAATAAGACGAGCACAATAATAAATTACTTAATAAGTAAGGTAGTGCTATTGATTTATAGCAATCAATTAATAATATTGATTTTTTTCCCTATTTTTTAAAAGGCTCAAATAGTGCAGTTCTTTGTCCAAACTATGAGAATATGAAATAATATCAAACTTGATAGCAATGATTTGAAATTGCATTTTTTTTATTGTAAAATCAAATATCATTTGTTTTTGACTAGTTGTTAAAAAAATCTGCGCACTCTAAATATCTTAATTTTCAGATGTTGTGTCATGAGATACAATCTACGCCTGTACAGGCTTCTGTACATGAATTATTAACTTTTATTTTTTATATATCTGAAAAACAGCAAATCTTGGTGGCCTGAATTTCGAGAAGTGTGTGTGTGTGTGTGTGTGTGTGTGTGTGTGTGTGTGTATAATGACATGTCAGTAGTATACTTCCTGCACTATTCAGCGTCTTGCTCACCTCTCTGATCTGTCCCTCACTCGCTTTCCCTCTATGGCTCACCAGGGATCGAATGATGCTGCTTAAACTGGAACAAGATATCCTGGAGTTCATTAATGACGACAAGTAAGCCACGTTCTTCATATCAGTCACATGTTTTTAAATTTAGCCCCCCCCCACCTTCAGTTCTTATTATTTATAGTGTGCTGAGGAAATGAGAGAATTATGTTAAGTTGTAGTTGTGTATTCTGTAATTAAGAATACTGTTTGTGTATCCTAACAGTTTGAAAATCTATCTTTATCCTTTATAAATATGACATAATTATTTAGCTTGTTTTTCAAATGTCCTAAATAATCAGAGAATTAAACCCCAGCTGTGGGTAATTTGCTGTGTTGAAATAACCTGCTTCATACATTTTTATCTCTGTTTCAGTAACCAGTATAAGAAGTTTCCACAAATGACTTCTTATCATCGTATGCTGCTGCACCGTGTGGCTGCCTACTTTGGCATGGACCATAATGTGGATCAGACGGGCAAGGCTGTCATCATCAACAAGACGGGCAACACACGCATGTGAGTGTAGTTTGTCTTTGGCTCAGATTTCAACTAGTCTGGTTAGTTAGAACGTCAAATTAATGCTCAAAGTTCATTCCTGTTCCAAGACAAAACACAAGAGGCAATGTATGTGATATCAGCAAGAGTACACAAAACCTTTATTTTAGATTTAATTACTGTTCATTAAATAAGTTCAAACTAGGATATTGGCTGTGGTGGAAAAAACCCTGCATGTAATTCTACTGCTGTTTTTCCAATATTACCTTTTCATCTATATCATAATTGTCCAAAATTATCCCCCCCTAAAAAATCTAATAGATTTTAATCAGTTTTATTTAACTCTGTACCATTGTTTCAACTAAGAAAGAAGTAAATTTATAATATAAATAATACTTGTATTGAGGTATCGATTGTGCCAGAAGCAGTTTCACCTTAGACGTTAAAGTGGACAAAAATACTATGTGAGAAGATTTGTTAAAGCACATGTTGACAAATCATTAGATCTAGAAATGAAAGAACAAAACATTTGACTCCCTTTGGAGGTACCAGCATTGCAAATTTTACTGTTTTTTTCCCCCTATAGTTTACAAAATTTCACCAGTTCAGTTTTATCTAGGTTTATTTACTATATCAGTTTTCACAAATCCACTCAACTTTTCTAGGCTTGATTGGATGGAAGTGCATCATGTCTGACACTGTCAGATTGGGCATTAAGCTTTCTTTAACTGTCAAATCCCCCATGTGGAGTTTGATTTGCACAGATGTGACAGCATTGCAGGCAACAGTCTTGTGAGTTCACAGCTAGTGAAGAGTCGTCCTGTGTCCTGTCTCATGCACGATTTACTTAAGCGGAATATTTCCAGTATTAAGAACCCAGCTGATGCAAATTAACTCCTGCTGTGACACATGTGGGGCAGTGCTTTAGAGCTTTGGACAACAGTTTCTTTCCCAGATTCTCCCAAAATTCTTGTCTTGAATTCATGTGTGAAACTAGCTCATGTTTAAAAGTATGCTTTTTGTCCTCCACTATATTTGTTTTTTTGTTTGTATAGCCCAGAACAAAGGTTCTCTGAACACATCAAGGATGAACGCAACATGGATTTCCAGAAGAAGTTCATCCTTAAGAGAGATGATGCTAGCATGGACAAAGATGATAATCAGGTATATCGATTGTTATCACAAGTACTTTGTATTTTTTTGTGTGTATACAGTGGTTCATTTGTTTTTTTCTCACTTTCCACACATGCTAATGTTTTTAGCTCCACCAATGAGTTGGATCCCTCGCCGAGTAACAAAAGCTTCTGTAGGCTTGTCTCAAATAGCTTTTCTTAATGACTTTAAAAGAAACACTGTATGTAAAACTGGTTCTCAATCTTGCTGCCACATGTTACAGCTTTTGGAGATGGGGCCCCACAAAAGTAAAGGGACATAGCTGGATTTAATGGCATGTGATGTTTGACACGTTTTCATTCAGTCAGACAACAGATTGCAGAGGCATCTGGATGTGTGAACAACAAGAATTGCAGCAATTTCTTGGCTCAGTCCTGTAGTCATCTTACATAACCTTACTGAGAAGGCTAATTAGCTGTGTCAGTAATAGTTATGATAGAATGCAGGGTTTGGCCACAGAATGGCCATTGGCTTACAGAATACTGTTAAAGTAGCACAGTTATCAGTTAGGAGTGAAACTGCATTTGTTATCAAATATGAAAATTGATACATTTTTAATCTGCAGAATCTCTAAACATACCACTTATATTCCACTCCTAGGCTATGTACAAATAATTGCATTTCTCTGTCTGATCCTGATACAACCACATGCATTTAAGCTTTTTGCTTGGTTTCACATCCTATGGTTTCCATATACAGAATCTTTTCTTATTGCTAAATTGTGGTGATAAATTTAGGATGATGACTGGGAACTGCTTGACTGCACCATTTCCTTTCTAACCCAGCATCACCAATATCATTTCTGTATTAGTTATATTCCTCCTACTCTCATACAGTTCATAGTCTTTAAGACATTTCAAAGTCTTCTTGATGGCTAAGCCTAACATTATGACCACTAGTACAGATGAATGTTAATTACCTTATTCCAACAGCAAAGGTCAGAGAAAGACAGCAGCAGAAAGCTTTTTCTGAGTGTATCCAAACTCCCCATCAGCAGTTATGAGTGTCTTTTTAGAGCTTTCCTTTAGGGGACAGTAATCAAATTAGGGAATGTATTAGAGCAAATCCAAACTGTTTTGGCTTTGGCTTAGAACTTACAGGAATTAAATGGTCATCGATGCTCGAGTCTGTGTACCAGATCCCCTGAGGACCTGTGTGTTGCACCCAAAAGAGTAACGCAGTTCCCTGCAGTGGTGGTCATAATGTGACAGCTTTGGGGACCCCATCATTGTGAAAGATGGAGCACAGAAATTCAGTGCAAAACTTGAATTTATCTGCTGTATTGTTAAATTTGATCTATGTAGGACAGCTATAAAATTCAACACTTTTATAAAAACATTTTCAGTTTATTTCAAAAGGAACTTGATTTTTGCATATGTCAATATTTGAGTAACCTTAAATTGGACATTTTCAAATACAGAGACTTCTCCATTTTGGAATTAGGAGATTCTGTGTCTCAAATTGATTTTGTTTACTTTGTCCTGCGGACCAAGTTTATCACACCATTTTATTCATTTCAGCAGTGTTTGTTTGGGGCTATGACACTTTTTCCTAATGCTTGTACAGATTTGTCATACTGTCTTCTATGATTCTATGTTCTCTCACGTTTGTGGTGTTAAAACTTCCCACGCTGACTCATCCCTTGAACACTCACTTTGCACAGTTTTCATTCTGCTGTCTTGTTTTGACAACAGACATCTGCTCTTCCTCACATGCTATTGTTATCTTGTGCATTGCTGCTACTTTTCTTGACAGCAGGTTGCACAAAGTGTGACTATATGTGTTTGAAAATTAAATTGCAAGTTTAATTATTTTCCATTGTCATTGGAAAATGTTAGATCCGCGTGCCGCTGCAGGACGGGCGGCGTAGCAAGTCCATTGAAGAGCGAGAGGAAGAATATCAGCGGGTACGAGACCGGATCTTTGCCCGAGAAGTAAGTATTGAACATGGATGGAGGAGCAAGTGCTTGCAGTGCATATTTCCTCATATGTCAACAGCACCAGTGTTTACTCAGAAATTAATTTCTTTGTGATAAACTTCCATAATATCAGCAGTTACCTTCACTTAGTAATTTACTTTGTGTTAAACTGATTTTTAATGAACTGTTCTTTTTCTTGGGTTGAATAATTGACAGTTGTATTTTGACCAGATGCTTGTGGCAAACATAAATAAGCTTTGGACATAATTTAATGGGATTTTTGACTGTTTGTCTTGGCAGAATTAGTAAAGTTCAGTACAGTTTGTTGTTTACCAGGAAGAACCTACATTTTAAGCACATTCCACATAATGATCTTAAAGGGTTAAGATCAGAAAGACTTTATGTTAGCTGGATTTATCCCTCCTATTAACTGCTTTGATTTGTGTTCAATATGAGATGTCTGAGGTATTCATCCTCCTCTATCATTAGTGTTTAGCGTTTTTTGAGTTGTTTGGAGCCATATGGTCTGTTCTCCACTTAGCTAAAGGTAACACCTTGGGCTTACTGATCTTAAGCACTTCCCAACTTTTTGGGAGGTTATTAGAAAGTAAGTGATCAGAATCATGTGATAATCCTGGAATCTGCAGTTAGTAAGAAATTAGTTAGGAAGAAAAAAATCCTTTTTATCCATTTTTTAACCCATTTTGATTTCAGAAGATCCAAAAATGTTTGCGCAACCCCCCTCTCCCCAATAAGAGAATTATGTAGTAGGGTCATTCAACCTCAGAGGAACAGTTCAAAGAAACCAGTGAAGGATCTGTAATGCTGTGGCATTCATGTCCAAAATGACTTTAAGTAATCTTCAGAGTTTCATCTGTGCTGCCTTTCCAGTGAGTCCCTCATCTCAGACGCACTCACTCAAATGGCACCAGCTTGGACTGCTGGCAAGAGTAGTCCTTGTTGAAAGTGTAGACTGTTGAGAACTGGGTCCTGTGGTAAACTCACCAAGGCTGCGCATCAGAACAAAGATGTCATAAAGTCTGCCTGTAATGAGATTGAAACTGGAACTGGATGTAGTCCAAAACGCTGAAGTTAAAGCGCGTCTGCTGGATGAGAGAAACACTGAAAAGGCAGTTTTGTGTTTTGATTCTTATTATTTGCCACACTCAATTTGCAGTCTCTTGTGAGGTTCTTGATCCCACACTGGGAATTTCTGCTTTATTTTATGCCAAATACTCATAAATCCAAGCCTGTAAACCTTTTTGAAATGGAAAACACTGCTTGTCTTAAGTGCTCTTGAAAGAATTATACATTTCATAATGTGCAGGTGTCCTTTTTTTTACAGTCTTCTCAAAATGGATACATCAATGACAACAGGTAAGATCCTACGTTCTTCTAAAGAGTTCAATGTTTGTAGTTCATAGACTTCATCATGACCATCTCTCCTATTAACACTGTAGTGTGTTAGGTTTTAGTTATGAGAGGTAGGCAGCTACCTCATTAAAATATTAAAACGTATCTGTATGAGTTGAATTTTTGACTTCTTGCAAGTTTGCCTTGTGTAAAATTTGATTGTAGTGAAGAAATCAAATTTCGTTCTTTTTTTTTTTTTAATCTTTTTTTCTTTCAAATGATTAATTTGCTAATTTCCCTGATGTTTTGTGTTAAAATTACTTTGAGTGACTCTGTGTTTGAGAGAGATTTGTGCATAGTGGAACGCCACTGTTTTTCCTTCTGTCTTATTTTGATAAGAAATAATTTGACTCACAAGCAGTTAGACTAAGACGACCCCTAAGCATCCTGTCCGTTGAACTTGAAAGAGTATGATATAATATGCTGAGAGAAACAGGAATGATTGACCAGTCAACTTTTTGCCGTGTGTGCATTTTGTTTTTCCTCCCTTATTTCTTTGGGTGGTGAAAGTTGCAATGAACCTTCCTCTACCTCTTACACCACTCGTTGTCATTCTTCTATAAACCCTATCCTGTTTTCCACTCCAGTCCTGTAACTCCAGCATTTTCTCCTAATGTTAACCCCAACAGACTTTCCACTGAGGGCTACTGCTCTAGCTCTCAAAAGAGGAGGCAGATCTTTAGGTATTGGGCTGCTGCTGACTGACTTGTGTGTTGCCATGCCCATTTTTCAAAGTGGTTTGGTGATGATAGTGGTGACCTGTGGTGGTTATCTTTGCTTGGCGTAGTCGGCTGATTAATGGCTATTCCAGCATTGCACTTTTGGGCTTCCCAAGACCCATGCATGGCTGCTTTGTGGTTTCACTGGGGACTCACTGACCTACTTACCTTTCCACCCATCCACCATCAACCACATTTTTACACAAAGTAACTGCATTGCATTCACAGTAATCTGTTTGTTTTGTGGTTGACTCAGTCTTGTAGTTTTTGTTAACATGTCAAATGTTGCATAGTATTGCATAAAATATACAAGTAGTGCGCATGTGCAGTAGTGTTCTCCAACTGACATGGTAATTTGAAAATAAGAACCACGAGGCTCAGTAAAAGCCCTTTATATGTTGTGTCCAACAGCTAATCATTTTCCTTATTGATTAATACTTTCTACTTTCATCGATACAGTGTTGGGAGATGTTCATGATTACTAATGAGTACTGTGTAGTCTCTTAGATGGAAGCCATAAAAATGTCTCTTGCATCAATAAATACTTGTATATAAAAACTAATGTTAAAAGTCCAAAGAGATACTAAAAATAGCTTTGTTTGCATGCTTAACATGCTTTTGGACCTTTGTGCCCAAACTGTTCGACCTGCCTCAGCTTTGACTCTGATTTCTATAGCTATCCCATGCTACTCAGATATTATCTTCAGATCCTTGTAGTGTTTTATGTTGCCTGAACAGATCAGGCATGTTGTGGCGTATCCTGCAATACCAACATTTCCACTTGTCCTTAAACTAACCTCTGTTAGTGGAGTCTTGTCGCTGCTCGACGTAAACACATCACAAACCTTAAGATGTAATGTGTCTTTGCCGTTTGGGAGTGGTATTAATGTTTTGGTACGGATGTGTACTCGGTTTAATTGGAGAAGCAAATACGTTGGTAACTTGTGAATCTCTAGAGTGCAGAAATATATGGTTTTCATGCATCTACACTTGGCAACACATTCTGTTATTTTAAAAATGCTGCCTTTAGAGAGTTACTGGAAATTTAGCATAAGTTTTCATTTGGATTAGGATGAACTGATTTGGAATTTGGTGGTCAAAGGTAAAAAAAAATCCGACAGGCCATGTTTTTGGGCTTGGCTTTAAAATTCTTATAGAATAACCCACACTGTAAGATTTAGATTAATAATAGGATAAAGTTTTGGCATTTTGTATACAAAAGCTTAAAGGCAGAGGCCAGACAAACATTGATAAAACTGGTGAAGCCGTATAAGATGGTAATTCCAGTGTTTTTATTCTGTAAATATAAACAGGATCTAATATATACTCTGCTGTTTGTAACATGTTTGTGTAGTGAAATGTAGACGTTTTTAGCTTTCAGAGATGACCCTTCTGCCATATTTAAGAATTTTTAAAACATTTTTTTACCATATGGATAATCCATTTAAAAAAAAATTCTGTTATCACTTAATTTATGAAAATTTTAGAAGTTTAACATGGGAACTGAAACAGAATTATGTATGTTTGAAGTGTTTTTCTTTCCATCTAAATGTGCTTATAAGAAATTTTAACCTTTTAGAGAATGCATGCTGTTAAAATACACCCCTAAAATCACAGACTTGTTGATGTTCTTCAGTTTAATGAACCCACACAAAAGCTCTTTGGTTATAATAACATCTAACAAGGAAAATGATTGAGGTGCATAACAGCAAGAGTCTTATCTCCCCCTCCTTCCCTTGTTTGTGCATGTGATGGGGGAATGCTGTCGTGAGGAGATGAAATATCATGTGATCAACAGCAGACTCCCTCCTCCTCTTTCTTCTCATCCTGCTCTCATCTTTGTCTGCAGATCGAAGCGAACAAGTGTGCGACTGCTTGTACAAAGAATGTCAGAGCACCCACCCTTCCTTAAAATAGGCTGTGCGGAGAGAGGCCTCAAAATAGATCCCCCATTAATTCGGTCTCTGAAATATTTATGAGCCACAGCCACCTTTTAAGCACTACTCCCTATTACTATGGTTTTTACAACCATTAACACATCTTCGTGCTCATCATGGAGATTTCCACAATCTGTCTGACATATTATGAATTAATTCCAGTCTTTTCTCTGTACATGGACATACGCTGTTCATAAACCTCCAATGATGGGGTAAAAAAAAAACATTCACAGCCCTGGTGGTTGTTTTTCTTTTCTATCCTTTTTTTTTTTTTCCCTGCACAGCCTTAGAATTGTGTTCACCTGCAGGGTCTTTGTTCTACAGTATTTTAGCAGCACAGTTGCATTTTTCTTTTTAAGTTTTAAAGTTAATAAATTCCTCTTTTTTTTTCTTTCATGTTCATCTAGAACAATAGTATTCTTAATGCTGCCACTTAACTGGCAGACCCAGCCATTCACGTGATAGTGGATTTCCTCAGAGTGGTGGTTACTGTTTCAGCATGATCATTGGTTTTCTTGGCAGCTACCCTTATCTAGGGTGACAGCATCACAACAACACATTGTGTGTGTACACAGCAGTGTAGCTTAAAGAACTATATTGGTGAAGCAGTTGTAGTAAGTGTGTATTTTTGTAAGTATTGTGTGTGAGAGTCTGAGTGCTGATGTACATCTGCTCTTAATGAGTGTTTATATACATTTGGTATTCATTCAGTAGTGTATGTGTGTCTTGTTTCTATGCTATTTCCTGTCTCAGTGGAAAGACGATGCATTTTTAAGTGCATGCATGATTGTTTCATCTGTGTTGATATGTTTAACATGTTTATGCAAGTATTTATGTCCTCTATGGGAATGGTGTCTACAGTCTTTGGGCCTTTTCACACCTGGAAATACAAACTAGGTTCATATTTTGTTAAACTGATCTGGTTAGTATGTGAATGGAGTCTAAAATAGTTTACGTACCACCTGGACTTGATATTGATTTGATGGGGATGTGTCTGATATACACATGCATACATACCTGCCTCACTTTCTTTATTTTCAGATGGCATTGCTCTGTCACAATATACCTGATAGGTGTCTGCATTTTCCTGAGGTTTTAACCCTTCAAGTCCTTTGATATTTAAAAACAGTCTCCACCTCTCTCTAGCCTCTACCACAGAGTGTTCTAGTTTTCACAGTAGAAACAAACAGAACTCGTTCTGGACCGAAGCCACCTCTTTTTGTCAGGTTAAGTTTGACTGTTTGGTCTGGACCCAGGCCCATACGCCCATAAGTTTAACTACAGTGATTTTGGTTGGTATCAAACAAAATTTAAAAAGTCTACACCAAACATGGTAGGTGTGAAAGCACCCTTAGATGGTTAATGTGTGCTGAGCTCTTGGAAATCTGTCTTGTCTAGTGTCTTTATATTATCTTCTTACATCCTAGTGTTTGGAGCATCTTTTGCATGTGTGTTTTCCTTTCTGGATGGGTTTGTGTGAGTGTGTATGAATGTGTGTGGTTGTATTTTTTAAATTTGAGACATTATTGTTTGGTATGTTGCCTGAGTTTGTATTGTGGTATACTTAACCAGCAAATATACATCCGTGTTGAATGCTCCATCTTTAAAACCTTTTAAACTGTGTGTACTCTCTGGCTATTGGTGACCTTACTCTGCTCTTCTGTTTCTGCTCCCCCTATCCTTTTCTGTCTGTAACTGTCTTTATTCTGCTTCCACCTACACACCTCTGCTTTGAACTCTTATATGCACACCTTTTTTTTTTTTTTTTTTTAAATCTCCTCCTTCTAACCCTATACTTTTGTCTTTCTCTTCTGGCTGTGCTTTCTGTAATTTGCACATTCTCACTCACCTTTCAACTCTTCCTGCTATAACACCTCCTGTACTTCATCACTATTTCATTCCCATTTTATTTCCATCATGTCATCTCTTATCTTTCTTTTTTTTCTTCCTGTTCTTTCTTTTCTCAGAAACCGCGAGAGCTCCAGCCGGGCATCAAGCAGCCGTCAAAGCAGCACGGACAGTGACATGAAGTGCCTGGAGCCAAGGCCTTGGAGCAGCACCGACTCAGACAGCTCTAACCGCACTCTCCGGCCACCCGTCACTAAGGCCAGCAGCTTCTCTGGTATCTCCATCCTTACCAGGGGGGATAGCCTTGGCAGCAACAAAGGCTCGCAAGGGAGCTGCAAAGGCTCTCGCTCTGGTAAGGATTGGAGAAAAGTGGAGAAGAAGCATTTAGGTAGTATGCCATTAGATTGTTTTATTTTACATGCCTTAAATGAGTAGTACAACATAAAGAGATGGATTACTTAGTCATATAAGATGTTTTTTGTATAAAATATAATGAAAAATTATGATAGACTGACCGAAAGTCATTGTAGTTTAAGAATTAACTGTGTAGCATAAATTCAATTCAAGAAGGTCCCTTATGTGTATATTCCACATCCCACAAAATCCTCTCAGGTTGCCCCTCTTAGCGAGATTTTAAGGCAATGGATAGTGCCTTATTTCTTATTTCATTGTTAAATGTGCCAGCTATTTTTCTAAACAACCTCTGGAGAATGATATGGTTGGTCATTTCTAAAAGTTGCCCTTTTCATATGTAGCACACAGCAAGAGATGGTCTGCTTCAGACAAATTCTCACCTTTGAAAATACTCATTTTTGGTTCAGGAGAAGGGTGCTGCCTGGGTAAAGTGTGGAGAATGAAGGCTGTTTGACGCCCACTTGCGCAGTGTGTATTCACATTACCTGAGCTATTTCCACATGGTCTCAGTTGGACATAACAGATTTTGTACTATGAAGCTGGCTATTAAATAGCTTTTAAGGTCCGGCTGCGTTGGACATTTGCCTTCCCAAATGCGTCTCCATTGGCTTGTGTCTATAAAAGTTCAGGGCTGCAGTGCATGTGTGAAAACAATTTAATAGTGGTCATCAGAGGACTCGAGGATTGGTTGATTTGCTTCTCCCGACGGGGCTCCCCCGGTTTCATTTTAAGTCTGTGTTGACTGCTGTGCTAGTTTTTGCTTTTAAGATTCATGTGTAGAAGTGTTTTTGTCTGCCCTACTCTGTGGAGACTAAAGGTGTATTCATTTCTCCTGTATTGTTTTGGGAAAAGCCTGTGAAGATCCTGACTAGCCTTGTACAGAGTTTTTTGTGTTGGTTTTTATTGTGGAAAGGGGGACACAAGTATCATCCACATTCTCACAGGCAGCCTGTTGGTCAGAACAATAAAAGCATTTTCTTAGGAAATTGTGTGCCCCCAGTACCTACTAGCTACTTGACAAATGATTTGGTCCCTGCAGTTTGTGCAGTAGAATTGTCAAAATGCTTTTGACTCAGTTTTCAGTCATTAAGGGTATATTCCTGTGTGCCAGCAAACTGTGTTAAACAAGTCATCAGAAACCCCTGTGGTTTAAGGGCTTTCAAGGCCGTCCCTTTATTAGCAAAGAAAATCTTAAAGCTACAGGTATTTATCCGATTAAGAATTAATTTCTTTCCAAACGTGTTCTTGTAAAATGTTGAGAGCTTATTTAGCAGAGCTCATATTTTATAACAATCAGTAATCAGAAGTTACTAAAATTAGCTTCAATTGACTTTTTAAACTACAAATGTGATAAACCTTTGATGCAAAGTTGACTTTATTTTGCCCTCTAGTGGTTTTGCATGCATACAAATCATTTTCAGAAATCTTTAGAACACTGTTTGGTGTTATTCAGTGATGACGCAATATTTTAAGATCAAGTCATAATTTGTGGGTTTCAATTTTGGAGAATTTAAATTTCAAAAAGATCTCCTTTATCTACTATGTCATCTTCTAAATCACTAGGCCTTCCCCTAGTCAGCCCTGATGTATGTCCTCCACCTGCAGCCTCCCAGTCCAGCCGTAGTCTGCTACCCTGCCCATCTCAACAGCCACAGCAGCCACAGCCCCAGGCTCCACCTCAGACTGCCCTGCTGCCCACACCGCCGCAGCACCCTATGAGCAACCACATGATTGCTCAGGTAAGTTATCTCCACTACCAACCAAAAATGGATGCAATGGCACATTAAATTTGTGGTTTAATATAGGACATCTGTTTGAGAGTCTGTTTTTGTTTTTGTTTTCTTTGGTGTAGCAGAAGAAAGAGAAAAACATGAGGTATTTAAGTGGTTATGACCGTTAGTGTAACAACTCTTACTTAAATGTGCATACTGTAATTAAGAAAGGACTCAGTGCTGTTTATTCAGCTGTGTATGGAAAAATGTTACAGTCCAGTTTATTCATTGAAATTAATTATTAAGGGCAGCAGTGTAATTTCAGGTATAAATATCCTGCAGACAGTGAAGCTGCATTATTTCTCCTTGTCAACACAGCTCATCAGTGAAAAAAGAATTTGAAATGAAAACTTGGCCTTCTCAATGTCCTACTCACAAACACTTTTATTACTTCTTTAAAGTGAAAGAATGGCCAAAAAAGTTGAAATGGCTACAGATAAGACATGCTCTTAATTAAAATAAAATAATTAAACCCAGAGTTGTTTAATATATGGTTGACGTCACTTTTACTTAGGCCTGCATGCCATATTTTTATTCTCCAGAGTGATGGAGAACTTTAAACACAGTTTTCTAACTATTACGGTTAGACACTGTGTGCATATTGTTCTACAATCACTTCCAGGGTGTAGTGACCTGAGGACATTCCGTTCTGAACATTTGGGATTAATGCATATCCCGTTACACCCTCATCAAACATATCAGGGAAAAAACAAAGAGACTTTGAAGGGGAATGGATGGAAACAAGTGCAGTGAATTGACAATATTCAGCTTATATATAGATACAGTGTCAACCATCCTCCTTTAACAGGGTTGGTTTTTCAAATAATGTCACAGTCGATAGTCTTTGATTGCACACATTTCCTTTCCTTCCTTTTTTTCTGAGTAGTAATAATTACACTTAATTTTTTATTTATAATTTGTTTGTGTAATATTTAGAAAAAAAACTTGATTTCCATTACTATCCTGTCTGCTCATTAACAACTTTTCCTTTGTGTTCTAACCCTCATTTTTCCTGTCTTCATTTCTGTTTTTCCCTTCTTTCCACTGCTTCTGATGCCGTGTTCTTTTCACTGCCTTGCTTCACTCTCTCTATGCTCTACCTCTTTATTTCATCCCTTTTTTTTGGTGTGTATAGCCGGTGGCGTCTCTGCAGCCCTCTCAGCCTGTCTCCTACTCCAGCCCTTCCTGCCCCCAGGTTCTCCTGCCAGTTTCTCCTCCCCAGCAGTACACAATGGTACTGACACGTATTATAGCTTCATCTCTTTTATACTCATTCAGTTAATGACTGACACTTACCTGATGCCATATCCTACTAAAAACTCTTGCACTCATTACTGTCCTGTTTACATTCACTCAGGGGAGTCAAAAAACATATCTTGGCTCTATCAAGATGTGAGTGTGTCTGCAAATACACTTAAGTAATAGCTTTTTCATATAAACTGGTGTTACTGTCTAAAGTGGATTCAGTGAGCAAATGTTGTGTCTGTAGTAACAAAAGAAATGGCAAGGATGTGTCCAGTTTGTTGCTGGCTACGTTTTTCTCTTTTAAATCGCTGCGTCTGTATGAGTGCGACCACGGTTGCCCACAGAAGCAGAGTTTGAGTTTGGTTGTGTTTACACTGAAACAGTCATTTGAAAAAGAGTTTTCACTTGACTCTATGCAGTCCTTTCTAAAATTACTTACTGCTTCCATAATAATGAAGAGGATAAGCAGCACTTTTCTTATATGGATAATCAAATGCACTTGATTAACTGATCATCAGCAAGTGTAACCACCTCTCCAGGACTGGGCATCCCTACAAAGTCACACAGGATCAAACCACCCCAAAAAAACATAATTAAAAAAAAAATGTGATACTCTACTGGCCTCAGTTACCTTGTTAAATATTAAAAGTTCATGCAGTACAATTAGAAAACGACTATGAGTTTTTGGGAAGCGTTACCAGAAGCTGTAACCTGAAGCAGCTTTCTAAACGAAGCACAGCTTGTTTTCTTCCCCAGGGCCTTGCAATCACTCACTCAACCATGAAATCCTCTGTATACCAAAGTATTCTAGAGTCAGATCTATCTGGGAGCAAAAGGTGGCTGAAACCTGTCACACACCCTGGGATCATTGTCCTGTTGCAACAGTCATGCAACAGGACAATGATCCCAAGCACAGCAGCAAATCTACAACAGAATAACTGGAAAAGAAAAGACTCAACGTGGTGTAATGGCCCCAGTCAAAGATGAGTTCTGCCTGATTTAAAATGCCCTGTTGGGACCTTAAGAGAGCTAAGCATAAATAATAACCTACAAATTTCAATGAACTGTAAAGTCAAGTGTGTGAAAATTCATCCAGAGGTGATGTGAGAGACTGATGAAGCCACACAGAAAACACATATTTTATGCTTTCGGATGGTCCTGCAAGCAGGTGTTTTTTTTTGTTGTTGTTGTTTTTTGGGGGGTTTTTAAACAAAATTGTGTAGACTCCTTTGAAAACTTTCTTTTTCACATGACTGTATGTAAAGCAATGACAGATTAAACCAGTATAAACTTCAGTGTCTAATTTTAGATTTTCCAGCATACAACAAAGTCAATACTCCTGTCATATTTTCTGAATGTTTGCAGTGGTGTTTGGATTCTGCAAAAATAATAATAATAATGATGTGTTTAACTGTATATGTATATACTCAAAGTAATAAATTACAGACACTTTAATGTGAGACATATTTGACCAGGTCACCTTTTCTTTTCCACACACAAGTCACTCTGGTTTTGAGCAGGATTGCTAGATATACTCATTTTGTACTAAGTGCAGTGAGATAAAAATGGTATTGATCCTGTGATCAGATTTAGAATACTTTACATAATTTCCTTAAGGATTGTTAATCTCTGTTATCTGTGATTGGTAACATGGGTAGCAGAAGTGTTTTCCAAAATGACACAATGACCCTTTAATAATCATAGTAGGAGTCGTTTTAGACCATTTAGGCTGTTGGAGATCATTGTTAATTACTTAATATGTCCTAAAATGCGTCTCCAAAATCAAAAAACAGTACTGATATAGGAGTGTCACCTACAAGTCACAACCAACTAATGGCATTATTCCCATTCTACCCAGGGAGAAGAGCTGGCACCCCAGTTCACACAGATGACACTGAGTCGGCAGGGCTCCAGTGAGAACCCCGAGCCTCCCCCTATGTATCAGGCTACTCCCCCAGTGCTGCCGCAGCACCCCCCACCTCAGACCAGCTACATTATGGCCACTACGGGTCAACCTTTGCCACCTCCGTCTGGTTATCAGCCCACCACTGGACACCCCCATCCTCCACCTCCACCGCCTCCTCCATCCCAGCCTGTCATGCAGGCCGCACCACCTCCACAAGGCTACATGCAGCCCCCTCCACCTCAGCAGGTATGCATTCCTCCACAGGTGGGCAGATAAAAACAGCAGACATGCCTTTTAGATTTAAATTCAGTTTCCACAGTTTGTCAGCTTTGATTGAATATTGATGTAGCTGATATCTGGAGGCAACCATACCCAAGGATTACATGATTAATGAAATGTAACACAAGGTAATAAATAAAACAGACCTGTGTATGACTTTCATATCGGGTAGTTAAAATGTATTTGCAAACATAAATTAATATTTCTGTTAGATTTGTATTGTTGATTGTCATTTATGCTTAGAAATATCTACTCATATATGCTTAGAGTTGTATAATCAATGTCATGTTGGTAGAGGTTTGATCCTTAGTAGTCTGTGGAGACTCTGTGTGCCTCCCGGAGCACTCTGGCATGCACACACAACTTAAGGTCAGGAGAGAGGTTATATCTGCTCTTACTGATATATGGTATAGCAAACACACGTATATCTGTTTAAGTCTAAGTGCCTTTTGTTTAGCTGGACTTCCAGACCAGCAGGTTTAGGGAAGTCATTTATGGGGTCACACTCTGACAATCATTACCTAGAACAGCACTCTAGACCGAAGGCAAAGTAATTAACTTCGTGATATGTCAGTTAGCAAAGCTGTCACAAATATCATGGAACATTTGCAAAATGTTCTGTTTTTACGGCTTTTCATCAGGCTTTTCACTCATTGGATTTTATCAAAAGTTATATACGCACTATTTGTAATTGCAAATTTAGTTTTGACATGTTGTGCAGTTTTCTTTATACAGATTGATCCTGGTTGACACTTAAAAATAGCTTTGATTCTGTGTGCTTTTATTTTATAGTTGTAATCTCTGACCTTTATAGCCATTTATTGCTGGTTGTTGGTGCATTGTAGTGTAGTGTACTGTAGTGTTTCTGTTGGCGAGTCAGTATGATCATAAAAAATTGGTGGCCATACAGTCGTCAAGAGACTGAATCACAATGTTGTATGGTGAAATATAATTAACCTGCACCCCAGCAAACTTGTGGACGCAGAAGTATAATCACACCTTTGAGTGGAGTTGCTTGTCTTTTGTTTTAGCTCATCGTTTTGATTTACTGTCACTTTTTTCCTATGTTGTAAATGTCCTCCACATATTTTCTGGCTACAACAAATTTTGCGAAATAATCTTAAGATGCAGCACGTCTTTGCTCGGGTTCTCTCCAGGTACTCTGGCTTCCTTCTACATCCAACGACATGCAGTTAGTGCGGTTTGGTTAATTGGTGATTCTAAATTGCCCACAGCTGTGATGTGAGTCTTGAGAGTCTCTTTTTGTAGCTGGGATATCCGCCTGCAAACCCTGATAAGGATAAGTGGAAGAAGATGGATGGAGTTGCTTGAAAACCATCCAGTTGAAGTAAAATAACGAATGATGAATGTTATTTGCTAAAGGTCTAAATAAGCAATTTTTAACAGAGCGGAAATGTTTACTGCTTTAAATACAAGACTTACTACAACTATTCCAGCTTTCATGCTGATAATCCTGTCCTGACACATTTGCTTTAGTGAAATTTAAGGACTAAGTATGTATGAAAGTCTTTATTACTGTTAATTTGCTTTCTAAATTTAAGTAAAATGTGATTTGAGAATTTGATGGTTTGCAAAAGCAAAATAATATGGTAGTTTATTACTTCTACACTAAAAATTGTCTACACCAGTGTGGTTCAGCTATTCTTCCCTTCAAAGTTCAGTAAATACAGATAACTGAACTTTGGTTTGTTATTTCTACGCAGATACAGGTTTCATACTACCCTCCTGGTCAGTATCCAAGCTCAGGCCAGCAGTACCGTGTGCCCCAGCCAATGTCCCACCAGGTGTCTTACCCAACCCAACGCACACAACCCATGCCTCAGCCAGCACAGCAGTCAGGTCAGTTGATTTTCATGTGCTGTGCATCATCAGACAACGTGATATGCAAAAAAAAAAAAAAAATCTTTTTTCATATACAAAGACATAAATACTGCCATTTGCAGCAAATGGGCATTAAAAAGAGGCCTTTGTCAAATGTTGATGCACATTTACTTTTTATTGCATATTAATGTGTTTTTATTTTATTTTGGTTTTCAGTCTATTGAGAACTGGAAGACAGGGTTTTAATGTGTATTTGAAACAGATGTTGTATACTTAAGTTCAAAATTATTATTTGTCCACGTAGTTGTACTTACTGGAAATTATATTGGGGATAAAGTCCAGTCAATTTTGGAACTGTAAATGTTTTCCACAGCAAAAAATTCCCAAGTCACATTTGCTTTTAAATCTACCAGGTGAAAGGTTGGAGTGAAACAGCCGTGCCTGCTTGTTCATCCAAGTCCAATACAATCAGATAAATATAGCACTATTTTTCCTTTTTTTTCCTGGAAAAAGTTGTCAGGCGCCAGCATTGTATGGTTTGTGAAGTCTGGCTGTTTGTATAGTAAGTGACTGACAGTGTTGACAACCTAAAAGGACTTTGGATTATAATGGACATCTGCCAAAACCACGTAGTTCATGAACATGAAGGTCAGAAAGACCCTACATTACAACATGCCTGCAGTCTGGTCTAAAATATAAGATTTGTGATGGTGAAGATTTATACTCATAGAACATCAAAATTCATGAATTAATTTATATTATGTTTAAGCATGTAAGCTTAAAGTGAAGGTACATTTCAGTTTTGGTGAGTTATGTGATTGTCAGTGTTCTGTAAATTGTTTTCTTCTTTTTCCTTTTTATTTAATACATTATTCTCTTTTTTGACATTAATGCTTATTATGTCCTGTTGTTCTGTGAATTATTTAAAGGCCCAACTACTCCTCTTCATCCCCTTTCCTCCCGTCTGTAATATACTGTGGTTTTACTTTAAATATTTTTAGTTTTAAATTATTTTGGTCATCAGGTCTTCAGACCATGATGCCCAGCCAGCAGCCGAGTTACCAGGGCATGATGTCTGTGCAACAACCCCAAAATCCTGGACTGCTCAATTCACAGAGAGCAGGAATGGGAGGACAAATGCAGAGCATAATGGTTCAGTACCCACAGATGCCTTCATATCAGGTATGCAACTGTAGGAGTTGATAAAGGATACTAGTCAACAGTCATATCTTTCTTTGGTTAACGTGACTAGTTGATGATTACAGAACTGTCAGGGGGTTAAGCAAAAGTTAAGCATTTCCAGTATCTAAACCACATGCGGCTCAATGTTAAAACAGCGCCATCTGGTGTACAGTTGAAACATCATTTTATGTCTGTGAAACAGATGTGGAGCGTACGGTCCTAAAACTGCAACAAGCTTAACAAAACAAGCTAAGCAAATATTTTGAAAGTAGAGCTGTTTTTCCGCTGTACTGATACAGATAAGAGTTAAAAGAACTGATCAGATCTAACTCAGGTTTGTGCCAGTGGTTTATTTAGAGTCAGGGGTGCAGCTGCAGAAAGCTGTCGCTCTTTGCCAGTGTAGTTTGTGTTGTGTGTAGGCACCGAAGAACATCTTGACCCTGTGTTGGCAGCCAAAAAAGCTTGCATTTATAGTCCATGTTGCGATGATATTTTACTAAAATGTGCTAACATGGAGTTTTGATTATGTGGTTTAGATTGTGAATTGAATAAGGTTGCCGCTCAGAGGCAACTGAAAATCTGCTACTGTGATATTCCAAACACACCAATATACAGCAAAGAGTTGCGCTGAATATCTGCTGCTTCTTAAACAATAACAAAAGTTGTGCAAAGTGTAACACAGGTTTAACACGAGTATCTACCTAATGATCTTTGTCAGAAGACCACTAGACCCATCAGTACACATTCCTGAACTGGACCTTTTTTTTTCTTGACCTTTGACACTTTGCTAGGTACCTGTGGGTAATGAAAATCAGCAGGTGGTGCAGCAGCAGTACCAGCAGCAGGTCATGGTCCCAGTCAGCCAGTCTGTCCAGGGGCCCATGCCTGTTTACTACAGTGTTATCACACCCACACAGCAGAATAGCACAAGGTAGGTGCTTGAAAACATGTTATTCCAGCAAGAGATTTAATAATAACCTTGAAGTATTTGAAATGTTTGTTTCCCCTGATTTTAATATAACCATCCCCAATGTGGTTATGTTCTTCATCTTTTTATGTGTCTGTCTATCCTGCAGTCCATCAGTAGGTTACCTGCAGCCCCCCAGCTCTGAGCAGTATCAGATAACACAGTCACCATCCCCCTGCAACCCTCCACAGTTGCAGCAGCAATATTCAGGTGAGGCTTGATGTCAGCAGATTGTAAAGATGAATATTTTTAGGATTTTATATGCTGTTTATATTTATATGTACTTATATGCTTTATAAAAGTGTAGGCTCCTAAAAAGAAAACAATCTAAAAACTGTTTTAGATTGTTGCAGTCCCAGGTACATCTGTATTTGAGTATATACTAGTGCTGACCTGATGAAGTCATAGTGTGCTTAAATCTACAAACACTATGTTGACTAATCTTAGTTGCAACTGTCCTTTACAAAATTAGATGAAAGGTATTTGGGTAAGAGTTCAGACAAAGGTACATGGGGTTCACATGTTTAACACGTAACTCGGTGTACTTCAAGGCCCCCCCCCCTCCCACCTTTTTTTTTTTTTTTTTAAGAAATCGGGGAAAAACAATAATGTTTAACCTCAAATTAGGTCAGGTTTATTTTTATGTATTCATAGAGTAATGTGATTGGTCAGGAAATGAGATGTATCTCTAAAAGTGACATTGTTCTTCAATGTTTTCCGCAGTTTTGCTTCATTTGTGACAATTAATAATTTTATCTGATTTTAAATTATGTGTGATAGTTTTAACTTTTGCTTGGATGCATATTGAAGGAAATGCTGGATCATTTTCACCAGTATCCAGCCTTAAACCTGTTACAATGTCACAGTAGTCATCTACTTGACTGAACACTGAAAGTCTGATAATTGGCCAAATGCAAAGGTGTCATAATAACTCTAAGGTGCTATTTTTTTTTTCTATATGCTTCTCGTTCTTGTGGTGGTTCTTGCTTAAACAGAGGGGAGAAAATAATGAAAAAATTAATTTAAATAAGTCAGCTTGGTTGGCATTTATAAAAAGTATGCAAACAGCTGATCTAATGCAGGTGTACAAAGATATAAAGACATCTTAATTATAAAACTATATTTTTAATGGTTATAAGTTCTCTCAATATGTCTGTCATGTTATAATAAATGCCTTAATATTATATTGTTCATTATCTGTTTTTAAAGCAGCTCCCACTCATGGATGAACGGAGATTAATTAGATTAATAGTTGTCTGCACTATAATTTAATATATAATATATGTGGCTTACTAAAGTCATTTAAAGTCTTGGAATTGCTCAGTTGTCACTCTTAAAAGGAAACTGGTATTTTAATTATCTCGCCAGGTCTCTCTTGGAAATAAGATTTTTAATCTCAGTGAGATTTTTACCTGGATAAATAAAGGACTAATAAATAAATTGTGTAAAGCTGCCTTTGTGCTGAATCAAGTATTTATCTTTCAAAAGATATGAAACGTATTTCACTACACACATATTGATATTATTATGTTACACGTGTCTGTTTGTGCTCTCTCAGGAGTACCACCTTCTGGGCCTGGGGTGATGGTCATGCAGCTCAGTGTACCCAATGGACCCCAGCCTTCCCAGAATCCCCCTCTTGTCCAGTGGAACCCATGCAAGTACTACAGCATAGAGCAAAGGGCAAGCAAGCCAGGCGAGCTCTACAAACCTGACAACACTCCACAGGTACACACGTGCATGCAAGCCTTCTTGATCAGGGTGGAATTATTTATTAATGCAACAAACCTCATTAATTCAATCTGCAACTCGCATGTCCGTGTGTGTACTGTCTTTTCATTAACATCTCCACACCCTAGCTGTGATCTGTGATTCTCTTTAAAAGCTGTTTAGGTCAGGAGGCTCTTTGAATCTGATGAATGAGTAAAGATTTTGAACTTAAATTACCATCAATTAATCAGAACAATATTATAATTTCTCTTATTTTTGCTGTGTGTATAGGCCAGTACTCAGCTGACGAGTCCCCTGGCCTCCCCCACTCAGTCTCCCACCCCGTCACCTTCTGGCAGCGTCAACAGTGTCTGTCCAGGCCTGGGACCATTACCCCTCATTTCTCAGTTTCCCCGGCCAGGAGGGCCAGCTCAAGGTATGAGTGAAGGTTCAAATCCATAAACAGATACATAACAGATACTGGCTGTTCATGAGTAAGTTTTCATACACAATGTAAAAAATATTGCAGGTCTCCAATTGAATATCATCCCAGTATAGCCCCTAGACTCACAAATACATAAAGTACACTTAAGGCTTTGATTTGTGTCCCATGTTGCCCTTTCATAGTCTTCTCAACAGCTTTACGCATCCATAAAAGTCTGGACTAGTCAGCAGTAGTATAGTTTTGCCATGTTAGCTGTGTTTGTGCAACCATTTACAGCAGCATTGATGAAATGTTGTTTTATACATTTAAGGTTTCGCCCCAGATGAGTTATTTATAGCAGTGGTTCTTAGTTCCCTTTAGTGAAGTTTGGAGACCCTCAGAAGGGATCCCAAAAAGAATCTCTTGTGAGGTCATAAAATTGTGCTTTATCTATAAAGAATGCACCTATACAGCCAATTTACAAAAAAAATCTTATTTCGCCCTTTACTCTCTGACTTCTTATCATGTTCTAACCAACATCTTATCTTTTTGCCTGTACAAACTCTAAAATGATTGTGACACATCAGGTCAATCTGTTATGAAATCACCTACTGCAACAAGGGTGTAATAGACTGTTCATGTTCATTCGTGGCTTTGCTTATTAGCCATTTAGGTGGCGAGCATGGAGTCTATAACCATAAAAAGCAATTGGGCTAAAGCATTACGATTATTCTCTAAGTTGTCCTTGATAAAATTGCTCTTTCCTGTAATAGTTTCTTGCTCCCCAAAAGTTTGAGACCCCCTGGTTAAAATATTATGAGTGCAACTTTGATTTAAAACAAACAAATAAATAAATAAATAAATGAATAAATAAATAAATAAATAAATAAAAATTGTATTCGCCCAGCTTGGTTGGTTGAAAAGAGGATTAGTGCACAAAAAACAATCCTCCTGATGCAGGTGTGCTTTTAGCCCTTGTTAGGTTTGTGCTCTTTCACCAGTTGCATCAGCAACCCTCTAAAGCATGTTGGGTGGCTTTTGGCTGCAAACCAGTGAACAAATGATGGCTTCACCTCAGCAAATTCACATGACTGGCATCATGCCACCTGGTCAAACCTTCTGCATACACACATAAGTTTACCTCATCACTGTCCTCTGGCCTATTTTTACTCTTTGAAATGTACGGTTACACGTACAAACAGGCTCTTGCATCAGTTTGCGATACTACATCTCCACAGTGCATCTTTATTGCATTTATAATGTATAATAAATACTGTAGTAGTCAGCTGACCCATAGATGACTTTAGGTGGTTTCCATATTTTTTTCTTTTAGCTTCTTCCAAATCTTTATTGGAGTAATTTTCCAATTTAATTTACCAGTATACATTATACGTATCCATTTTGACTGTTGAGTGTTAGTGTATTTAGAGTATGTTAGGTTTTCAAAACTAGTGAAAATCATTCATGCTTATCCATTTAGATTACACTTATGTTCATCTGGTTACAACAAAATAAGAAGTGGTTTCTGTCTCTTGTAATTAGTTTTGAAATGATGTTCTCACATGTCATCGGACCTCTTTTATTGAGCACTGCACTCCCAGACACACAAACATGGTCTTCCTTTAAACGCTGCATTCAGTACATACGTCTGATATGTTTATTATTACTCACTTTAACTTGACAGGTGCTGCATATATTTGCAAAATGGATTACAGCACTGTTTTCAAGCTTTGGCTGAGGTTTTAATTTTAATTCACCATTTGAATTGTGCAGGTGATGGTCGCTACTCTCTTTTGGGGCAGCCCCTCCAGTATAGTCTGTGTCCCCCACACCTCATGCACAGTCAGTCCTCCTACAGCTCTCATCAGGTTAGTATTGACAAGCCTTTGTCCTGAATTCCAACCTAATGATTAGGGTATTGACTTATATTGATGTTTTCTAGTAAAAGCCTTTTAGTTTGTCAGTGTCTCTGGTTTAAACATATTGCTTTAGTTTGTGGACATTTATTTTTCGTTTGGGCACTGTCATGAATTCTGGAGTGTAAAAACTTACCACCAGCTACAGAACTGTTTTTGAAGAAACAATAAATCTGTATGCATTTGAAGAAACTGACAGCCTCTTAAGAATGACATTTTTGTTACTATGACACAAGGAGAAACTGCTCTTTTGTTATTTTGTTATTCCTTAATATTCATTTGATTTGAATTTATTGCTGATTGAGACCCATTGATTATCTGTCTGGGCTCTGTGATTAAAGTGCTCCAGAGTTGAGAATCACACAACTTTTCTGCGTTACAGTCATAAAATGTGGACTTTGAAGGATTAAAGCTCTTTTTAGAGCACGTTGTGTAGCTAAAGTGCAGTGTTGTTTCAAAAATTTAAAATCCGTTAGCTGTCATTTTGTCTCTCTGCTGCTGACCTTCCAGTGCCCACGAACTGTGCAGTCTGGTGAAATGTTTTTAAGGGTGCAACTGATATCACATACCCCCACCTAGTCTCCTCCTTTGTTACTGCATCTTTATACGAGTCTTATCTGATCTGTTCAGGGCCAAGGAGTAATGAAGCACGGAGCACGAGGGAAAAAACAAACACTCAAATCTGCATCAACAGATCTTGGTACCACTGATGTAGGTAAGTTAGAAATCCACCATCACAGACCAGCATAAATTGGCAAGTGTCCTTTCATTTTGTGCTGGTATGTTTTTAAACATAGTTACACAACTTAAAAGAACCCTCTGAGTTTCAACATTCAGTGTGTTGTTTTTGTAACAACACAGCTTCTTAACTCGACTGGAATCTGCAGTTTACAGACTCCTTTATTCTTCTGTATCTTTATAAAACCCGAGAATTTGTGGCACGTATAAGACATGCATGAGAAAGAGTTGCCGTATCTTCTTTTCTTGTCCGAGGACGTGAGGATTATAAAAGCTTGTTACTTAGGTGAAAGTATTTTCCTAGAGGAAAGCAAAGACTGTCTATGTGCGACTTTATTATTTTTGGTAGCCTATATTCCTGTGCTTTTTTTGTTTTCCTCACATTATATGGAGTTCATTAGTATTATCATTGTCTCTCCTCGTTCAGTGGTGAGTCGAGTACTCGAGGTGACAGACCTGCCGGAGGGGATCACACGTCCAGAGGCTGAAAAGCTCTTCAACCAGCTGTCGCTGTGCGGTGCCAAGATCCAGTGGCTGAAGGAGCCCCAAGGAGGCCGAGGAGGAGCAGGGGGCTGCGGTCCCTGTCCTGGTGCTGGGCCTTCAGGGCCAGGAGCAACAGTGGGCCCCGGAGCTAGCATGGGAGCTGGGGGAGCGAAGGGCGACGGAAACGACCCAGCTCACCTCTACACAGTAGTGGCAGTGTTCCCCAACACCATGGCTGCCCAGAGTGCTTCCTTCAAACTTAACAACAGTGGGGCCAGCCTCTTCAAACTGAGGGCCGCCAAAAAGAACTATGACCTACGCGTGCTGGAGAGAGCCAGTTCTCAGTGAGAGGAAAAGAGAGGGGGAGGAACGAAGGTGAAAGACAGACAGAGAGAGAGAGACACTTGGTGGAGTGGTGGAAAAGGGAGGAGGACTGAGGGGGACTGCTCTTAGTGTACAATTCAAAAATGAATTAAAAAAAAAAACTTGATTTAAATGATGTGTCAAATGTATAAAAGGGAAGAGGGTGTGAATCATGAGGTGGCTGGTGTTTGGTTGCAAATATGATTTTGTTTGTTTTTATTCATTGTTTTTCTTTTGTATTTATATCGCAGAAGAGCACACAAGACACGCGAGCATGTGTTTCACTGTTGCCGTGGAATGTGTGCTGCCATGATACAAAAACACACATAACAGAAACACAAGTGCAGGCAACAGGGTCACGTAGCACATAACAAAAACACACTGGACAGTCGACCTCAGTCAAACCTTTTCCTCCTCTTCCTCCCTCCCCTCCCTGACCCTTCCTCCTTTTTTTCTGCCAGCGCTTTCTCACCTTCCTCGACTTTCCGTCACACAGTCGTCTCTTTATCTCACATATTTATAAATTTTCATACGGCACAGTTGCGCACTCTCCGCTTTCCCCTGCTGCTCCCCCCTCTTGCCATGTCTCAGACTGCCTCCTATCTTTCTCTGCTCCTCTGTCCCTCTCATGTATTCTGTCACTGCTCTCTCCTCTCTTGCTTTGTTTGCCTTACTGCTGTTGTGGGTTTCTGTATTGCGCCGTTTCTTTTTCTTTTCTTTTTTTCTCAGAAGTTTTTCTTTGTTTGTTTTTTGGGGTTCAATATATTTATATAAGTGATGTAAGGAATAAAAGAAATCTATATATTCGGTGAATTTTTTTTCTTTTCCTCCCCCCCCGAGTGACAAAGGTTAGGCCTTCCTCCTTTATCCCTTTATTCCTTCCCTCTTCATCCCCGCTCCTCTTCCCATCTTTTTTTTTTCCTTACTGCCCTCTACCTCACTTCTTCTGCCCCTCTCCTCTCTCCCACAGTCGCCCCACATGCCCCAGCTCCACCCCCCAGACGCCCCATTGTGTTTGCGTTTTTTCGTTGACAGCTGTGCAGAACGTATCAGAAGAAGTAGTAAAAGTGCACAATGATTGCATATGTCTACTGTAAATTTTATTTAATCTGTTATTTTTTTTGTTTGTTTTTAAAAATATAAAAGTCGAGAAAAAAAATCTATGAAAACATGCTGTGTCGTGGTTTGTTGTACTGATTTACTGAAGCTGACTGTGACGTCTGAACCTAGAGGTGGTATCCTGCAAAAGTGCTTTGCAGTCTTCTCTCCTGCCTGGTAGAAGGTCTATCCACCTTGCATTTTTTTAAAAGTTTTTTGCCTCTCTGCAGTAACAGCCATATTTAGGAATCATCTACTGTCATGGCTAAAATTTTTGTAGGCCAATCAAAATTTCCCTTATTGGCCAAGCTTTCAAAGACACCAGGATTATGAACATACAAACTAATATAGTAGACATGCAATTCCAATAAATGTTTCTGAGCCCTTTACCCCTTAAACCAGGTTTATACTCTTATAATGTCAAGTGAGAACTGTTGGGCTACACCTCGCAATCCAGATTTATAAACGAAAGCACGTGCAGACTGTCTCTGCAAATATTTGTGAATGAATAGGTCATCCTAAACAGCTCTCTGAATTTGAGCACGTTACTGTAATGGGACCGTGCCTTTGCAACAACTTAGTTCATAGATTTTCTTCTATCTTTTAGATTTTCCACAATCGGCTGTAAGTGGTATTGTGGCAAAGTGGAAGTTAGACAGCAGGGTCACCAAGTCTTGAGCAACGGCACACTTTGTGATAGATGAAGAACCTGCTGACTCTAACTGCACAGTTTCAACCCTTTGGTTGTGTGGTGATGTTAATGTCGATGCACCAGGAGCTCCATGGCATGGGTTTCCATAGCAAGCAACTCCTGTAGGTGTGATGTGTGCGTGGCCCATATTATGCGTTTCATGTTGTTATTGAACTCATTGATATTAAGAGAACCTACTGAGAAAAAAGAAAGTCTGCTCCGTTCCAGAAAAAAATAGGCATACATTGGGTGTTACTTATAACTTTGACACCTGGGTGTTCATCAGTCCACAATAAGACAAATTGCAGCAGATGGAGGTCACATTGTAAGAACAACCAGTGAGTAACAGTAAAATAAATGTATTTTTGTAGCCACTATAAGAAATTATCTGAATTTGGGGGGGGCATGATGGTTGAAGGACACAAAACCATGTAGTGTTGCATTTCTGCATCCTGGCTCAAATTGCCTGGATGCTCCAACCTGCATCAGGGACCAGTTCCTATGGACAGAAGTTTAACTTTTTTACACGAGTACGTTTGGAGGAAGAAAGAAGTGCTGCACACCAACATCTAATCCAAAAATGGGAAACATCTGATGGAGGTTCTCTGGGTTAAGTTGGTTACTTGACATTTGTGAACTTGAATGATCTCTCAGCTGTGCTGCTGTTGATATAGGCTGCTGTTAAAATTAAATTTCATAAAAGGTTTTTCTTTGTCAGAATTATTGATTTATGAATATTTGCTTGCAGGAACTGAAAACTAATTAGCAATAATATTCAAGCCCTAATTTCAGTACTTTGTAGAAACCTATTTAATTACAGTTTTGAGAGTTGTTGGGAAAGTCTCTGCAGGCTTTACAAATCCGGATTAGGGCAGTTTATCCCGTTCCTCCTGACAGATCATCTCATGTTCCCTCATATTCAATGTGAACTCTGTGTGTCTGATAGTACTGCGCTGTATAATTCCAGTGCTAAAACAATGAAATCCTCATTAAAGACAGAATGCCTTTTACTTTAGATTCCTCTAGATCTTTGAGGCATAATTTAAGATCTGCTTCATGGTAATAAGTCGGTTTCTGTTGATTCTTGTTCTCAGAGCTGAAGGCAAAGACAAAGTAAATCAAGTTGCTTTAGCTTCCAAACAAATATCATCAAGGTACCATTAAAGCATCAGTGCTAAATTGCTTATTTACAATAGATCCAAACAGAAAACCGAGCAAAATTACTTTGCAGACAGTTTATTCAGAAAGAGAGCCACTTGTTCTTGCATGTCTTCATAAGATAAACAAGTAACAGGTTGAGTCATCTTGGAAGGCGGGGTCATTTGACAGCTTTTTAAACTCATCCTGAGGTGAGGTCTCCTTGTGTTCCTCCTCCTCACCCTTTAAAGATGTTTGATAGAAAAAATGAGGTTAGTACAGAGACTAAATATAAAGTCTGATTTGAACAAAGATTAAAGAATGTGCAAGTGGAACAAGTGCATTAACTAATGCAGATTTTTAGTTGATTAAAAAGCTGCAAGAGAAGCATTAAGTTCTGCAGGTCCAGTGGGTCCCATAAACAGACTTAAAGGACACTCTTCTCTTGCCTGTATGACATTCACAGGAAGTGGGGTCTCTTGGTATTCTGGGGGCACTGAGTTTGTCTCACACCGAAACTGGAGGACGACAGCTTCCTTCATGTTCAGTTTCAGCTAACCCCAGAGTTAAGGAGATCTGCTCACTGCAGCTGTTGCCTCCAGACAACAGCCTGATGAGTCAGTCCACTTTTTCTCTTGTGATGGGATGGATCTTATTTTTCGTACAGATTTTGGCAGCTTTCTGGATCAGCCACTTGCTGAAATCTGATATTTTTTCTGTTGTCTGACCTGGAATTTCTTCAGCTTTTAGGACGGATTTCAGTGCGTAGATTATAAACACCAGCATCTCTTTGCATGCTCTGCAACTAAAGAAATGGCAGTGGGTACCGACAGTAAAAGTGAGAACTGTATCATCCACTGACGATTTTATGGTTTTGACCAGAACAGTGATGATACTGTCAGAAATTTCCATAATGTTCTCTGTGTTTTTGGTTGATGTGCTAACAGGTATATCAGCCCTTAGCATGCCTCGTTGAAGAAGCTACGCAGACTCTGCTTGATGTTTCACTCAGTGATGCCAAAGTTCTACCTGAGAAACTCAAAGGGAACCCTGTGGTCTGCTCCGCATAGCTTGGAAGAGTTGGGAGCAATTGGTTGCTGGGTTGTGATAGAATATGAATGATTTTATTTGCGACGACATGCAGCAAAGTGTAAAACATATTGGTCATCTTCTTTGTCACATCATTGTCACAAACACCTGTGGCCATTTCTTCATGTTGCCTAAAATAGAAAGAAAAGAAAAGAAAGCACAGTAACAAAAGTGAAATGGGACGGTAAAGCAAATGTTTAATTTTATGATGTTTATGAGTGTAGAAAAAAGGAGAACCTACTTTTTACTTAGGCTGTAAATAAACTCTTTGACAAAGATGTTTTTCAGGTCAGCGAGCACTTTTACACTGTTGTCCTGCTGTCTGTCCTGTTCGGAGGCTTGTGGAGGTATGATGTTGGACTTGGCCAGGTCTTTCTTTTGGACTGAAGACCTCTCTCTGAGAAACTCTTTAGATAGAGATGATCTGAAGGCAGATTGCTTGACTTTTACTGCTCCTTGTGTACCATCTTTATTCACTTGTGTTGTTTGGGATGAAGGAGCTGAAAGAGTTTCAGGGCTGCCCTCTGCCGTGGCAGTCTTATCTAGTTCCTGTTGTCCTGCTTCATTATGAGTTTTTACCTCCGGTTTCTGTCCAAAGTGGGGCAACTTTGCTGTCTTCATCGTTTTGCACAACTTAAATTTCTTATTTTTTAGATCGTGATGAATTTTTTGTCTTGAGGGACTGGGTATGGGAGCCATCTCGATTGCCAGATGGTTCTTTGTGTTTTCAAGTGTCTCTTCTTGGTGAAGTTGGTTAGCAGAGGAGACCGTCTTGATGCTTTGACTAATGGAGTGTCTGCAGGCTCAATCTATCAGTCTCACTTTTAAATTTTCTGCCAAGTTGTTCATTTTATCCGTATCCAAGGGTTTTGTCTGAAATTTCTTTGAATTCATCCAGATGATGGAAAAAATCTAATAATCTAATAAAAGTTTAATAATAAAAAGAGCATTTTTCTTTGTTACCTGTCTGTGCTGAGACATCTTCAGAATGCAGAGCTGAGACGAGTGTAATTGGCATTTCTATTACATCACTTATGTTCTCTGGCTGTGTCACAGAGTTCCATTCTAGCACACATGCACACTCGTTTTCATATCTTAGTGAGGACATCTCATTGACATAATGCTTTCCCTAGCCGTCTACTCTAACCCTCACCATAAAAAATGAATGCCTAATCTTAAGCATTAGCCTAAATCTAACCATAACCTAATTGTAACCCTGACACTAAAACCACATTTTGAGTCTCAAAAATACCTTCAAACTCGTGGGGACAGGCATTTTGTTCCCATAAGTGACTGTTGGTCCCCACAAGTATAGTAGAATGCCAATTTTCTGTCCTTGTATGTAACAATAAGAATCAAATTGTCATGATCAAGAGTTTATATATGCTTGTATCCTCACTTACATACATAATTTTACATTAGACTCTTATCAAATTCACCTTTTCCTTTAAAAAAAAATAAACACAAATGCACAACATTCCTTCATCTTCTTGGTGCATGCTCAATCATCCGGGTAAGTAAATCTAACTAAACTAGCACCACTGAAGGAACAATGAGCTGGGAGGCCAGTTCCTTGATCATTAATAAGCAAATTCTCATGACCATTGATCAACAACCACTGATCAATGGCCATGAGCACCAAGGAACTGACCTCCCAGCCCATTGTTCCTTCAGTGGTGCTAGTTTCAGTCATTATGCAAATGTACCGTTTATAAGGTTGTGGAAACCTGCAGTCGGCTGAGACTGAAGAAGTCACTTGGATAAGTGACGAAACGTTTCCACCACTGAAAACGCTACGTCCAGATGAACAGAATCAACTTTTGGGTATGACATTCCTTTATTATAGAAGGTGTAAGACCCACATAAGCACAAAATAAAAGTGTTTGCTTTCACCGAAACCAAAGAGAAATCTATGTTGGAGAAATGTTTGCTATCTCTGGGTAAATTTAAGTAGAGTTCAACAGTTTCTGTGTAGTAAAGACGAGTTGCATAGAAATCACTTTATCTTATTTGCATGTGATATATGTGTGATTGGGAAACCGTAAGGACAGTTCAGGGGGAGTGAAAGTCTCCAGCTGGGATCAAGCCAGGTCATGGTGACACCGTGGCTCTTCTCTTATATTTACTCTGAAAATGGATGATGTCCTTGACTCATGTTCCTGTAATTTATTAACACCATAATACACCATTTTATGCTGTATATATAAAAACACAGAAGGAAGGTAGAAGGAGTTCATAATCACAATCTCATTAGCAAACTAAAATATATTAAATGTCTTAAATGAGCTCAAAAGTTCGTCATAAAAATGTAAAAGATGGCCCAAAACAGTAGCCCAACCAAGAAGGATGCAACACATAACAACAATGCTCAGTGGCTAGTGGAGCTAGAGTAGAACAAGCACCAGTAAACATCACAGTGGCAGACATCCAAGAAAAGCTAATTGCACTCCATAAGCATCTGGCAGCACAAATGAATGAATTGCTAATGGATGAGACACACCTGGAATGGCTAACTAAAGGCTGGACAGTCCTGATCCCAAGGATCCCCCGAAGGGACCGGTCCCATCCAACTACCGGCCAATAACCTGCATCAAAACAGCACGGAAGCTCCTGCCATCATCATAGCGGCTAAGATGAACTGGACGTGGCTCAGTACATGAGTGGGGTGCAGAAAGGATTGGCAGGAACATCAGAGGGGCAAAACATCAACTAATGGTACATACAGAAGTCGCTTGAGACTGTAAGACCAGACTGACCAACGTGTACCTGGATTGACTACAAGAAAGCCTATGACTCAAAGCCTCACATATGGATCCTGGAATCCCTAGAACTGTACAAGGTCAACAGGATGCTAATTTCATGGGGATGTGGCAAACAACACTGGAGGCCAACTTCAAGCCAATAGCACAAGTTGCCATCAAATGTGGGATTTACCAAGGAAATGCTTTGTCCCCTCTGCTCTTCTATAGGCCTAAAACCCCTTAGCCAGCTCATTAACAAGACTGGCTACAGATACCAGCTACAAATTGGTGCAATCACCTCTTCTACATGGATGACATCAAGCAGTATACCAGGAGTGAACAAGACATCAATTCCCTTTCACTGATTCATACCACTAGGTTCTACAGCAACAAAGAGAGGGAATGTAGTCAGAACTTTGGGGACTGTAATACCAGAAGGCAACATTTCAGACATCGAGGACACCTGCAGAGAGTAAGGCAAGTCCTGGGGAGTCAGCTGAATGGGAAGAACACTATCTGGGCAATGTAACATCTGTTCCCTGCTGGTCATCAGATGCCCTTCTGGGATAACAAGCTGACCAAAGGAGGAGATAGAAGCCACTTACATCAAGACAAGAAAACTCCTCAGCATGCATGGAGGGTTTCACGCTAAATGCAGCACCCTGAGACTTTATGCTAAGCAGAAAAAGGGTGGCCGAGGACTAGTGAGTGTCAGAACCACTATCCAGGATAACACAACAAAGATCTATGAATGCATCAAAAAGATAGTCACAGCTGATCACATGCTTAGTGAATACCCCACAGAGCAGAAACCTGAGAAAGAACAGGAACCATCATAGAAGGACAGGCCCCAGCACAGAGGCACTAATCATGGCAGCACACAAGCTCAAGATCAATAGAGGCTGGGGTCTCTCACACCAGGCAAGACCATAGGTGCAGGCTGTTTAAAGATGCTCCTGAGACAATCCAGCATATAATAGCATTGTGCAAGATGCTAGCAGGGAGAGCATACATGGAATGCCATAACCAAATGACTGGCATAGGAAGGAACATCTGTGCCGAGTATGGCCTGGAACCCCAAAGGTCAAAATGGGAAACGCCCCCTAGGGTGGTAGATACAGATGAACAAGCAGGTGATGGCTAACCAACTAGACATAGTAGTGGTAGACAAGCAGAGGAAGATGGCCGTAGTGAAAGATGTACCTATACCAACTGATAGCAACATGGGGAAGAAGGAACATGAGAAGCTTGAGAAATACTGAGCGCTGAGAGAGGAGCTCGAGAAGACACTGAGAGTAAAGGGAACAGTTGTCCCCTGTGGTAATTGGAGCACTTGGGGCATTGACCCCTAAACTGGCTGAGTGGATCCAGCAGATCCCAGGACCAACATCTGAGCTCTCTGTCCAGAAGAGCGCAGTCCTAGGAACAGATACTGAGGAAAAGATACCACGCAGGACCCTCAAGCTCCCAGGCCTCTGGCATTATTTATCTCAATCTCCCTCCTGTTGAAGTGTTATTGAGTAAGACAGAGCTCCTAGAAAAAGATCTGAGAAAAGTTTACGGGTCAACAGAGGGACAGCAGTGAGCAGTGAGATCACATCATTCACAGTTTTTAGTGTGTGTGTGTGTGTTTTCAGATGAACACACCACCAGCCTTTCGGGTGTGTTTTCTGTCTACAGTGCCATCTACTGGCTCAGTCAGGAAACAACTGAACAACATCCTGGCTCGCTGTGACTCATAAGTTTTTCCTACAATTTGGACCAGAAATCCAGCTTGACAAGTTCCTTTATGCACTCACAGTGAAAGATTCATTCCCTTAGTGTGACATTTGCACCAGGCTGGAGGACAAGGACTCTGTGGATATTAATGATAACCCATTTCCCTGAGAGTGAGGTGAGACATCGAAACAATGTGTGACTGTTTATGAACCGCACAAAGTAATTCTTAAACAAATCATTCATATCGGGAATTCTTCTTCATGTGTCGTGTTTGTGATAGTTTACATTTGTCCCACTACAAGACTGCATCAATAATCCAAAGTTTTGAACATATTTTCTGATTTAGCTCTTGAAGTATTGCAATTAGATGATTTTAAGATTTTTATCTCTGCATCTTTCCTAATCAAAAAGAGAATCAAACTAAATAAAATAATTAAAGAAATAATACACTGGAGGCATCTGACTCATTATAGGTCCACATAGAGCTTAAAATAGGTTGAACTAGTAAAATCACTGTATAAAAAATAGAGGCAGGACTCATCAGAGACCCCACGACATGATATTATCACAATACTCAAAATAATAGATATTAAAAATCATTAAAACCTAACCCTAACCCTCTGACTAGTTTATAAAACTGCTCTTGTGACGTGAGCCACTGTTAATCATTTGTAATAGGTTGCTTTCTGCTGCTCAAAGTACTATGAAAATAATTATAGCAATAATTCTGGTGTTTTCCTGCAATTTTTGCAGAAGATCTTTGCAGGCTTTTCAAAGCCATCCTGTGGGGCAGATTGGACCTCACAGTGGACTCACTCTAGAATGCAGACCACATATTTAACACCTCTGCAACACATTATGAACTTGCTTATTTTTCACAGAAAAAGAATGTTTTTTGAGTGATTGTAGAGTTTTGATCTATACTGTGCAATTACTGCTTCTGAACATGCTGTAAACACACTGCAAACCAAAGTCTGTTCTCTTTTACTGTGTCTGGGATAGAGAGGAACCAACATAACTACCTATATACAATTAATTGGTAGAAAATATAGGCAGTCTTCATTTGATTTATCTAGCCTACTTTCATGTCAACACTCACACTTTTATTACCTGATAAAGTGTGAATGTCAGATATTGCATCACGTCTTCCTCTGCCTTGTGTCATTTTGTGAATAACTGCAAAAGTGAGTTTGAATAAGTCAACTCTCAGCTGACAGAAGCATTGTGGTAGGTCTGTTTAGGAATTCTGACAGCTAAATAGAGTTGCAGTGAGATGGCACTGTAATGTGTGAACTATCCCTGGTATTAGCAGTTATTATTGTGTAAATCCACAGCCTGATGGCCGCAGGGCTTCTCTAATCCTGCCAGACTTTGAGAGTTCAGTCTGTCAGGCTTCCCTGTGATGGTGTGTGAATACAAAAGCTTGTAAATATGTGTGTGTGTGTGTGTGTCTGAGAAAAAGACAGACGTCCCCATGGCCGTGTTTTTGACTGTATATAGCAGCAGTGAAGTCAACTGTTTGGACGTCCAACTGGGAATGTTGTGGGTGTCTGCTGATGGCTATTTTAAGATCTACATCTATTTGTCCCACCTGTCATTTGTGACAAGAACTCTATAACATGCAAAGCTACCCACTGAATCCATGAATTTTCATCACAATAGCCTATCTCTATGACAACTGGGATAGACTCCATCCTATCCAATAGGATGGATGGATGGATGAAAATGAAGTAGCAAAAACCTACAACAGTCTCAGCACTAAAGTTCTTTCTCTCGGCTCTGCCTGACGTGATGCGGTTTGTGCGACGACCCGACCGGCTCCATATGACTCAGAGTGCAGTATTAATAGACACGGTCTCGTATAAATCTGTCAGCCTGTGGTGGGCGGCTCAGGACACTGAGACTGTTTGGGCTGAATAAAGAGAACAAAGTAGTGGAATCTCAAAACTGTGTCATTCAGGCCTTTCAGATGTTGCAGGTAGACGTGTAGCTGATAAAATTATCCAATGGTTCCATTAAATACATCTTTATCCACATGTTGCTTTTTTAAAATTTTCACAAAAAGACAAAGTCCTTCATGTCAAACCTTTGGTGCTCATAGCAACTATTTTATCCTTCTCTGTAGTGATTTTCATCCTCTTTCCTTTCAGGTATATTTCATCCGTGATGAGGATGTAGAAGAGAACAAGAAAGACGAACTACTTCCTCCAAAGCCAGTCAAACCGGCCAATGACAAACCTCACAAGTTTACAGATCACTACTGCAAAAAACCAAAGTTTTGCGATATCTGTGCTCACATGATTGCTTGTGGGTGTCACAAACCAGCACCCACCACCACTGCCAGGCACAGGTGGAGTTCCCGATGTGTTTTGGTAAAATTGTAAGACACAGTGTGTCCGTGGCATGAGTGTAAAAGAGTACTGCAGAGATTCTTTCCTCCCATATATTTAATGTGTATGCACCTCTCCTTGCCCCCTCTCTTGTCATGTGCTCTTGCAGCCTGTAGGCTTTGGAAGAGCCTACAGTTCTCTCTACCGCAGTCAGCAGTATGCCACAGTCTCACAGCTGCTGCCCTTTTGCAAATCCCACTTGCACACATTGCTACATTGAGATAAATTCCTCATTAAAACCAAATGCCAAACCTGGACACTTAGCCTTTTAACATAAGTTTGCTTCAACATTGCTGTAGTTTTTAAGAAATGAATCATAAAGCAAATGTGTTTTTAGTTTCAGTAACCTGTAACCCCCCCGTTTTTCATGCTTTTGTTTGTTTATTTGTTTGTCATGTGGAGCTTTTTAAATGAACTTTTTAAATAACTTGCAACATCTTTAACACTTGTAAGACAGAAATATCTATCGATACAGAATAAGCAGCACCTTTTTGGGACCCCAGAACAACTTACACAATCAGTTTTGAGTCCTTTTCTGCAGTTGAATCAGGCCTGTCCTTATATTCTACTTTTATCTGCATGTCTAATGAATGCTAATCTTTGTTTGACAGCATAGTCAACCCGCACTGACCCTGTGTTAGAGACACTGCAAATCAGTTCAACTATGGCTAACAAGGGGTGTAAGAAAGGATCAGAGGACGAGAAGAACGCATGTATGGATGTACTCAGATCTTTTAATCATACAATGCAAAGGCAACACATTTATGCACTTGCGTAAAATCACCTAAGTTAAGTAATTGTGACTTTAATATCAGACTTTATGGTTTACATATAATATCTGTAATGCATATATTTATATTTATACCATTAATCTTGCATTATGTTTGCAATACTGAAGTCGGTCAGTGCAGTAAAAGTACTAGTACTGCTGTACCCACACTCAGATGATGATGATGATGGAGGAAGCAAGAGGATGAAGAAAGCGAAAAAGGAGAAAAAAATCCTGTGGCTTCAGTAAATGCAGACACGCACCAATCGTGCATTTTAGTCAAGCTTGGACATCTTTTGTGCCAGGAGTATTTTTCTTTTAAATCGTCAAAATGTTTAGTATTCCTCCTTGTTCTTAGGAGGAGACAAAGGAACCAAAAGAGGAGAAGTTCTTGCAGATGACAAAGTCTGAGAATGACAGAGTCAATTAAAATGATAATCTTGCAGATAATGATAGCAGTGATAATTACCACCGTGAAAGACAGGTCAATCTAAAGTTTTCAGAATAAAAAGCTTCAGCAGGGGAAGATCAGTGTGTTCAGCCAGTCTCACTACTATCCGGCTCTCTATTGCTTCAAGGCCATAGGGAAAGATGATCTAGATGTTCGGTAAGCTCCTCCACAACACTTCCTGTCTCCTTTGATGACTCCCTTAATCGCTTTCTTGCTCTTTTTCTTCCAGGCTGCCCTACTTGCTTGTGTCACCATGTGACATCTGAATATTCCTAAAATACTCATGTCTTATTTGTTCTTAAGCGCCAGTGAGCGCAGAGCAGTGATAGATGACTCCAGTGAGGAATGGTGGAGGGTGAGACCCAGATTTATTTTTTAAATTCAGCTCGCACAACATATTTCACTGTAATCATGGTCAAGTGATGTTTTCAACCCTGTCTGCTCTCCAAACAGTGTGAAATTTCACCTAGAGATACCGAGCCAGATGGCACGAGGATTGATTAATTAGATTTTGGTCATTATCGAGATCTGGGATTTATGCCACTAGATGATGATCTTTTTTGAGCCAGAACAATTATGATGGGAAAAAAAGGTCTAATTGCTGTTGGCTCCTTCAAAAGGTTTGTTTTCAATATTTATGTGGTTGTTGAGCAAATGTAAGCCATGAGACCGAAATCTTCAACAGGATATGTTGTAGGAAATAACAAGTGACGTAATTAACTACAGACCTGATGAGTAGTGGTTTGACAGCACTGTGCATCATCTGTTGTGCTATTTTTGTCAGTCTCACTAATCTCAAAGCCTTGCTATGACATGATATATCCATGTTTAAACTGAGGCATCTGAGTAATCCAAATTAGACCCTGGAGCCTCAGTATACCTCACGATCAAAGCGTTTGCTCCACCAGGAGGGGATTGGGACAAGAACGGGATTCATCCCCGCCCACTACATCATCCATGTGTGAACAGGAGAGGAGGTCCACAAGGTGACCCGCCCCTTTGCTGGAAACAGAGAGATGGGCCAAATCACTCTGAGGAAAGGCCAGGTTGATGCTCACATGCACAATCAAATACACAGGTCCTATGCAGACACATTACAAACTGTAACTGTAAACTATATTTACACCTCGCCACTGTTTACACCAAACTGTAGGCCAAGAATAAAACTGAGAGCGTGAAATACAGATATTTGACAATTTAAAGGAAATCCTAGATCCTTGATTGACAATAAGGGAGTCCGATGACTCTGATGATATTTTGCAGGCATAGTTCGAGTCCATTTAGAAAGAAGGGCCACTGCAAATAAAAAACAGTGATTGCCTTGTTCCGACATTAAAACATTTCCCAATAGAAGTGATCTCTTAAAGGATAACAATGCTCTCATGAATTTGGCATGAGGGAACGGTTATAAATAATGCGATGTCCCCTGTAGTCACCAGATTACAAGCCAACTGAACACCAGTGGGAGATTTTGAACAGCAGTGCTTCCCACAGCCACCAGCGAAGCAACAAAAGAGTAAATATCTTTTGGAAGAATTGTGCTCAATCCTTCAGCAGATGTTTAATTTTAACTCATCAAAAGTGAGCTAAAAAAAAAAAAATAAAATAAAAAAGTGCTACACTGCATTGCTCTGGTATTTGCTGAAACGTAACACAAGTTGCCTCACGAGCTCCAAATGTGTTTTACATCCAAATTCCTGTTCTGGCTTGCTATTGAGGATTGTTTTGCATCTCATCTGTCGAAGCGCACTCACACATATTGAATCGCAGATTAATTGCTGCTCACAATTGTTCTGTGCTCTCAGCGGATTTGTTATTGAAACAACATTTCATGCATAAACCAACACACACACTCAACAAAAACATGGTCTACAAATTTCTGAAATTTGCTATCACGAGCAGCAGGTTGAAAACGTTTCGGAGCAGGCTGTGAGGCACGACCTAAATGGACTTTAATATGAGTGGTTTGCAGGACTTAAGAGTGGCATGTAAACAATCACTAGTTAAAAGAGCAAGTTTTTCCACCCCTAGTCGTTACATCAAGTGAAACATAAGGTGTAAAATAACACCCTAACCGCTTCCATAGGAATTAAGACTGTAAGCAGCAGCCAGGTGCTGTGAATCAAATGCACTGGATTAACTGATCATCACCCAGTGTGATTCTGTCTATAAAAGCAGATGTTTTGGCAATGGAGCATTAAGGAGTGTGTAATACTGTTCCCACAATCTTTCCAGCAAATTCACACAAAGGTCAGACGGTGCAATGCTTAGAGAAATTTAAAAAAGGTGTAAATCTCTACAGGCTTCAAGTTTAAAGTTCATTAAAGTTCATGACAGAACAGACGTTTTCAGAAGACTGATGAAGTAAAGCTGTGTTCAGAATACACTCATCATGGGCACGAATGTCATGGTCAATCTGGAGTTTTCATGATGAGTCTATGCAAACTTCTAACCACAACTGTACTGTCTGAACAGTAGCAGACACTTAACAACTGTGGTGACACACTCAGTTTAACATCAGTGAAATGCCTTTTAAAATCATCTGAACAACTTTGACCTCAGCTTTGGTCCACAGCAATTAATGCACCACAGTAAAAGTAAATCACATGATTATTTAGCAAGAAAGATGAAGAAGAAAAAGCCAAGCATACGGAGATTTATTATTGAGATCATTTTTTTTGGTGTGCTTGTGTGTCATTATATTGTGGTGAAGAAGCGCGAGGAGGTCAGGAGCCAACCTGCTGCAGGAGATCTTTGTTAGTTAGATGGATATTTTTGCTAACTTTTGTAACAACAATGCTGCTGCTGTAACAACCATTTCTACTGACAATATCAAACATAAAAACAGGCACTTTTAGAAGCACAGATAATGCACATTTTCTTACTGTCCATGTGAATAAATCATACGAATCACAGCCCCCCACATATGTGGCCGAGGTTGGAAATATAATTAACAGGATCAGACCTGCGAGCATGCAAGTGCTTCTTTCCATCAGTCATCCCTATAACACTGAACGGACACTGAATGAACATAATTTGAGTGTGTTTCATCATATTATGCAGATTCAGTGTGTGAGGAAGAAGAAGAAACACACAAAGGGTTGGATCTGGGAAAAGGTGCAGAATTTGTTATCACTTCGTTATCAGTGTCATTCTTAGCAAAGGTAAGAATGCATTCATTTCCTCACATGTCGGGGGAACAAATGCGAGACAATAATGAAGCAGAAACATTTCCAGATCTTCAAAAGGATGCAGAGCTTTTATCTATAGATACTCTGAGTGCAGTGTAATTAGCTGAATGAAACACTGCGGGGATGGTTGGCGACGGGGAATGAAGGGAATGGCATATGAAGAGATATTTTAGTGAACATATACAGCCTGAATCACAGCACACATAGACAGAAAGACAGATGGACAAACATCTGTTCACTTTGTTCACACGCCTCTACCTGCTGCAGTGTCTTCTGATAATGTTTAATAAACATTTCTTGCTTTAATTTCTGTGCTTTTTCAGTGATCGCTCGTCTGAATAAGACTGATTTTCACATTTGCTGCCTCCCTGCTTACCTGGTTTCCTCTCCTTCGCGGGCTCGTCCAACATGTTTAGATGCAGATGATGAGTTGCCTGGTCACACCTCCTTCCTGCTCTGTCGTCTGTCAGAGGAAAGGAGATTCGTGGCCCGAGCAGGTACCACTGCCAGGCTTCAGCAGTCTTCTGATTGGACAACAGAGAACCCCTTCAGACACGGGTCACTTCCCCCTGGGAAACGGCCTCTGCTTCATGCTGCGCTGGACTGAAGTGACTGTGTGGAAGATGGGCTACCATAGCTGCCATGTTGTCATCCTCGACCCTCTGACCCTGCCACTGCAGACAGGCAGGATGGAGGAAGGTTGCCAGGATGTTTGTGGATATGTGTGGGTGGGTGATTTTAGATATTTGTATGTGAGTTTCCGTCTCCGCACATTTCCATTAGTGTGCTTATCTTTCTTGCTCGTTCTGTTTTCAACTGTTTTCATGCATGATCAGCAGATTGATTTGATATTCATTTGACTTTGATGCTATGGAAATAGAGCGTAAGTATTAACTTTTTAAATACCCTTCCTGGCATCTGAAAGTTGAGTCTGAAACCATAAAGTTTGGAAATGTTTGTTTCCTCTGAAGATTTGATCATTTAACAGCTAGAAATGAATAACTGGTGCTTGGTTTTACATTCAAAATGACACTCATTGTGTCATTTTACACAAATGAGGACAAAGAGCTCTATAAAATGAGAAATTTAAAGCTCTCAACTTTTACTATGGAGTGCTTTAACAGACTTTCTGGAAAAGGCTTTTTTACACCAGTCAGTACTTCTTCTTCCTCTTCTAGCCACAGATGATCATCTGCCTCCATCTCTTCTGTCATATAATACATTCTTAACATATACAACAGTGTAAATACCACCTTGAATTACACTGTGCTGTACACAGTTACCATGCAGTGCCAATTTGACCCAACAGAGGTCCCTGTTGTACTGGACATACAGCCAGTCATGCTGAAATTCTCACTGAACCAACTTGACACCCCACTGGGAGCCAGTGTGTGCTTACTGTTAATAACAGTTTTGGAGATGCACAGGCAACCAAATTCCAGCCTTATCTGTAGGAAGTGTCTTATTTTTCATTTTAATAAAGCTGTGATATAAAAGAAGCATGCAGAGCAGCTGGGAGCGCTGGTTTGGTTTCTAGAAACCCTTCACTTTTAGAGTATTGACCTGATTTGTAGCCACGCAACAATTAAATTAAATTCACTCATGCCAGAATTATTACTTGGCATTAAATGTAATAATCAAATTAGATCCAAAAGTTCATTACATTTTCTCTCCTTAATTTGTGATCCCGAGGTGTTACGTATCACACCCATGGGTGCAGTTTTAGGCCAGGCACAGCTTGCTGCTTTCCTCTAATAATGGAAACCTCGAAAGTGCGATGTGTCATTTGCAACGCATGTTGAAACAGCATTATACAGCGTTAAAAAGTAATATAACTCTGTGAGGTGTCAAACTGCACCTATGGCTGTGCAGAAAGTGATGCACCCCTTTTTAAGAGCGCAGGCTCTGCATCATCCCATTGAACCGCCACATTCAGAATCGCATTTACCATCGAGTCGAAGAGAAAATCTATCTTCCCTCTGCCAGCCGCCGAGAAATGTAGCAATGTGAGGAAAAATAATAACATAAAACTATATTAGAGATCCTCTTTGCCTAGCAGAGAAGGTATTGATTTTTTTAGAAATGTTTCAGAAAGTCTCTTCCATGGGCCACTGCTAATGCCGCTTCTTTCCCCAGACCTCATAGCAACAAAACAACATTTTAGGCCTCTCACAAAGCTTAGGGACCGTGTTTATTTTTAGAAAGTTGCCATACTCTCTTGATGTGTCTCATTTTTTTTCCCTGTGACATACAGGTGTGTGTAAGTGTGCGTGCAACAGCATGAATTTGTTTCAAATCTCGGATTTCCTGACAGAACCTGTGAAGCGTTAGATTAAAAACCCTGACATGATTCTTTTAATAACTGTTGCAGAATAACACGCCTTTTATTTCTTTCCATTTTTCACTGAGGCGCCAAAATTCAATTATCTAATCTGATTTGTATGATTATTAATCTCCGTTACTCATACATTCAAAATGACTTTGCAATCGTGTGACATACAAAATCGAGTCTTTTTTTAAAAAGTGGAAATGTAATGAGGTAGGTGATGGTTGAGATAGGCTCGGTGCAGGGCAGGGGTCAGAATTATGGACAAGGCAGACAGGTGTAGAGATAGAAACAGTCTTCTGTCTGGCACCATTAAGTAATTCAAGGTGTGTGTATATCCACTAACTGCCAACACACACCGCAGGGGAAGACAGTGGCGAAATATTGGCAGCATGTTGCACAGTACTCTACATAGATGTCAGTGTGTGTGTGTGTGTGTGTGTGTTTTCACGTCTGTCTGTCATGTGTGAGGAGAGGGCGCAAGGGACAGAAAGACAAAAAGTGCTGATTTATATGTGATTTCATGCTAGTGCAAAAATAAATTAAAGATGGTGATGACACACACACACACACGCACATACACACACACGTTAGAAGAGTGAGAAAGACAAGTTTACCGAGTGGCTCCCGAGGCCCACAGAGAGAGAGATAGAGGAGGGAGGGAGCAAAGGCTGGAGAGAAGACTGCAGGGTTGGAACCAATTAGGCCAGGAGAGGCTCCCTCCACCTGCACTGCGGAGCCCCCGGGGGAGAGCCCCAGTGACAAGATGAGGGATCATCATCATTACCATTATTTATTTGCTAAGCAGAGGCCGACTCTGGGGCCAATCCTAATAGGATTCACGAATTACAATGAGCATCTTGCTTTTGGGGCAAATATAGGATGTTGGAGGAGGAGGAGGGGGGTTAATGCATGGATAAAAGCGAGCATACATTTGGAAAGCAACAGCAAACACAACTGATTTATGCTAACACAAATGCCTTTTTAGTCAGTTGTGCAGACTTATTATAGACTCCCAAACTATCATCAATAATATATGTGGTGTCCCTGGAAGTTTGGCAAATTATGTGAAGAAGTCAGGTTGGACTACTCCTGAAATCAATACTGCTAATTCAGGTGCAAGACCAGGTAGAGGGCTCATATTTATAATAACTTCATACTCCTGCTGACTTCTCACAGTAGCACAAATTTGTTCATTTCAACAGAAACTGCCTCTTTGGTTTTGTTAACATTTTTTTAGTCCATCAATTTGCATGGAACAAATTGGAGTGGGATTGGTTCGCTACGCTTGAAACACTGAAGTGGTTACAGTTACAGGCTGAGTGCTTATTTACCTAACCATCAAACAGACAAACAAAAGACGGGAAACACATCAGCAGGTTATGTTTTTGAATTTAAACAGATTTCCTAAGATTTTACAAAACAATTACACACTGAAAAATGTAAATCCACAGCAGGGGTTTCAGACAAGAAACTTCTACACCACACAGGAGTTCTTAAGATAAACCTAAGTGTGTGTCTATAAACGTTACTTTCTTCTCTCTTTTGAACCTGTTTATACACAAGGACACGATGGAGCAACTGAGGAGGAGCATGTCTCAGGAGCACTGCAACAAGTAAGGAAAATGAGCCGAGTTCATTGATAGTCACTGATAGTAAGCTACCGGCAGCAACACGCAGCCATCAAAGTGGGCTGCCTGCCTCTGTTGCCAGGGCGATGAAAAGCCAAACCAGGCAGAGCTGCTTTACCTGATTCGTTCATAGCGGTTAAATATTATCAAAGTGACTGTAACAAGGACGCCGACTGTTAGAAACACAGCCATGTCAACCTTTCCAACAGTAACATCACTGTGTGACTGGGGTGGCGCTCATACTCAGGGCTCTGCATACATTTCTGTGGTAATGAAATACTGTTGTGACTTATTTTCCTGTGGAACTCTGGGATTGTACTCTGGCACATGTTCCTGTGGTAAATCCCTGTGGTAAGATCCTGTGCTAATCTGAGATGTTCACCTGATTGTTCCACAGGCTCTGTGGTACTTTACAGTAGGTAGCAATGATACCACATTCCTAAAGTAGTAGGATATTTAGCACATGAAGACACATTTTTCCCATTATGTAGGAAACAATTTTGTGTTTTGAAAGTGTAACTACCAGTTTCTACCACAATACACATTCACATATGCAGTGCAAGGCAATCAGATCTGCACATTTACACGTTTGCAACATGCCACTGCAGAAATATGAATGGAACTTTTTTATGGACTTACTATGGTCACTTCTCTTGATAAAGGTGCTCTGCATTCACTTTAACCCATCATAAAAGTCGATAGCTATCAGCAAATTGTACTTAAGTTAGTATGAGTGTTAGTCTATACTAGATATACAATCTGGGCTTTAGAATCTGTACAGTACACAGACTGTCTGGTTCATAAAAAAGAAACAAACAAACAAATAAAACACTCTGAAAGTACTTAAAAAGCAGTAAATGTTTTTAAAAGTTGTTTTTTTAACTGCATCATACTAATTATAGTGTCAGTATCCAAAAAACTGTGCCAGCTGTGGGTAAGATCCTTATCTTTAAAGTGGGCAATAGCTAAATGTAACAGGCACACAGTGGAAATAAATCGATATATTTCAAAACTGTATTTAAATGCAGCGGTTGAGTAAACGTGCAAAGTTGCTGCACCTACCAGACTTTTCTTTGTGAAGGAAGAAGCGTTTAGATTCTTTCTGTCCAACAACTATTTTACATTTACTTTAACGTCACTGGACACAACCTATCTGCAAAGATGAAGCAAGTGAAATTCTAGCATTTTTATCTAAATGTTATATTAATGCAATAAAAACTGAATGTTTGACCAACACGATGAAATGATCTGGCTGTGTTGGGTTTGTGGGGATGTTTTGTTGGCATTGTTCCGGCCACCTCTCGGGTTTGATGAAGGGATCACTGTAAATCACTACAGTGTTGTTCTAAGTGATCATCTTTAAGCTGAAACAGAGGTCTATTCCATGATGGTGACCCCACCCAGAAAAGTCTTGTAGAATCAATATCAAGCACACAGATGCTGTTCTTTTACACCACCTTACACTTGTGTTGATTTTTCCTTTAAATTGTCATTTCTCTAAATGTTACGATATCTCTAGAGCTAATGTTTGAGGTGGAACTCTTTTTAGACACTACTTTCAATGCAAACCCAGACACAGTAATAGCGCTATTTTTGATAGATATATATATATGTATAGAAGTCTTTGGGTAAAAACAACTTTTGGATCCCTTGCTTGACCCCAAGAAACAATTTAATGAATTTATGGACTCGACCCCATGTTTCAGATCATACTGATTAAAAAATTGATCATTATTAGTTGTGTCCTGTTTCAAAAAGGATTAACTGGACTAAACTAACCACCTGCTAATGTTACCATGCCCATCTTTTATGCTATCTATGCTAAAAATATAATGTAGTTTAAAATGGGCAGTTCAAAAATGACAAGCACAGCTTTTGAGTGAAATTAACTTCCGCTGCTGTGTTTCTGAACAGCGACAAGCCAACGCTTCACACTCGCTGCTGCTAAGCTTCTGGGAAAGCTGTGCCTGTGACACAGTGCAGCTCTGACTGAAATGACTTGTTGTCCTCTTCTCTTTTAATGGTGAGTAAAACCTTTGCTTATTTGTTTAACCACTGACATTATCATTAGTGTATTCTCTTGCATATTAATTTGTGTATTACACGTATCTGTAGGTGTTTATGCTGCTGCTGAATCATCGATCCAACATTGAATGAATATGTGTGATATGACTGAACTGCAAAGGAAGCCGGGGGGAAAAGACAAATATCACAGCACGATGCAATCTCTCTGAATGCAAATGAGTATAAGAGAAAGCTCAAGAGGTTATAAAATGACATCTTTAATTTACACCTTTGCAGAAATTAAGTTGTGTCTACCGTGAGCCTCGTTTCTCTCTCTTTGTGTGTGTGTGTGTGCATGTGTGTGTGTGCATGTGTGTGTGTATGTGTGTGTGTGTGTGTGTGTGTGTGTGTGTGTGTGTGTGTGTGTGTGTGTGTGTGTGTGTGTGTGTGTGTGTGTGTGTGTGTAATACCATGTCTGTGATTCAGGTGTTGTGGAAGAGTGACTATAGTTAGTCCATAACTCATGATGCTCTCCATTCAGAAGACACCTTAGGGCCCACATTACACCCAGTGAGACTCAATCACGGCCTACGTTAAATCGATAATCCTGGAGATAGTTGGTGGGAGGGAAAGAGAGAAAGATGGAGAGAAAGTGGCTGGGGGAGACAAAGAAAGGGAGGAGGAGGAGAAAACAAGACAGTGGATGAGGAGGGGAGAGACTTGAAAGACAGAGAACAGGGACCAGGATGGGAAGATGAAAGATGAGGACTGGTTTTCCTACAAACCCCCAAAGGCCCCTTTGCTGACTGTGTTTTTATCTGAGGATGTGAGGACATTGTTGAGGTGAAAAGAGAAGAAGGACAGAACGACTGAAACTGAGAAAAAGAGCAGGAAAGAACAGAAATAGTGGCTTGTGAGCAGGGATACAATGAAACAAGATCCACACACCTTGGAAATTTTGCCTAATCTTATTTTATAGAGTTTGAGTCAGCTTGCTGAGAAATGCAGAGTCATTTCTTACCTGGACTTGGGTTTTTTCCCCCATATCCTCCTAATATAATAAGAGAGCGGTTTCTGTGTGTGTGTTACTCTTCTTATCACATTGCATGCACATTCCTGCATTCATCCAGTTCCTCACAAACCTACTCCAAACTTAGCTTAAGAGGGCATTTGCTGATTGTTTTATCTTTTTATTTTTTCTAAATCTGTCTTAATGTCAGCACTCAGCATTTTAGTTTCCCTCTTTGAATCTGTTATTTCAAGTCCAGACCTTTATTACTTTATAATGAAAGACAGATTGTAAGCCTTGCTGAAGTCCAAACCGAGCACCAGAACAGGGAAGGAAGGTGATTTAGGTGACTTTGAATGTGGCCAGACGTGTGGTTGTTGATGCCAGACGCGCTGGTCTGAGTGTTTTGAGACCTGCTGATTTTTGGGATTTTCTCTCACAAACCATCTCAAGAGAACATAGAGAAAATCGACAATGAGCTGCAGATCTCTAGGCAAAAATAGCTTGTTGATGTACAAGGTTAGATTAATTCTAGCTAATAGGAAAGCATCATTAACTCAAATAATCACTTGCTATGACCACGGTATGCAGAAGAGCATCTCAGAATGCACACAGAATCTTGAAGCTACAGCAACCAGACCAGGGGTCAAAATTGATCAACAGAATACTGGAAAATGCTCCTTTAAAGCTGCATTGAGTCTCAATTTCTTCTGTAATATTTGGATCGTCAGATCAGAATTTGATGTAAATACATCCTGCTTTGTGTCAACGGTTGAGGCTGGTGATGGAGGTGTGACGGCACGGGGGATATTTTCTTGGCACACTTCAAGCCCCTCAGTATTACATGAGCATAATTTAAACACATCAAAACTAGCTGTAATGAGCGCTAATGAAGTGGTCAGCGACTCTATATATATGGAGTTGGGCTCATTAATTGCGTCCCTTCTGCCCTGATCTTGCAGATGCTTTTAAAAACATAGAGATACTGGAAGTGACAAACTTTTTGTGCTGCTTTTTAGTGTGATATTTCCTGTAATGCTGACATGATGATCACCCGCTCTTCACATACTGGTGCACATTATTATAGAAAATTACTGCTGACATTTCTGCCTGTTGCAAATAGGGGAAAAATCCAGTTCAATCCAAGACCCTTCTTCTAAACTAAGGCCTATTTACAGAAATTCTTAGAACCCGGTTCATGTATCAGTCAGTATGATGATTTGGTAAATACGGCTACTAACAATCTCTCTAGCAGTTCAACAGCCATCTGCAAAAGCCCTTAAAAATAAACTGCCACATAATAACCTTTATATACAAATGTGCGGTATTATTTGTGTGTGTGTTTTGTACGTCCTTTCCAGTCACACAATTAAATTACTTTTTGGAGATCTGCTCTCCTCAGAGGAAATTTTAAGTGTTAGGACCAGAAGGAGGTGAAGGGGGATCAGGGGAGGCTGGGGTTGAAGGCGATGAAGAGGGATACGGTACAGCTGGGAAACGTCTCAGGGGAGGGTCAAGGAGAAAAGCATGTTGTACTGAAATGGTGTTTTCTTTGAGTCCAGAGACGTGGAAGACTAGACCTGGAGTTTTAGCTGACAAAAAAATAAAAAATAAATAATACTTCATGAGGCTTCTACATTGTCTGTCTGACTTATAATCTCATTTATCCCATTTAAATATGTAAATACATAATAGGTCATACATATAGTATAAACAAGGGTTAAATGGTGTCTGTGTTGAATGCATATCTGCAGTATTAACTCGAAATGAAGAACCGTGAACACGATAAAATGATGAACGAGTGTGAGCAGTCTGCTTGGGCCGAATATTTTGGTAGAAACGCAGTCGGGAAGAGTAGTGGGTGATAAGTGGGGGAAGTGGGGCTCTGGTGAGATTCGATCATAGGCTTGTGGGAGCTGGCAGGACGCTTTCTGTTAGACATCTGTGGGCACAACAGGGCAACATCAACAGTTTGGCTCTGAGATGGGCGGCACGAAACAGCAGAGAATCTCCATCTGTCTCTTCCTCTTTCTTGTTGTGTTTGCCGTCATCCCTGCACTCTGTCTTTTCACCCTGTTCCCCTCATTTAATTTCACTCACACTCCCCAACTCTCATTTTTGAACCTCCCGGTCTCTCCAGCTCTCCCTCCTCATCTCCCCCTCTGTCTCTCTCGCACTCTCTCTCTCTCTGAAGGCATTGTTGTGTATGCACCCACCCCCTTGCCGCTCTCTCTCCATGACTTGCTGTTGTTTTTGAGTGATGTGCGGCTGATGGCGAACGCTGGGCGATGACAGATGGATGTGACAAGCAGATGGTTTTGCTTGTCGTCTCTTTAATCACAGAAATTCACTCGGCCATGAAGTCGGAGCTCTGTCTTGTCATAGCAACACAAAGTGGAGACAAATTTATCCAGCGCGCCATAGATTTTGATATCGAAAAATGTGTAGGCATTTGTGAAGAAAAGAGGCTAAACGTAAATGGAGGTCCTCGTCTTGAGATCGGCTCTGATAGTATTTTGATAAGTGTTGACTGCTCGGTTGGATGGTGAGGGGTTGAACTTTTAATTTGACAGCCGGGTGACGGAAGATAAACAATTGCCTTTGCCATTGTGGTTGTGGAACTGTTTGACATTATGTGCATTTAACACAGTGCATTGCTGATATTTTTGGTGAGGGCATGCACAACCTGGTGCAGTTTCACCCATCCTGTGAATGAAACGCAGCCTCAGCATCTCCAGTTTACTCAAATGCAGAATTGTACAGTATAGTCTCAAACAAGCTTAGATCCCAAAAGAATGGAAACCCTCTATGCAAATGTTCCCGGAAATAATATAAACACAACTCCCTTCTTCCCAACTCCCAAAAAAGGACCAACATCATAGCAAATTTGCAGTCAGTAACTTCATTTACATCTAACATCCTTCCACCATGAAAACAAACACAATACATCCCCCTTACCTGCCTAACATAAACAGAAAACGTGCATTCAAAGAAAATGGTTTCCAGTCCTACAGCTACACTCAACTTCACATCACTGCTCTACACATGATACAACATCGAGTCATGAACTGGTCACAGTTTAAAACAGGTATCCTCAGGCCTTTGTCACATGGCCAGTTGCCACCTACAGCAGGAACTGATTTTACATTGTGGGCCACATACAGCCCACTTTGATGTGGACCAGTGGAGCTTCATGATGAACGTGTAAAGTTAGAGAAAAGGTTCTGGTAGTTCATTGCTCAGACTGTCCTGTAATTATAAAATTTGAATATAAAGTTTTCATTAATTCACTGAAAATGTCCCCGTACTTTGGTGTGGTGTGAGTTTCTGTCAACAGGAAAAGCTGTTGACAGAAACTTATGAAAATACAATTAAAAGTTCAAAATCTATGCACTCCTTCACATTTTCTAAAGCTATGCAGTGGGCCGGATTGGAGTCCAGATTGCGGGGGCCGATTCTGCCCCTCGTGCTGGAATTATGTTTGACACCCCTGACGTAGAGTTCACACAATGGTAAAACATACCCGGATGAACACAGCGCCTGTGAGACTCCCCTTCTACCTGCAGAGAGTGACTGTTGTCAGATGTAGACTGTCAAAAATATGTGGTACAACCGGTCAGGAACAAAATTTACTTTTTACCAAAACATTGTATTCTGACCCAGATTTACCTTGGACTGCTGTCATTAATGGCATGATATTATTATTCTTACTAGAGAACGATACCATTTTTTTTATGTCCGATACCGATATCATAAATTTGGATATCTGCCAATACCGATATGCATCCGATATAGTCTATTTTATAATCAATAATGTTTTTTTAATATCTTGCTGCATTTTGGATAATTTCATACTCAAATTTAAAAAGACACTAAAGCTATTCTATTACAATTGTATGCAAAAAATACACTGTACCCCAAATATTTCGCAGTTCAGCAATACTAATTTTTTTTTTGTTTTAGCAGAACTTTAAATCTGAGTATTTAAAATAATATTAAAAAAGTAATTCAAAATGCAATTTTATGCAGATTTCAAAAACTCTTTGGTTCTGAAAAAAAGTGCAATATCAGCACAAAATAATGTTTATATTCAACAACTAAAAAAAAACAGGTTGTAGAATGGACCCTTTTATACTTGAAGCTTAACATAAATAGATATCCAGAGTGGAAAGCAGTGCAAATAAATGCAAACACGGCTTCACAACACTCATCTTCTATCAAGATGGATGTCAGTATAAGCTGTTTTTATCACATTTAACCTGAGACTGAATTTTGTGTAATTTCTATACAAAACTTAACACAAGTATGAAAAATAAGCGTTTTTCATAGTTTTTTTTTTGAACCACGGAACTGTTTAGCCTGCAACACTGTTTTTTTTTTAAGTAAAACTTGAGCCTATCCATTGTATGGTCAGACCTGGCAATGACACGCACAGACATCCAAGCTCCATACATCGGTTGTTAAGCTCAGCGTAGGAATGCTTTACAAACATTCAGAGATGAACTTACCCACCTTACTTCTCTGGGATAGCTTGCTCAGAGATGAAATGCCGGTTTGGCAGCAGGTAGTGAGGCTCCAAATGCTTTCGGTGTGAAGTAACTCCAAACCGCTGACAGGTCTCGTACAACAGCCGCTCTGTCACGTGATGCATACTGCTCCGACGTGCTAAGGTCAAAACCTGAGTCACGCCATGTCGCAAGTTTTGTGAGGTGCTTTTGTGATATTTGGGTTACATTTTGTTATTTTCCCCGATATCCGATCGGGTAATTTAGGTCAGGATCGGACTGATACCGATACTGTTAATTGGATCAGTCCAGCACTAATTATTACATCATAAAACCTGATACAACTGAGTTTTTTCTGGTTATGATGCTTTGGTGATTAAAAAAGAAAACTAAAATAAGAAAGTTTTCTAGTAATTTCAACCATAAAGACATCCACACACACACATGCACTGTGGGTTTACAGAGCTTTCAGATGAGAAGTGTAATTAACACCTAAACGATCTGATCAGCATAATAAGTTCGAAATTGTTGATAAGGTGTAATGTGGAGCACACTAACAGGCCACAACGCATCTGTGGAAACATTTGCCACACTAGCGCAGTCCATCTTCACTTTGACAAGAAGATAGAGCAAGTGCTTTCTGCTGGTGTAGAGACATAGTCTATCATTTCCCTCCACCCTTTCTTTCCTTTTTCTTCTCCCTCCATCCCACCGTCAGCCTTTTGCCTTAGTGTCATGACTACCACAGCCCCTCAATCTCAAGGTTAGGCTTGCAAGGTCAAATTGACTTTAGATTAATTAACTGTCAATTAAAGGAGTAATTGTTTCATAATGTGGTGTGCCCCCGAGACAAGGTGTGTGTGAGCCGGGCTGGCACTGTCAGAGCTGGTTTAAGCCGATAAGCCAGTGAGTGAAGCCTCTCAGAGGCAGGGAAGGAAAAGGGCACAGGTGTAAATGTGTTTGTGTGAGAGGACAGCAATCTGTAGGATTTGTGTATTTTATGTGCCAGAGAAAGTCAGCAACAGACCTGCTGTATAATGAGAGAAACGAGTGATACATCCTCTATTATCCCATAACAACAGCGCTGCTGGACCCCACATTCTTCTCCGCCGCCATCCGAGTGCAGCGGGTCACCCTGACATGGCTCCGTATACATCACACAAACATCATAGCAGACCTGCAGGCTAACACACCTGAGGTAAATCCTTCACACGGGTGTTGCATTCTTCTCTTAAATCAACATTCATCAGCACATACAGAGGCTGATGAATGGATGCATCCACCACCACGGTGAACCACGGAAAGGAAAGCAGAGCTCCGAGACGGAGAACAGCGATGAAAACAGAATCAAAATGAGAAATGGAGAAGGGAAAAACAAGTAAAAAGAAAGACGATATGAATAAAAGAGAGAGGGGAGAGGCCGTGCGGTGAACGTTGATGAAATGGTGATTGCCTCTTGCTTGCTAATGGTTGGCCTGGAGGGCTGTGTGAGAATGGCATGTGCAGCTAAGCTCTTTGCGCTGCATTTGTCTCTCCTCTTCCTAATATTATCAGCGAGGTTCGACTTTGGAGACAATTGCAGACGTTCCGTTGAGAGAACATAGGACGAATCAATAACAATTCAATAGCTTAATTGTCTAAGATGACAAGCCTTACAAAACACAAGATATCCTGAGGATTACGCCAGCTGAAGATCTACAATAAATAAAAATTTGCTCATTTGAAATATAAGAAAAAAAAGGTGGTCGGCAGTGGTGTTTGATTTGTTACTGTTACCAGATAGCTGTAACCACCTTGACATCACTGATTAGTTTTTAAAGGCTTATTTTTGAAACCTTAACTTGAGCGCACTGAGTGTTGCCATCTTAATCTAAGTGACACAGATCGACAGATTGCTATCTGTCCATCACCAGCATAGTTAAAGTTGACAATATCTTGCAAACTGAATATTGTATTCAGTCTTGAAACAGAATGAGACCTAAAAGAGTCAGAGATCCAGAGAACCAAAGGTTAATTTTCCTATGCACGTCTACACAGTTGGATTTCCTTGCTGTTTATTGCTGGTTTTACTTTTTTGGTTTCATGTTTCAGAGCTATAAGCTGTAGCTATGTTTATAGTTTACACCAGTCCCCATGTATACTGTGCAGCTCGCTCAAGTGAAAGCTGTGGGCAACACAAAAGCTTCGTGTTTAGTATAAATTTTCTCATCAGCTCTCAACAACCATATTGTATCTTAACAAATTTATTTTAAAAAGGTTGAAATATTCCTCTAATCTAGAAAAACCCCTTGATCTTGACAGCGGTCGTAGACACTCCCTGGCCTTGCAGGAAGCACACGCCACAAGAGAATAATCTTCAAACAGCAATCCATTTTAATTACAGGATGTTTCTGTGAGATTTTGATCGATTCCAGTTACTAAGACCCCCTATTGGTAATCAACTCTATTACTGCTGCCTCTACTACCTCTGCCAAACACCTTTACATTGCTGTCTACAAGTATACTTAATTGTTTCCTCAGAGTTTCCAAGAACTATTGAGTCACATGAGCGATTGGAGCTTAACCCAGCTATTGACTGAAAAGCTCGCCTGTTTTGCATTTGTCTGTTTTTAAGTCTGACATATCAGCCTGTTGTTCATGTGAGGCACTTTAAACAACTGAAGTGCAGTCTTGATGGCGCTGCTGGAAACTGATGGAAGGAAGCGAGCGTGTGAGGATGGATGGATGGTTGGATGGGTGATAGACAAATGGATAAATGATGGGAAGATAAATGGATGGGTAGATGAATTGCTGGATGGGTGCACAGATGGATGCGTTGATGGACTGATTATCTGAAAGATGGAGGAGAGGCAGAAGAACAGTGGAACGGGCTGGGTGGATTTTCATCAGATGAGCTGATGAATAAATGGACACACAGATAGGTAGATGGCCAGGGAGAGATTGATAGGTGCTTTACTCAGTGGGCCACCTGCATCCTCAGCATTTAGAAGAGGGTGGAGAGTAGATACTCATCTGTAATAGGGGTAATGGAGCTCAAAATAAACTCACAAATAGCTCTATTTCTGACTTCCCCCTTCACCCTCTTAGCACGCCCTCACTCCCTCTCACACCCTCAGTAAGAACATTTCCCATATACTAGTCACTGCATTTGGTGTTTTTGAAGGGCCAAACATTGCTCCAAACTGGAAACAAGCTCAAACACTAGAAAAGGAAGAAAAAAACATCTGCTTTGTATAATGAAAACACAGAAAAATACTACAACTTCATTTTTCTAGAAGGCATTTAATATCAAAATAATAAAAAAAAACTTAATTAAATAACTTTATATGAGAAGCCAAAAGCTGTTTTTCATTTTTTAACAATTTGAGTTGGACCAGTTTGTTTTATTGAAATTGTAAAAGCTCAAATTCAACCAGTCTACATGTTTTTTGGGTTTTTTTTTTTTTGCAGATTTGCAGAAGGCATTTGACCACGTCCCTCAGGGTATCCTGTGGGTGGGTGCTTCAGGACTATGGGGTGTCTAGTTAGTTGCTATGAGCCATTTGGTCCGTGTACAATAGAAGCAGCTTGGTCTGCATTGCTATCAATAAGTTGGACTTGTTCCTGGTGGGTGTTGGACTCTGGGAGAGCTGTTCTTTGTCACCAACGCTGTTCATAATTTTTATGGACTGTGTGAAATGACAGGAATGAAAATGCCATGGTTCTTGGCTGAAAAAGAACGGAGTACCTACCCAGCAACAGGAATGAGTTGCTGGCCCAAGTGGAAGCGTTTAAGTGTCTCTGGGTGTAGTTCATGAGTGTGGGGAGATTAACACCATGCCTGCAGTGATGTAGATGCTGCACTGTAGTGGAGAGAGAGCTGGGTGCAAATCCGAAGCTGTTGATTTATCGGTTGATCTACATCCCTACCCTCACCTATGGTCACGAGCTTTGGGTACTGACTGAAAGAATGAGATCACAGATACAAGCAAAAACACGAGTAATGAACTTTTTGCGAAGGGTGGCTGGCCTCTCCCTTAGAGATATGGTGAGAAGTTTTATTATCTGAGAGGGGCTTTGTTATTCATTATTCGAATAAGTTTCATTATTTGAGTAGAGCCTTCCTATGCCTTCACATTAAAAGGTGCCAGTTGAAGTGGTTCAGGCATTTGACAAAGATGCCTTCTGGTGAGGTGTTTCAGGCATACCCTACAAGGAGGAAATCCCAGGGTAGGCCCGGGACACGCTGGAGAAATTATAGTCTGTCTCTCATCTGGCCTGGGAATGCCTCGGTGTTCCCCCAGTAAGCTGGATGTGGTGCCAGGGGAGATGGAGGTCTCGGTTTCTCTGCTTTGGTTGCTGCTCCTGCAACCTTGTTTTGGATAAGCAGAAGGAAATGGATGGGTATAATGTTCCACAGGGTAAAAAAAAGACCCTAATGTATACACAGGAGAACAACAACCAAATCTTTATTTCAGAAAAGGCTGCGTTGAAATCAAACAATTCCAACAAGGTGCAAACTGCAAGAGGTGGAGTAACAAGTTATCAGCTAATACTAGCAGGCTTGGTTAGTGAAGTGCATAGACTGCACAGTACCTGCTATTCAAGTGTTAGTATTTAACATGCTACACATTAAATACTAGAACTTGTGGCTAAACTGAAGCGGGCTTCTCTGGGAAGCTGTTAGTGCAGTTAGCTGCTCACCAAGTCATATATTGTCACTTAAGACTTCAAAAGGAGCCAATACCATATACTCTTTCTATACCAGGCCTGATGTCAAACATCACACCTGGGGCCAGAATTGGCCTAGACACCAGTCTGGCCCACTAGATGTCTGAATACAGTGAAGAAGGGCACAGATTTTGGATTTGTAGTTATATTTTCATTTCACAGCTTGTCCTATTAATAAAAAAAAAAAAATATATATATATATATATATATATATATACATACATAATTACAGGACAGTCCAGTGAGCTACCATAACGTTTTCTGTAATTTTATACATTTATTTCTTATGATATAAGCCCCACGTAAGACTAATGCAGACAGATTCCTTTCATTAACCACAGTTGCATTTCTTTATAATTTATAAAAAAATTGAGGCATACACTTGAAACTGAACTTCTTTTTCTTATATTGAGATATTACTGGGATTAAATGTGCAGTTAAACTACCTTACATTAACAGAAAGGCGATTTTCACTGATTCAGCCCATGTAAAATCAAACTGGGCTGTATATGGCCCATGATGTAAAATTAATTAGACATCCGTGGTCTAGAGGAACAGTTCAGTAGCTCTGAGGTGAAGCTTAGCAGACAGCCATCAGCTACACCTGCCTGGCTCGGAATCCACCTGTAAGTCAAAGTGGCCACAAATACAAAATTTTAGGATTGTGGATAAGTTAAAAAAAAAAAAAAAAGCATGTACAGTTGTCATGCAGGGGGGGATAGCTGGTGAAGTTTGGCTTTTCAATAGTGGAATCTCAGTTTGGAGCCCGCCTCAAGAGGCCATTCAAACAAATGTTTTTGTCTCTTTCGCACTGACTTCATTTTCCAGCCCCAGAGGATGATGCTTGGAAGTGGTACATGATACAGTACACGGAGGGAGACACACACAGACACACACACAGGTTTATGGTGACAATCCTTCCATGTGCAGAGCGCATGTATTTCCCTTTGTTTGCATGGTTACGTATTAATATTATGTCCTTCGAGCATAAGTGTGTGCATGTGTGTCAAACACAAACATGAGTTCAGTATAACTCAACTGTACATACATAACACCATTTATTACATATTGTTTACGGTTTGTAAATTGTACATTTTATATATATATACATCTTCTTCCCTATGTTAATACTGTCCATATGTATATAGTGCTGCAGAACTGTACCCCCCCAACATGTTTACACTGAGTAGGAGATGCTCTGTATCTCATTGTACAGCTGTATAATGACAATAAAGGCATTCTATTCTATTCTATTCTAGTATGGTGTTCCTGTACATGTTTCCCAGCTTTCTGTTACAATACTCTGCAGTCTCTCAACAATAACAGGAGTGTAACACGTTACTGCCTATTCTTTCATTTAGTCTCATGCTCTTCACTCCGCTCCTCGTTTGCATGGACTCTGTTTGCTGTCTTCTCTCAGCAGATGGGCCGGACACACATTGGCGGCTGAGTGCGTAAAGTAAATGATATCGAGGAAGTATGGTTTGGGTAGTTTATGTGCATTTTCATCAAGGCAACATGTTATTTTTTTTCCCTCTATTTTTCTGCGTCTGTGTACGCACACTGTGTGTTGACAGGTGGCAGTGGAAGTGGTAATGCCACCAGCAACACACTCAGAATATATTTTCATGTCTCTCACCCCCCATCTCATTTAATAGTCTTCCTGTTGCTCCTGCATTCAAACCCACTTATGTTAATGTGTTTTTGGGTTTCAGTCTGCCTGATCTTAGACCGTGTTATATTAGCTGTATTGATCATCACTTCGTTACGAATAATTGTGCAGATAACGGTTATCTGCTAGAGGAAAATGCAGGACATACAGAAGGGCAGCAAAAAGTAAAGAGTCTGCAGAATGGAAAAGGGGAATAAAAAAGAGAAATCAATAGGAAGTAAGCAGTTTGCACTCTCCTGAGAAAAGCACAGGAAACTGCCATGACATCTTTCTGCAAAACACGTAGTCATTCAAATCAGTAAAACTTTGAATAGCTGAAAAGAAGTAATCATTATTGGACCACTTACAAAATGTATGGTAATTTTGTGCAATTAAAATTGAAAAACACAGATCATTTTTTCCAGTTTCTGCTACTTGTGGCAAAATTCTGATGCAAGTTTTTAAGCAGTTTTGCGATTACTGTGAGAGACAATTTAGGTAGGAAGTTGTGGATGTTTCCATCGATATTTCTTGAGCTTTTTTTTCAATATCTGAATATTTTAAGTTGTGGCAGCAGGTCCCTGGCTTTGAAGAAATACAAGAGTGACAGACTGAAAAACTGACGGGCACGGACTGTACTGTTTCAAGTGTCTGACTTCAGGTAAACCACTCGGATTGCTGAATGACAGAATGGTGTCAGTGATCAACAAATGTCCTCTGGAGAATATAGGCTTCCTGATCTCTGTAACAGATTCTGAGATTTAATATGTAATGGAATGAACTACTTCACTTATTTCACTTATACTAAAATATGTAGAGGTAGTTCTCCACACTGACATTTCTCTACAGATACATGTGGACAAGTAGCCTCACAAGGCGACCAATCATCTGTTTAAGTATTGATGCATCGCTAGTGAAGTTTTAGTAAGCAACAGTCATACTGGAGCACACAGAGTAGCAGGTATATGTTACTGGTTACTCATGCAATTCCAACTCAAACCCTAACTCCATCTGGATACACTACTTTTGGAGGAAATCTATCTCAACCCAACTGTGACAAATCGTCAGTATGTTACGCACTGGGAGGCGTGAGAGCGGGTTGGAATGAATCTATACATGTGTTTTACGTGATCCTGAATCACTTTGGAAAACACAATGTGATAGAGTTAAGGTTATGGTTTAGGTTAAGGTTAGGGCTAGAATAGATGGTTGGAGCCACTGCTCTAAGCGTGTCTTACCGCCGTGAGCGGCTTTCTATTGAATTCAATTGAGTTTCATAAGGACGCGGAACCACATGACACCTAGAGACGTGACACGTCGTCGGTATGTTACGTGTTGGGAATGATAATGCTCTGAATATTTAGTGTTACTTCCCCGTCTCATTATGAATTTGTTTTAGCTGTCTCCCTTTTAAACACAAATCTCTTATATTGGATCTCTGTGTTGGATACAATTTAGAAACAGTGCTTACATGAAATTGTTTTCCCACCACAGAACACTGACAAGTTTTCCAGCTGTAAAATTCTTAGCTTTATTAAAAAAGATATATTGTTCAATTTTTTTTTAAGAAAACAATCAATTTGAATGCTACAAAGCTGATATTGAAACTGAAAAGTTTCACCTTGTATGTCTGTGTTACATATGGGTACATGCCCACACACACACACACACACACACACACACACACACACACACACACACACACACACACACACACATCTGCAGTTCTATTGGGCATCTGCCCCAAAGGTAGTACAATCAGCCAGGGTCATAAGTGAGGACAGACAGGCTGACCTTCACTGCTGCAGGACCTCTAGGACACAGTGGGAGGCAGGGAGGGAGGTAAAAGAGAGCCAGAAACCAGTCTAGATGGCAGATGTCAAAGCATAAAGTGCTGTGAAAAAGTGATTGCTTAGTTGTGTTTTTTGCATTCCTTCCTAAACCTATTAACTCATTGTGCCACCTTTGGCAGAAATATCTGCAATCAAACATTTGCAATAACTGTCAATGAGCCTTTCACAGCACTGTGGAGGAATTCTGGCTCACTCTTTCTTATAGAATTATTATAATTCAGCCACACTGGATGGTTTTGGAGCTGTTTAAGGTCATGCCAAAGCGTCTTAATCAAATTTGAGTACGGATTTCTTTAGGTTATTCTAAAACCTTTTAAAAACTATTATTATTATTAGTATTCTTCTTCTTCTTCTTCTTCTTATTATTATTATTAGTAGTAGTAGTGGTAGTATTTGAGCCATTCAGAGGTGTACTAGCTGGGGTGTTTTTGATCACTGTCCTGCATAACCCGGGTTACCTTGAGCTTCAGGGCAAGAACTGATGGCTGCACATTCTTATGGTGACAGTGTGATTTGTGGCTCAGCTGCAGGTTGAAGAGGTGGGGCCAGTTGGCTAAGGGAGCGATGGTGGTGGGGAGAGTGGTACACCTTGCATGCATGTGCTAATTATTCTCCCTACCCATATAAGTGCAGGGATGGAGGAGAGGATGGAGATGAACAGGATGAAGTACAAAGTCTCTGAGGCTGGGCAGTTGTTGAAGTGAGCATTTTTCTGTGCAAGTGATTAATGAAAAACTGCCTGCACTAACTGGATCACTACTAACTACCTTGCTCCATGTGGTTACTGAGAGGAGCCTGGTACAATTCTTCTTCAGGATTTTCTGGTAGAGAGAAGAATTCGTGGTCCCACCAACTCATCCAAAAACAACCCCAGACCATCACACTACCACCACCATGTTTGACAGTTGGTATGATGCTCCTATTAAATGCTGTGTTAGTTTTATGCCAGATGTATTGGGACAGAAACCTTCCAAAAAGTCCACAGAATATTTTCCCAAAAGTCTTGGGGATCATCAAGATGTTTATTTGGCAAATGGGAGATGAGCCTTTGTGTTCTGCTTCTTCTTCTCCGCTGTGGTTTTCTCCTTGGAACCCTCCCATGGATGCCATTTCAGCCCAGTCTCGTTCTTATTGTTGAATCATGAACACTGAGGACTTAACTGAGGCAAGCGAGCCCTGCAGTTCTTTAGATGTTGATCTGTGTTCTTTTGTGACATTATGAGTCATTGATGCGCTGGTAGGCTGACCACTCCTGGGAAGGTTCACCACTGTGGATAATGGCTTTTGCCTAAGTCCGCTGGACTCTCAAAGCCTTAGAAATTGATTTTTAACCCTTCTGTTAATAGACTGACAGATGCCTTTGTTTTCTCAGCTCTTTCTTTAGATCACGGCGTAAATTGTTTCTTTTTAAGATCTTTTTGTCAGACAGGTTTTATTTAAGTAATTTCTTGATTCAGCAGTTGTGGCAATAATCATTATTGAGTGTGGAAAATACAATTGAACTCAGCTTTTCAATATGTGTGGTTAATCACAATCAATTCAGATTTTAACTTTTTTGATGATCTGAAACATTTCAGCGTGACAAATATGCATAAAACTAAGAAATCACAGGGAATCACATGCTTTTTCTGCTCTATATAGATGTTAAATGTTTAAGAGTTAATGAGTTGTGAGAAAGGCCTTGAAAAAACAACAATTAGAGAGACTAGAAACAAATAAAGCACTCAATTTTCTCTGAACAGAGACACAGAGACAAGTTAGTCTACATTGCCGGGGGTTTTCAGTTTGTAGTTGGCAAGAAAATGTTGGCAGCTCTTAAAGAAAACTGTCTGGTTGGCTGCCTGTCTGTTAGTAACTTTGATATATTTCCTGCCGATACAAAACCCAATCATCATTTTAGTTAACCCCCAGGAAAATGATCATCTACTGAACGCTGATGAACGAATAAACGGGTTATTACACTAGGATTAAATCTGATGGTATATTGATAGAAGATGGATATGTCACATCCAAAGTAACTGCATTAACCTCCAAATACAGTCATGATACCACATGAGTACAAAATGTTCATACTGCGTTCGATTTCTCTGTTATGGTGTAATTTGACCTATTAGTGAGCATGTTCATGCTGGCTTCAACACAGACTTTTTTCCACTGCCAACATGACAGTTCAAGGTCCCAAATCAGATTATAAGACTCTGACTGCAACAACCTGGTGCCAGATTGCTTTACAACAATCCATAACTCACAGAAACCACATTAACAGAATCTTTGAGTGACCAAGTGTATAATGGAGTCCAGATAGAAACCTCTGCTGTCAGACGTTAAAGTTGACACCACTTAGACGAAATGTCTTATTTTTACACTGTGTGAAAAAGAGATATAGAAATACAATGTGCAGGGAAAAAGCTGTGAAAGTAGCATCTCCCACAAACGGTCACCTTTCTTCACAGACCAATTTTGTCTAGGAGTGCCATGCCAGTATTAATACAGTTGTGACCTTCCCCCTGTAACCTCCTGATCCTCTTCAGCATACATAGTTTACAGGCTGGCTGTCCAACCCTGGATAAATCACATTTGATCTGTTCTTTCTCTCTCTCTCCCCAAATACTGCTCTCAGGAGAAGACACGTGAATACCAACTAAAAGCAAAGACACAATGGACTGATGTTAGCTTGACAGAATCAATGGAACCCAATAGCAGGTAAAAAACCCAAACAAACAAAATGCAGAGTAAGGTGTTTATTTGTATGCCTTCCTGTGTCTACCATGCATTTAAATACTGTACTGCATGTGTTATATAAAGGGGGCAGACTGAAAAAAAGGTGCAATTTTTAAGTAGTTCAAATACCTTGCAGTACAAATATTGTGCAACAAGAGGAAAAGCCTGACAACTTTTCATAATATTCATTAATAAGATAGTTTGTGTGAACATATTCAGGGGTTAGGTGCTTAGAAAGAGGGGGTTTGTAAATATTTACCACCTCAAGTGAGGTTAAAGAAGTGGGTCCAGGGCACAGGAGGCCTCAGGAGAAACATGTTGAGAGTCAATAATTATATAGGAGGGCCCCTCTGGGGCTTCTGTAGAATCAGAAAAAGATGGTGAGAGATGAAGGACAGATTAAAAAAGATGCCTACTGGCACTTGAGGTCCATCTGTACCTTCATTAATGTGCACAAATATACATATATGTATGTATGAGTGCGTTCCCAACTGTGCATTACTCACAGGTCAGCTCTTACGTACGCACAGATCTTCTAGATGTACCCTGCAAAAAGGGGAAAATATCTTATAGCGACAGATAGCATCATGTCAGCTTCATACTGAAGGGAGAGAAAGCATCTGTTTATCACTATTTTTAAGTCATTAGTTTAAAATCTCAGAGGTAACTTTCCCATTATACTTTTCTCCAGAGGGGTTGCAACAACCAGATACAGAAATAGCCACATAGTATTGAATCAGACAAGTGGCAAATAAATAAATAAATAAAATGATGCAGCCCTCAGTGCCACATTATAAAGAGTTTACATTCAGAGGTACAGAGCTGTCTATCATGAACCTGCTATTAATAAAAAAACATAATAAAAAAATGAGGCCATCACTGGCAATAAAAGTGCTTTTTCCTCATTTTCCTTTTTACAGAAAGTCTGATAGCACATCTATGTGTGGAGTATTAGAAGATAAATTCTGTTTCAGGAAAATGAATTAGTTAAAAGACGGTGTCTTGGTGAGAAATGGCTCTGTCATGAGGAGAAAGCACAACAGTGGCGATAATAAAGTAAAATGATCTCAGCCGCCTGGGTAGTTTTAACAAACCAGCGAAAGCAAACTTTTTGTATTCAAGACTAACTGGTTATCTAAAGAGCCTGGAAAGAACACATCCCCGAGCAAAGACCAACACATCACCATGTTACCAGCTGACAAGGGGAGGTGCACTGTTGTTCTAAACACAGCAGATTATCACACAAAAATTCCTCTTCACACACACCATCACATCACAAACTCTACTGCCTTCACCAACAAGGTCCAGAAACCTGCACTTGATCCAGATGAAACCATAGTGTCCTCTGATGCGGTCGCTCTCTTCTCTTGCATACCTACAACTGAAGCAGCAAAGACTGTCAGAAAGTAGCTACAACAAGACAGACTTAGAAAAATGAACCAGCTTCACCCCATATCTACTCTGATCTCTGCCTTACCACCACATAAGTTAAATATAACAAAGTTTCTACAAATAAAAACATGGATGTTCTCTGGGCTCACCACTGTCATCCATTGTAGACAACCTTTACATGCAGGAAGTGGAAAGACAGGGCTCTTTTAAAGGGACAGCACCCATCCACTGGTACAGGTACGTGGATGACACCTCAGGCTGAGGTCTGGAGTTTTACTGAGCCATTGCAACATCTTGATTCTTTTCTTTTTCAGGTGTGGATTTGCTGCTCTGCTTGGGATCAGTGTCTTTTTGCATGGCCCAAGTAAAATCCAGCTTTAGCTGCTGGACAGTTAGCCTCACAGCTGACTCTTAAATACTCATTGACTGCAAGGCTACAAGGTAGTCACATCAAATGTGCACTATGGTGAAACATCTCCACTTTTGTCTCTTCCAGAGGACATCATTCTAGAAGTCTTGCAGTTTGTTCAGATGCAGCTTTGAAAAGTAAACCATGTCGTTTAGAGAGAAGAGGCTTTTTCAGTGTTTTCTAATTTAACATTTGTAATGCTTCCGAGCTCTGTAGAGTCTAAGACATAACTCTTGAGTGTTTGCAGTTTCTCTGAGCATTACGCAATCTGTCCTTGGGGTGAATTTGCTGGGAAGATTGTGGTAGTGTGCTAACACACACCTGAATGGTCCAGACCAGCAAACGGTCAAAACTATCATGTTTAAAGAGTTGGTCATGCTTTCTGATGATCAGTTAACCAAGTGAGTCAATGAAATTAAAATGACAAAAATAAATTACATTAAATTACTGAAACAATGTTGAGGACATCCTGTTGATCACCACTGATGATCAACAGGATGTTGTCAACATCATTTCAATAATAACCAGGGGTGTAAAAGGAAATCAACAATGATTCAATGACATTTTTCAGTCTGAGCAAATCTCATCGATCTGACGTTGTTTGATAATGAACCAAAAGTTGAAAAAAATGAAGCAATGTCAGAATTCGAAGTCTATCCAGTGACATGTAGTTTGAGAGAAATTATATTGATTTAACATTATTCCAACTATTGTTTGCTATCTTTGAGGAACAGTCCTATAAAGTTTAAACAACAAATTCTTTTAACAAATTCAATTTTTATAGTGTAAGTAACCATTTTTATAGTGCATTAACAGCTCAGATTTAGTCACCATTGTTTAAAGTACAAGTGCATCTCAATAATAAGAGCCTGAGAGTCTCTGTGGTGATATATTCACTGAGCTTTTCAGTCTTCACAGGCTGAAATTTCAAAAACAAACCATCAACTAAATCAAAATTTTACTAATCGTATATAAAATATTATGGATGTTGTGGTGAAGACTAAAGACTAAAAGCCTGAAATTAAATTAAAATTTTGCTAATATGATAATATGTTTCTGCACTACTGACTATCCCCACCCCAAACACACACACATTCACTTACACTTTGCATTTCTTTCCACATTTGTCTTATTTCACACTGGTCAGATGTGTGTGTGTCCTGATTCATGTGCACTGATGTTTGAGGAGCCAGACAAACATGCACATATGCACAAGCATCCTGATTCTGGTTTACAAATTGCATGCAGACTGAGTGCTGGCACTTTGGGCCCTGTCCTGTTCCAGCTGGGATCTTATCAGTGTGTGTGGTGGGTGGTAATCAGAAGATATAATATATCAGGCAGCTGGCCGGCCAAACACAATGGAGGGAGCATCACTGCTATAACCACAAAGTCATCACACTCTCAGCAGCCAACGTGTCCTTGAAATGGAGAATGAGACCGAAGTGGAAAAATTACAAGTCCAGGTCCCAGTAATGAAGAGTTTGGCCAACCCTATCCACACTCTGGTCTCACTCTTTTTTCTTACACTGCCTGATTTTGTGTTTTTAAAGACGAGATTGGATTCCACATGTGGTCCTTGCAAAGTCCTTCTTGTAGCAAGACTTACCACTGAGAAGCCATCTTGGTAGTGCCTCTGGGGAGTTATTTGGGTTTTTATTTTGAAGCCTCTGTATAAATGAATGAGGGAAAGAAAACAACGGAGAAACAGAACGCATCGGATTAAAAAAACATTTAAAAACTTTGCCGGCTTTAATGACTTTACTACACACGTGGAAACCATCCATGCACATGTGCATGAAGCACAATAGCTGTCTGCTATTGTGCTTCATGTACACAGTCAAGAAAAATAAGTACCTGTATCTTTACAAGTGGGTATTCCTGTCACAGCACAGAAGGAGCTGTTGTCAGCTGTGAATATTTGTCAGTGCAACAACGTGATTGGCTCATAGATTTCCTGATTTAGCTGGTGATTGGCTCCATGGGAGGCTGAATGGTTGGCCTGTAGGGTGTGATTCCTGAGGTAGTACCAAAGTCCTTCTACAAGCAAGGATTGCTATTTGGCAGTGATGCTGAAAGGCTTCCAAACACCTATTAGGCAATTATTTTAAATAATTATCTAAATTAGCTTTAATTTTAGTGATCCCCAGGACATTAAAAATGGTATATTTGCAATTACTAGTCATACATGACAAAAAAACCCCACTAATTAGAAATCAGCTGAATTATCTTAAAAACACTTCTTTCTTTCTTGAAGTGTCATGTCTCTGGGTCTGTGTACTGCTTGTAAGAATTTCCTGCCAACTGTCTTTCTAAAGATAAACATCACATTTTGTAGTTGAGTTTCCGACAGTTTTCATCATTACTGTGAGAATTACTTCATCCCATGAGGCTTTCAGATTATATACCCAAAGTTATTTAAAGACTATATCAGTATTTTTTTTATTTAAAGAAAGCTTATTGCATTTTAGCTATTCCCTATTATTAAAAATAATAATAAAGTACACAATTTTTGTGCATTGTCTCACAAAGGTTCGCTTCCTTTGGTACTAGAGCCTAACATGTAATAAGAGAGCAACAACGTGGTGACACTGTGCGGTGTGGGATTGTTTAATCTAAATTCTTTTATTCCATCTGCTGCAGCGCCTCTCTCCAGGGGTCCAGCACTACTCTGGTGCTGGCTGTCACTGCTCTGTTCACTGCCTGCCTAAATGAACAGCCCTGCCTGTATCTCAGGGTCACCTTCTCCAGCGTCGAGCTCCCACTGCCACTACCTCACCCCCCTACCCCCAGCTTTCCTTGCTCTCTCTCTCTTTCTCTCTCCAAACTGTGGTTTTCATGATGTCTTTACTAATGCACATTATACTTTATAACATTTCCTTCACACTGACTTTTTTTTCTGACAGGCATCTATGTATTGATGTGGCCTACAGGTCTAAAAACTGAGGCCACTGCAGAACACCTGTATTGTTTCTTAAGGCCTGTGAGGACCAACTCCTCTGCTTGCAAAACAAGTCTGAGTCTATAGAAGTCTATAGGAAAGCAACCCTGCTCCTCGAAACCTTTACTGATGGATTTATGGTCTCAAGTTTCAAGCCCCATATAATATGGCATGATGTTCACGCTGTTCATTCTGCTCTTATGCAGAGAAAAACATATGATAACACAGGGTTTGCTTTTGGGTGAGCCTACCTTGTAATTGATGAATTGCTAACCATATGAGTAGCAGATGGTATGCTATACCTCAGTCAGATCAAAGCTGTGCTTGTGAAATATGGTTTTCAAAAAACAAGGCAGCTGCCCAAAATGCATCGGCCAAGGCTTCAACATCTTCCATATACCCTCCTGCAAAAATCTCTGAGGTTTACTTACATTTTCCATTTTCTATGTTGAATCAAAACTTGTTTGACCCAAGTATACAGCATTATGTTGATTTTACCAACAGAACTTACTCTTAACAGCACTTAGGTCTATCAATATCTGTTTGTATAAGTTATCGTCCAATTACTTTTAAATCTCTGAAAACGGGCCTAACAGTTAATGCAACACTTTTATTAAGGCCATTAAAAGTCTGCACTGCAGTCAGGTCTTTATTGTTTGATTTAAAAATCAATTTTGGAGTTGTACAAAAGCAAAATCACATAAATTGCATCATTGCTATGAAACATATAGAACTAATCGTTTTATTAAAGAAATTAACTCCTCCTCACAGTTGCTGTCCAGCACATCTGCAGAGGTGGTGCGCCACACCAAATTCCTACATCAAACTGAACTTAAATTTTAGTGCTCTCATTTATTTTCTATGATGTCAATGCCATATTTCACCATTATCTAAAGAATGAAAACCGCCCTTTCTGAACAACCACAAACATCTTAAGAGAGAAATAACCTTTGCTTCCAGCTCTGCATTAAGCTTTGAAACTGAGTGTTTTGGAGCAGCAAACAGAAAGGTGGCATTCAGCGTAGTGCTGCCCTCTCTTTCTCAGTAAATGTTGTATTTATGTAGTTTTGAGAGTAAAAGGTTTGCTTGTTAAAATATAAAGTGTCTTTTTTCTGTCTCACTATATTTTGTGTACTGTGATGTAATACAAAAAAATTAAATCAAAAGCAAAAATGACTTTCACTCATTTAACAAAATGAGAATCAACTTGGGGTCTTTATGACTGATGATTAAAAATCAGCATTTAGGGAGCAGGCCTTCCTGTCAGCATGACGGGCTTGCGAAAGCTTGATTAACCTATTTTTAGGTTCACACGATTGACTTTAATTTCCAAATCATGTTTTGAAGTCCCATTGAACAAAAAACAATTAATAGCATTCCTTTATTTCTATAGCTTGGACCAAAGACTTTCTCACATGCTACAAATTAGAAACAAATTTTCGACAGAATTGACCCTGGGATCCAATTAAACCTTTAATATTCCCAGTAATTACACAAGGCTAAGGAATCCAGGTCTACAGAAGAGCTTTTTGATTGATCAGTGGATCAATCCAGCAATTAATCACCTCATTAATTACATCAGGTGCCCAATTTCGATCGGGTTGAAAGTCAAACCAAAGAGATAATAGGTGATATATACCCTGACTGCTGAGTTAGAGAAGCTCAACAGTCAGTTTTTTTGGGTCAGAGTTTCCATTATGAAACCCCCAGATATGTACAGCAGATTAGGCTGATCATATTCACTTCAGTGTTGTGAAACGGAAAGACAATATTCTCATGTGCAGTGAGCCCACATGCTGACATGACCTTTAAACATGGACTTAAAATGCAGCTTTTTGCAGTTTTCTCCAGTTAGTTATGAGACAACATATAAAACATCCAGGGAACGAGTAAGTGTTCCTGTTACTTTACATCATAGACATAAAGTTGGTTGAGTGTTTCTGTTAAAACTATGATCCCATGATGTTGATGCTCAGTGTTATATAAAAACATTGTTCTGCACAAATATTAGATTTTGGCATTAGATTGTGAACTGCTGAGGGTAAATTCATTGATCTGGAGGATTTTGGTTGCAGTTTTTAACAGAGCCTGAAGGTGTTTTCCAGTCCTGAAAATTTCATGTGGCTACAGTAACTTCTGTGCTTAAGAATTTAGCAGAAACGATGGAAAAAATCAGCTCTTGATGCATGCTCAAAAATCCAGGCAAGGAAATCCCAGAAAGTTGTTATTGTTCTTCTCCTTCAGTCAGTTGAAGAAGTCACTTTTAGTCTGGGAAAAAAAAACAAGGCAACTTGAAAAGGGCAAAGTTTCATCACGTGCCTGTATACCTTGAGGGCCTCTAACGTGGAAAGTAGTCAAATTTTGCTTCTTTAAATATCACTGAAGTTATTGCACAAAAGCACCAGCTGACTGTGGACATCAGAGACAGCCATGGATTTATTTATGTTTTAACTGAACGAGCCTAGCATCTTTTTCTTTGCTTTTTTTTGGTACTGTTTACAAGTGAGTGTACAACACTGTATAATAAGGAGTGAGCATTCTTCCTGACACTGGAAAACCATAAGATTTCTAAGCTCCTTATCTGTTATGCTTGGGTGGCAGGAAAAATACTTTTACTGGTGGCATATCTCTGGCAGTGTGAACGCCTCATAACTGTGGAGTGTTCATCAGATAGCGAGGGTAAAACTGATGAAAGCCCTGTGAGATAACATGTTGATAGTACACATTTCACCTCTCTTTCTCTGTCTCACCCTAACCACATGCAACACTTGATAACACTGAGGCTGTGTCAGTGTACTACTCCTGCCCCCCCCCTTTGTGAAGACCTCATTGTTTACGCAGAGAGCCAAACAGTGGTTCATTCCCCCCGGGCCGCACTCATTGCTTGTGTAAGTGATATGGTTGTTGGATACTAATTGCATTAGCCCAGCGGGTTATTGAAGTTTTGCTCCACAACTTGTGGTCAGCACAGAAAAGATGACCTCAGTCACCAACCCAATCAGTAGGTTGAGCATCAGTGAGCGCACGCATGCAGGGCGGTGAGTTGTGAGACACGGCATGGTTCCCATTAGTGTCAGCCACACGGGGAAATATGGAGGTTATTTAGCTTCAACAGAGGAACGAGAGCCAGAATCTTAACATTGAACTGTTGTGGTTAAGAGGCCCCCTGCTCTGCAGGCTCTGCCTATTTTAGAAATGCAGCTTTGATGGTGGCTTGTATTAAATTTGCAGTTTTTGTAGACACTTGTTATCATTTCATTAAAACGGCCAAAGGAGAAAGTTTTTTCTGCTCTTTAGTGATATACCTCACATGTACAAGCCGTGACAGCAGGGTCGGTATTGTTCAGCATGCACCTTGTGAGTCCGTAGGTATTATTTTTGTATTGTTGCAACAACTATGTTTTTTTTTCTAGTGAGTATTAAAAGGACTGACAGATTAGATCAGCTTGATGGTGATGCTACCACTAACAAAGATGGGTGTTGGCTGACCCACAAGGCCTCAGTAAAGGGTGCCCTTCAGTTCATGCCCATGTTCCACAATCGTTTTAGTTCCTAATGTACTTTAACTTCCTGTAAAAACAGAAGTGCAGTGCCATGTCTTTAACTACCTGCGCACACTCATGACAAATGTGTGTATGCGCTTCTAAGGTTCTGTAACCACAGTGGCAGGTTTACATACATCAATCAACTGTAAGTGAACCACGCTGCAGCTTGGAGCCTGGTGAATTAAGAATGTGATACTAAAAACTGCAGAAAAACTGAGGTACCTGGATTGGCTACTTGGCTGGCGCCAAAAGAAAACCAGTCCCTGTAGACTACAGTTACTTTCAATGGCTTCCTTAAGTCCCAAGGGGTCGCCACAGTGGATGAATCAGCATGTTTTATTTGGCACAGGTTTTACACTGGATGTCCTTTCTAGCATATCCCCCCATTTATACAGGTTTGGGACCGGCACCAGGAATACATAAGCTTGTGACCCCCCTGAGGGTTAGTTTGTGTTTCCTCCTGGAATCCACCAGGGATCCTTCACATGTTAAAACTGCCAGCATCCAAACAATAAAAAACATCTTTACAGCATGATAAAATAATATTTGGAGGCTTAAAGGCAATCTTCAGCTACCACCAACTTTAAAAGTTGAATGTTTTATTGTCATGTTGTCTTCAGTATCCCTCAGTTTCCACTGACTCGCTTGCACTAAATGTGCTTGAGTGACTGAATTAATTCAGCTCAATCACGGTAAATTCACATATTTTATTTCTTTGACTGCAGAAAAAGTCCTACTGTGTCTTTCTGCAAGCTGTGCACCTGTGCGTGTAATGTATTTTTAGCTGGCGTACAAACAGCTTTTTGAAGACGTTAATGATTTGAGTGCTCCTTGGCATCGTGGTCGGTGTGCTCCCATGACTATTTAAATTTTGCTTCCTAAGTGACTTTTAAGCTACTGGTTTCACCAAAGCAAAATACAATGAACACCAGGATGTGATCAGAGTCTGGTAGGATGTCTGTGATTAATTTTAATAATAACATTGGTGAGCAGCTAATTAAATTCTATGACTGCACATGGAGGGAGCTGATTAAGAGGGGTACTCAGAGGGCATGGAAATGACAGCAGGTCATTATTTAAGCCTTGGGCAGTCTGTCTGGATATTTTTAAATGTGTGACTTTGAAATCATGAGGGAATATACACAAACAACACACGAGCAGATAGCACAGATATTTAACATCCTTCTCAACCACACCTCTTCAAATTTCCATTAAACATGGGTCAAACTTCAGAAAAGTATTTCGTGCAAGTGCAACTTAGTGAAGTCCAGTCAGTCTGGACTGACACATTGTGTCAGTAACAATTGTCAGATAGATTTTACTGACAGGGGATATAATGGAGGGGATATAATATTTACCTTCAGTGGACTTGCTGCAGAGCAGCCTGAAGAGAGAAGAATCGCGGTGCTGAGGCAATTCCAATTTGTCGTGCGAGTGTCGCTCGTTGGTCACAGAGAGTTAATGAGGCGAGGCCCTGAGCTCTAAGTCATCCTGCCACCGCCGCTGATCCCAGCCCTGATTACTGTAATGAAATGGTCAGGAGATTATTAACCAAACGCCACCATACATCCACATAAGCACACACACAAAACACAGATTGAATCTCAGATACACACAAACAAGACAAACACATACAATGTAACAGAAAAAAAAGCCCCACAGAAGAAATGGAAAAATACACAACACAAAAATAAGAGATTACCCAATATTACTGGATTGTACCAAACACTCTGGCAGAAGTGAATGCACGACCCTAAAAAATGTTTTTCACGGGCTGCAGGAAGATGCTCGAGCGCTGCTGTGCACAGGACTTCCCACTGCAAGCGGGATTTGTTTTGATTCCCATGGTGCCACAGTTTCTGAGCTGCTAGCACAACAGGTTACTAAAATGTGTTCCAGTGAATGGAGTATTTCTGGTTTCATGTGACTTTTGTTCCCAAACCAAGGTACAGCGTGAAATTGGGTAGTGTGAACCTAAAAGAAGCAAACAAATAAATAAGAAAAGTGCATAAAATCAAATCTATTTAAACGGGTTTCTTCCTGATATGCTTGGCAGTACTTGTCACTGGATATGTCGTACACTATAAAATTAAAATTGCTTTTATAGAGCAGCACTAGGGTTGATGAAATCCTGTTGATCAAAGAGGGAAAACCGAATACTTCCACATTTCTCATCTTTTTGCACCAATAACAAACAAAGAAGGAAACTTGGAACAAACGTGTCTGACATGCCCCTCATGGGTTCTGTGCTTAAATTAGCCACAGATACCAACATGAGGGTAAACACCCCAAATAACCTGCTTGCCTTCAGCCTTTAATTTCTTTCCAACAGGTGCATTTTAGTTGTTCTCCTGCTCTTTCCACCCGATCGTATCCTCGGCTGGACACACAAAGCTGCAGACAGAAATTCATAATGGCAAAATCATCATAGAAAGAGCAGTTGATTTGTTTATTGTGTTAGGCTGAACAGCAAAAGAAAAGTGCACATGCAACGAAGAATTTTACATTACAGTGTGGCTGTTTGCTGTGTGGGCAGTCTAGATGCTGCTTGCAGACACGGTTAACCTGTGCAGATTATCTTTTTATTTTCCTCGTTTCATTTTATTGTTCTGTACAGATGAAAATTGTTGTGCATCCTCTGCTTTTGAAATTAAAGTGTTTTATTTTAAATGTTAAAAAAATAAAGTAAGAAAATGGAGTGAACAGTCATATCACAGTCACAACAGGTCAGATATGTGCAGATATAATGTGATCAGCTTTCATCTCGGGTGGTAAAAATGCAAATATTTTGACCGACACCTCTCCCTCTTTGGTTTTAATGAGTTGTCATTTCCAATAATGTTATCTTTCATTCACCTGTCTCTTTCCCTCATGCTTAGCGCCACTTAATGTGTGTTGGATGGAATATCACACACACACACAATCGGTGAAACACACAGACGGTGAAAAAGGGAGCGGAGGAGATGCTGGCCAGACCAAGAACAAAACCTATAGGCTGCCACAGTGGGAGTGGTGGTAGGAGAAACTCTGTGTTTCCCTAAACAAAAAAACATGTAAAAAATACATGATTTGTTTTTTTGTGTGTGTTTGTTAGATCAGATTTGATTGAGATGCATTTTTTGCCAAACACTGTTTCTCTTTTTCGGTGCACAAAAATGCATCGCCTGAATCCATCACGCTAGTGAGAGGACAAAAATAAATTATGCTGTGACGGGAAATATGAGCTGATTTAGAGCACAAGTTTTGGGGTCAAAACAGACATTGCTATAGGTTTTGGGCAGACGCAAAGTGACGCAAAGTCACAAGGTTATTGTTTTGCTGTCCTACGTTGGGCTTTGTCACTGCTTTGACGCTTCAAAGTGCAAAAAAGCGAACAAAAGAATTTTATATGTAGTTGTCTCTCTCCTGACAACATGAAACCTTATTTTTAACCTCTGCTGTTACACTTCTATGACATATTCTCCTCCGAGGGAAAGAAATCGGCCAGTGTGCAGCGCAGACCGTTCCTCCGTCTGCCGCCATGCTGCTCCCACAGAGAGCAGAGGTATTTTTCACTGAATTATCTCCCCTAATGACCAGGGGATTCTAATTAAAGGCATGATTAGGGATCGCTCTTAAGCACCTTATTGGAAATTAAGTACAATCCATTTTGCCTGACAGCAAGTTTCTAGAGATACACTTTTGCTGATCACTAGGTGAACAGCATGGAGAAGATGCAAAGTCTTGTGTTTTCTTCTTCTTCTTTTGTTTACGCCGCACAACAGCCCAGGCATTTGGCCAGTTTTTACCCACAGAAAAATCTATTTTTTATGATACATGACAACACTTTATCCCCTTCCCTCAGAACTATTGAATGGAATATTATACCATTTTTAATCTCCATTTTCTTAATTTTTCCTTTCCTCCTTGGGAGTAAGGTTAATGCTTCGTGTCTCATCAAGTTATTTCACAAGTGAGACCCTTGGGGGCACGAGGCATGATGAGAGCAGTCTTTTTTTATAAGATGCAAGCTGAAGGTGTTCACTTCAGCAACTTCTTTAAGTTTTAGAATATTTATGCAGTGAATGATTCGGAAAAATCATCTAAATGTGCTTTATAAATACATATAAAAGGTATGAGCCTTTCACTCGATTGGAGGTCCAGGTTTAGCAACATCACGTGTCAAAAACTGAGGTCAGCTGACTCCTCTTCCATCAATCAATATTTTCTTCCCTGATGACATGTGCATATTCCAAGATGGCAATGTCAGGATTCATCAGGCTCACATTGTGAAAAAGAGGTTCAGGAGGCATGAGACATCACTTTCAGACATGGATTGGTCACCACGTGGTTCAAACCTTATCCCAGTTTCCCTACGGGGTAGTGCTGGAGACTTTCTCATCATTAATGCAACATTGAATGGTAATAAATACTGTGACATTGCATACGTTTCTTTATTTAACAAATAAATCTGCCTCATTGCCCTATTTTTGTATATTTCCCTTTGACGACATGAAGTTAGGTGAGCTGACTTGGTACCGGTTTTATGTTCTGAGTAAGTCCTGAGTGACTTTTAGGAGCAAACTTGAATGATTTCAGTTTGTCCTTTGACAGGAAAAAGTAATAAAACTGCATTCATTTTACAGTCTTATTGGACTGCTTCTATCTACTGTACATACTGTACACACGCATGCACTGTGAAATGATCCTCCAGCGACAGTATTATCTACATACACACAAAAACTATTCTATTACAGTTTATTGATTTGCTCCATGCAGCAGTAACAACTGTGCAATATTGATCCCACGTAATTCAGCTACACATTTGAAATGCATTAGTTGGGCAAGACTTAGAACTCACTGTTTTCAAATAGGTGAGTTTCATATCTGTAGCGCTATATGTATTTATTATGGTAACATTTATACAAATTGTACAAATTTTTATTCTAAATAGACTTTGAACTGCAAAGAATTTCTGCTGTAAATGTATTACTATTATTATTATTATTGCAGTACAACTTTATGGTCAAAGAAAATAAATGAACCTATTTCCCATTTATGAATAGTAAAAGCTGGAGGCTATTTGTCATCAGGCTAGAAGGTTTTTTGCAAAAAAAACCAACAACAATAATTTGATTTTTAGTTAAGATAAAATGTGTGTGGTAATTGTTCTGTCAAAACACGAGGATCAATACTCTTGAGTTTTAAAGATGCATGCTTTGCAATTTCTGTATCCCTCTCTATTCTGACAAAGTTTCTTGAAAAGGTCATTTCTATCCTGTTAGAAATGAAAATCCTTTAGGAGAAGATACTCTACCCTTTTGTAACCTTTACACAAGAAATCCCATTGGGTTGACTCATTGTGCAGTGGAGAGGCTCATAAATCTATATCCTATGGAATGGATGCCTCTAATCAATGGCTTTTGGTGCTTGTCTTGTCTAATCACCGAGTCACACCAATTGATTGTGATGGCTGGGTCAGAACTAGTGAAGCAATTACCCGTCACGTTGCATACAGTGAGCGGGTTGTGGGTGCATGTGCATATGTTTCATTATGTACTTTGTTGTACCTGCACTGCTGACTGTATGTCTTAATTGAGCTGCCGTGGGAGTAAATGGATTGTAGAACTGAAGTTTTGAAGAGCGTGTACGAACTTGCAAGTTGGTGACAGGAAGGGTCAAATGTTCCCTGAGGGCCGCGGGCACTCCCGACCCCCCCGAAACACCAATTTAACCATCATTTAGTTTATGTGTGGCATGGCGTGGGCTGTTGCCATGTCTGAAGGCTGTAGATGTGTTCAGGTGACATCTTAACTAACTCTGTTTCTATCAATTAGAGTGAAGAGGTGAGACACTGCAGCACCAAGGGAAGGCCAGAAGTGAGAGAGGGACAAAAAAGAAAAACAACAAAGGAATTAAGCGGCAAGGCACAGCGGAGCCGAGAAAGAGATGTGAGATCAGTGAAGCTCTTTGGTAACCACGGCTCAGCTACTGTTACTTCAGTGACTCAGTAAGATGCTGGAAGGGAAGTGCATGTTAAAATAATCACTTAGAAGTTAATTAACTTATGTATTTAATTCAATAATTTTTAAATTTTTAAAAAAAACCTGATCTGTCTTCATTACTTTGCTATGAACTTTTAGCTTGAAGACGTCAAACTGCGTGCGTTTTAAAAAAATGATTGTGTTTCACAGATAGATAAATACTCGCTTGTAGCACATTTGCAAATGTTTACAAGAAACCATCAATGGCTCACAATCCACACACAGCGTTATCGCCACAGGCTAAAGACTGCGTGGAAAATGTGCCTGCATCACAAAGGGTCACCACAGCAGGTAGTTTGGCATGTTTTGATTTGGCTGATCGTCACATCAGATGCCCTTCCTGATGCAACTCCAAAGGGATTTGGGTCTCCTCCCAGGATCAAACCAGGGAGTTTTCACTTTTTAAACAAATGTGTAAATTACAACAGTGTGGAGTCACAAAATTTGCCAGTATGACTAACAAAACAAATTTCTGGGCAGGTAAAATAATCCATGTTTATTTGTGGTTTATGCATGAGGCTCTCAGACAGAAAAATGAACTACATTTTTCTAACATAGTTTTAAGAAATATTTGCAGACAATGAAACTGAGATAAACACTGAAGATGTTTTTGATAGTGTCATCGCTTGCCTAGTTTTCTCAGGATTCTCAGTCTGCATTGGAAGGTTTTTCCTGGGCTTCATCGCTATGCTGTGGCTGATTTGAACCTGAGTGCTTACTGCAAGACATCACATACAGTAGATGTGTTCCCTATAGATGTTTAATCACGTGCACAAGGCATCCGTGCAAAATTTTCCCAAGCCTAAGATTGAAACAACTTCTTTACTTTCACCAAAGCATCTTTTACTGTTATCTTCTTTCACCTTTCTTTTCATTTTGCTCCAGTAACAGTAGCGCTGTAGCATCTTTTGTTAAGCCAGTCCTAACTGCCGTTCAGCAAACAAATATGCTTGCATGCAAAAGAGGAAAATAAGATTAATAAATGAAATAACATATGAATAAACAGACCAACACTGTTTATAATATAAAAGTTGACATCTTAATACATACTGGCCAGTTAATGGGTGTTCCATCACAATCAGCCTCAGATAGAGATATAGTGGGCTTCTTGTACATCAGACAGTGCCTCATCAATCTTAGTAGCACTGTCCCCACAACAAAAAGAAGAGGAAAGCAAATTGCTGTATTTAATTAATGCACTGCCTTCTTTGTTACACTGCTGCTCAGCATCTTTCAGTTCACAGTAGGAGAGACGGAGCACGGGAAACTCTGCACACACAGAGAACGCAAAAGAGAGAGTGAGAGGTAAAAAGATGGAGCTGGAAAAAGGGGTAGGGCAGAGTGAAAGAGAGAGAGGGTCTAAAAAATGAATGGCCGAGCAGAACGGGCTGCATCCATCGGCAAACTTTATAATGAATGTCTAAGTTTGGCAAGCATGATGGATGAGTCGGGAATAGTGTTTGTCACAAATGCAATCTTCTTTGAATCGCTCTGCTGTTTCCTAGTTCAGAGCAAGGGCCCGTGCGCCGTGCTGAACCAGCTAGAGCGTTGCCCTAATCTTGTCATTAACGTTTAATGATCTGACAATTAACTCAATGACTACACAGCACATATGTATAACAAATTTCTCATATCAGTGTGTGTAAATGTTAATCTCATTAGACTTGTTTACAGTAACATATTGGACAATTAAAGCGAAGCCTTTGCATATTCAATTACCTTTGACTGATGTTTTGTAACTGGGGAGCTAAAACAGTGCAAAGCTTATATGATGGTCATCCTCTGCTCAACCACAAAGCTCGGCTGATCTCGCTACTGTTTATGTAGCAACCAGATCAGTTGGGCTAATAATAATAATTATAATAAAGAAAAAAATAGATAAAAATACATTTCCTGTTAAGACTAGGATATCAGATATTTATCACATATACTAAATTATGAAGGAAGTGTGAGTTTGTCATTCTTCGTAGTAAAACCAAGACTAACTTAGTGTTTTTTTGTTGCATGCTTGCTTTTTTGGATTTGACTTGGAGAAAAGTGCAATTCTCAATTTTGCTGATTTTGAAATCAGTTGTTTATGATCATGATTTAGTCTTCCAAGTAAATGATCATACTGGCTATTTGTTCCTCTCATGTGAAAAGACCCATGTAAGCATTTTCTTAACGGCAAGGGAACTTTGGGTCTTTTACTTGAACTCGTCAACTTCAGTTCAGACTACCATAGTTGAAAGGAAAGTGATATTTCCAGGGTAGAAGCAGAAAGAGCATCAGTATGTCCGCAGTACAAAAAACAGCAGGCATCAGTTGCAGCACGCATTATTAAGTCAGAAACAGCATGAAAAGATGGGCTAGGGTGGAGGTGTGTTGCAATTGCAAAGCAGCTTAAATAAAGTGCTCTATATTAGATTTCCAGTTGGATGTGTACCTGAACTAATGCTACAATCGATTTCTCACTTGGTATTTGGTTACTTACAGGCACCAAACAGCAAGTGAGCACAGTTAGAAAAACATGAAAGCTTAAGTTAAAGTACACCTAAAAGTCACAACACGCATTTAACATACACTTATTCATACTAGCACCAGAAATTTTAATTTTTGTCCTAACAGCTTATGGGGTCAAAACCATGGTGAGTCCAGGCAAAGACACCTAATCCTGGATCTCGTTGTGGAGTTTGACTGTCCACACTTTTGCTCCTGACTTGGACTTAGTTGAGCTACTTTTAACCTTCAAATGTTGAGCTGAACTTGATGTTGAACTTGATGTTCTGAACTTGAATTGCCAAAGCATTTCAAAAATACGTTTTCCCTTCAGTGTAATATTTGTGAATAATGTGAAAAATCAAAAAGATTTCACTTTTTGCAAAAGAGGTGATGCTAAGCATTTGTGTTGGCCAACATGCATTTTTTATAAAAACTGCCCGCAGTCACAGCATCGGTCTCCAGGCTAGATGAGTACCGTCTCGCTCAGCCTGCTCAGTTAAAGGACGAACAGCAGGGTCCGTTTCTCAGAGGTGTGGGTGGCCGGCTGCTTGCCCACCCATCAATATCATGCAAGTATGTTGCTGTGACCTGCCATCCGTGTCCCTTCAGCTTAGATCAATAACATGAACAGATTGTACACCCTCCCCCCAACCACCCTTTCCTCATCTCCACCCTCTGTGGGATTAGTGTGTGTCTTTTCAACATCATTATCATATATCGCCCCTTTGAAAGGGCAGTGTCAGCTAGACTGTTGAAACACTACAGAAATTTAGTTGACAAGATATGCTCTGTGGGATTTAACAGGATACGTGGGAGTTTGGTGTAACTGATCCAGCACTTAATCTAAATGTGAGTTTTCATTATTAATTTTCTAATTAAATTCATAGTTTATGCATACAGTGTGATCTGTTAACAGATTTCGGGGGACGAAGCTTGCTCTTGTTGTTTCATGGTAAGTACAGCAGCACTACAGAAACTGTATAAACAATAAAAAACAGAACAGCAGTGAAAGGAAAGAAACAGCAGAGCATCGCTCACACACATTGGGTCAAAAACAACCAAAGAAGATGGGCCACACACAGCAGGTCTCAGTGGAAAAGAGGACACGTGGGATGAAGGGGGAAGAGAAAAAGAGGAAGGAGAGGTGTTCACCTTGAGAGTGCTCATCCATTACAGAAAGGCTGAGGCCCGCTCTGTCACACTGTCACAGTGATGCCACCTCTACACCACCCGAAAGGTCACCTAGCACTTCACTGTACTGCTTCAAACACAAACACACACACACACACACACACACACACCATTTGTGCATTTACACAAATGCAGATGGACACACTCCCATCTGTCGCCCCGCTGCTGACAAGTTACTGCTGCAGCCGCACAGACGCAAATAGGCACTGATATGCAGACACCGAGTACGTGTGAGAGGAAGATAATGTTTCACCTCTTGCTTTTAAACAAAAGCGTAATCATAATATTTTAACTCACCTATGCATTCCTCGGTTTTATATGTGCTACTTTATTTACAGTAAATAAAAACTGGCAATGAAAGGCGTTGCCTCGCACAAAGCCCTCTCCTCGGCAGGGAACGATGAGCTCATATAATGATACTTCTACATTCGAAATCACACCTTTATAAAAGATAAGGCTTTTGTGTGAATCCAAATTGTACCAGATTTTACACAGTGACCTTCAATATCGCTCTCATACTGGAGTAAACAACAGAGAGAAAAGCACAAGGTTGGCAGTGGGATTGAATAAATTAGCAGGAACAATGGCACCGCTCCACAATATTATACGCCATGTCACCACAATACATACCCTTCAATAGAAAGTGTCCTAATGTGTTCAGTCCTTTTGATTTTAGATTTATGTCTAGACTTAATGTACTTGACGCACACTCTGTGGTCTGCATCTTCTGTAAAGACTAAGTGCAAGTGGGGTAAATCTGACAACAATCACAGGACAATAACTAGCTTTCAGAGTGAAATGATATAAGAGAATAGATTAAAAAAAACGTGGCAGGAGGACAGCAGTATTATACTTTTTATTTTACACAGCAAAATGTCTGAGGCTATTGTTCACACAGCCATCTAGCAACTTTACTGATATAAAAGGACAACATGCTATAATCATATCATTCTATTTGAAAAAATAAAGGGTACAAATCCTTTTAACAGCATGAACGTCATCCCAAAGAATATTTACATATACCTTGAGACAACAAAAACAACAATTTAACAGCAAAACTAAGAACTCAGTTACATAAGCCTAGGGAAACGATATTAGCGAGGTCGTGGAAATGCTTAGGTCACTTACTTAGAAGATGCCGACTTATCTGCAAACACACACCAACTACTTGCGGAGTAGTACTGAAACTGTGAAAAGTTCGACAAACTGGAAATGGAGTCTGTCTTCAAAATAAAAGTTGGAAAAGCGAACTTTCCAAGTGTCCCGTTTGGACTTTATTTTTTCAAGTTTCACTAGAGCGGTGTCACCACCAAAGATGGGCAATTTGCGAAAGACCAAGGCAATCACAAGGAGATCTTTTTTTAATTGTAGCACTGGCTTTGCAACCAAATTTCACCCACTGACAATCAAAATATTCCATCAATCATTTACCAACCAGTGGGGTGAATACACAGTTTTCCATGACCATAGGTTGCCAGGGGGTCTCCAGGAAGTCTCTAGGCCTGCATGACTAAGATAGAGATGTTTCACATGCGACAGCTTAATGCTACTCTGGTATCTAGCTGTGGTAATCTGCCTGCTCCTTCCTCATTAACCAGGAAAAGTGTGTGACTTCAGCACTACTGAAAAAAGACAGACTTTAGCATTTTCACTTTCATAAGGTTCATCAGATGCTTACAGTTAACACGTTTACCTGTATAGACAACAACAAAACGCCAGATGTTAACCAAAGTGTCTGCAGCACATCTCTGTGTTCCTTTAAGCTTTAATATAATGTGTGAATATGGATTGTGAACAAGGTGACGAACTAAAGAAAAAAGAGCCTAAAAAACTCAGTGAGGTGTTGGACCATTATTAACTGAAAAAGCAACTAATCACCATGCATGGTAGCTGCCGTTTTCTGTTAATGTGGCAAAGATTATAAACTTTGTCCACTTGGGTAAAAAGTACCATATATGCAGACTTTTTGTCATTAAACAGTGTGATCTTTATCTTTGATCTCCTCCAAGTGTATATTAAACCTCTTCTGGCAGCAGCAGCAGCTCCTCCCCCACAAGGCAGTGTACTGTCTCATCATGTTGAGGTGCTTCCTAACCAAAAAAAGGGAAAAAAAAATGCAGATGAAATTAAATTCACTTTTGACTCTAAGATACATATGTGGTCTAGGCATTAGAAATTGGATTACCATCCTTCTTGGTTAGATGGTGGTAACACACCTGTTGGGTTACTTAGAAAAGCAACTAAATGCCTTGTACTGTTTAGAAGTTTAGTTTCACCAGTAACTAGCTAACATCCATTTATAAATTCATAACAAAGAATGACAAATATTTATGACCACTGTAATTTCTTTACAAACTTTGCTCTAAGTTCATCACGTGGTTGAGTGAAATAAGCCAAACAACAGCCTGGTGACCATCAAGCAGTTGCCCCTGTGATACACTGGGTGTCATTTTTACCTCACAGCAATAAGGTTCATGGTTTGAATCTCATGTCTGGTTTTGGACTTTCTTTGTGGATTTTGTATGATCTTCCTTTTCTGTTCCTCCGGGTGCAAGATTAATTAATTTTTATTTAACTGGTGATTCTAAATTAACTGAAGGTGAGACTGTGAGTGTTTGTGGTTTTCTCAGTGTTAGCCCTGTCATAGGCTGGAAACTTATACAAGGTGTAAACTTGTATGACAGCTGGGACAACGTGGGATAAATGGTTAAGGAAATGCTATCAAATCCAAATAGGATCAATTAAGCGATTAAATGTAAATTATTTTCACAGTTCACGTCCGTTCTGTTTGGTTCTAGCCACCAACAATACTTTGTCAACTTCAGAAGTAAATATGGTTTGGGTTTTACAATGTGAACCATCCATCCATCCGTTTTCTTTCACTTATAATCATGGTCAAAATTTTGCATTGAATATTGTTTTGCTCCTCCCTGCCCAGGGTGGTGCTGTTCATTTTTGTTCTATTCTGTTTTTAACTTACATAAGTTCTAGGTGGTAGATGTCCACTGTTTGGAGACAGGACCTGAGAAAACTAGCTTCAGTCTGCCTGCTTTCTGATTTCCTGTTTGGGAGAGTAATACTGCATGAATAATTGTCGCTGAATCAATAAGAGCTAATCTGGCTCTTCTAGAAGCAGATTCAGTGAGATTAGTAGTTTTGTATTTGAAATATTGTAAACATCTCCTTCAAAAAGCAGTCTTGGTAGGGGTAGCGGTGAGAAGTCTTTTTTCCTTTTCCTGCTTAGGTTTGAAAGGCAGTATTTTGTATTTTCTTTTGGTTTTGGTGGGGGTACAAAAGTTAGTCCTTTTTTATAGAATGTTTTTGTTTTGTTTTGGCCAACATTTTCATGAAAAGATCAATAAACCAACTGTTTGGTTTGGCAGGGAATTCTATTAGTGTTGTGCCCTGGTTTCCCCTAGGCCCTGTAGTTATGATGTAATTGTAACATTATACAAATCATGTTATCACAACTGATAACAGCAATTTAATGAGCCACTTACATCGAAAGTAGGTATATATAAGTTGTTCCTTTAAAAACAAGAAACAGTGAGGATACCGCTGCTTTTGTTAAAAGTTTAGAGTTTATATGAAGTTGTCCACATGGCTGTAAGTAGTTACTTACGTAACCACTGGTCATTTTTACCATTTTAAGCACAATTAACTACTACTGTGGTTCTTCTGGTGAGGTCAGACTGGCCATTCACACTTCAATTTAGTTTTAGCCATTGGATGAGTGTTATCTTCTGTACTGTACCTCTCTCCCACTCTGGCCAACATCACAATTTATGTTCTAATTTTCTGTAGAAGAGTGTTACATAGAATAAGAGAGAGAGAAGAACATTAGCCTTTAAAGTGCAGAGAGTGAAGTAGAGGGCTGCAAAGATGAGAAAAAGAGGCTGACAGAGTGTGAGTGAGCCAGAGAGGTGAGAGACAGTATGACAGACTGAATCTGCTTCTTTAGGATCTGGAGAGAACAGGTGGTGTTATGATATCTGCACAGTGCTTTAGAGGCTGCCTTGCACAAATGTTCATCTAAGCGTCCAGTTAGCGGTTACTGCAGCATCTGCTTGCAGAGAAGAACCTCACAGCAGGACATTTAAGGCCATCAATAACCCAGTAAATGCACAGGCTTTCTGCAACATGGAGTTCGACAGAGTCCTTCTTAGAGGTGGCTGGTCTTAGATCAATGAGGAACCTGTAAATGATGAGTAATTTTTCCATGGATAATATAAGTATGAATAGTATGGCTGCCTGATATTATGCATATCTTGTTGTTTACTTGTATGAAGTTAGAATTATTATCATTATTATTGCTCTTCAGATAAATGTATTTCTTGTATGACTTTACTAACTAATAAATTTTACTAACTAATAAAAGTTTTGGATACATATGTTTTTATCCATTTATCCTACCTTATTGTGGTGGAGGATTTGTGTGTCCCACGGATCCCAGGGGTTATGATGTCGGGGGGCCTTTTGCCCACTGGTGGGGTCTCCCATGGCAAATTGGTCCTGAGTGAGGGACCAGACAAAGAGCGATTTGAAAACCCCTATGAGTGAAAGATCTGGGAAACAGTTCAGCCTTCCCAGAATAGGATAACCAGAACCCCGAAAAGGGGACATGAGCCCACCCTCCTGTAGGCCCATCACCCACAGGGGGCACCACAGGGATTGGGTGCAGCTTGTGCTGGGCTATGACAAGGGGCAGAGACCCTAGCAAACCGATCCCTGGCAAACAAGACTAGTGATTGGGACACCTCTTTGGTGGGGAACCTGAGCTAATGCCTGAGATTGAAAGGTACTAGCTAGATATAGTAAGGCTCACCTCAACATACTGCTTGGGCTCCAGAGCCAGTTTCCTGGAGGGGAGCTGGACTCTGTCTCAGTCTCGAGTTGCCCTTGGTGAGAGCCGGTGGGCTGGGGTGGGTATCTTAGTATCCCCTTGGCTTCCTGTTTGTATGTTGATGTGGACTGAGGATATTGTCAGGCGTTGGCAGGAATACTTAGGGGAACTCCTTAATCCCACTGGCATGTCTTCTGCAGAGGAAGCAGAGTCTGGGAACAAGGGGGATGACTCATCCATCACCGGGGGTGAGGTCACAGAGGCAGTTAAACAACTCCTTGGTGGCAGGGCACCTGGGGTCAATGAGGTTCACCCCGAGTTCCTGAAGGCTTCTGGATGTTGTAGGGCTGTCTTGGTTGACACAGCTCTACAATGTTGTGTGGTAATCAGAACCAGTACCTCCGGATTGGCAGACCTGGGTGGTGGCTCCCATCTTCAAGAATGGGGACCAGAGGGTGTGCTCCAACTATAGGGGAATGACACTCCTTAGCCTCCCTGGGAAAGTCTATTCCAAAATGCTGGAAAGGAGACTCCGTCCGTTAGTCAAACCTTGGATAAAGGAGGAGCAATGCGGTTTTCCTCCCAGTTGTGGAACACTGGACCAGCTCTTTACCCTTTCGAGGATACTTCAGGGTGCATGGGAGTTTGCCCAACCAGTGTAGATATGTTTTGTGGACTTGGAGAAGGCACTCGACTGTGTGCCTCAGTGTTCTGGGACTCGTGTTGTACAACAGTAGCAAGAACAAGGGTCTTGTTCACAAGTGAGGGGAAAGGTGAGTGGGAGATTGACAGGTGGGTTGGTGTGGTTGCAGTAATCTGGACGCTGTACTGGACCGTTGTAATGAAGAGAGAGATGAGCGTAAAGGTTTACTAGTGTCGATTTATTGGTCGATCTATGACCAACCAACCGGCGGCACCATATTTTAGGGTTAACTTCAAATATTAAAAGCATAATCCCCAAATTCATCAGTGATGTCAAATTCTCATCACAGATATGTGCATCTCTCTGCTCTGTTCCCTCTGTTCTCGTTCATAGCATAGCTCACTTATAATTGCATCAGCAATTCATAATGTCCTCCAGACAGTGATCAATAGGTCTGAAGTGCAGTTTCCATAAACGTCATTAATTATCCACAATAGACATAAAAGCTGACATGGGTATTATAGCTTTATACAACAGTTACATCTTCTCTTTTTTTCTTCTTATACAAAACAGTGAGATAGATAACACACCACTGATTAGCTCCATGATTAAAGAAGAGTTTCCATAGCAACTGATAAATCACTGTAGAATCGACTCAGAGCTGTGTAACTGCTTAGGTATAATTTTGTACTGAAGGCATATAAAACATTTAGAAAACATTTATTTTTGATATGCAGACAACAGCTCAGCTGTCAGTTACTTTTATACACATTTAAATGGAGTGCCTGATGGTTCTTCAAGATCTCTCTCCCTCTTCCTCTGAACTGTGATTGGTGTCTCAAAATTAACATATTTCTCTATATGAGATATATCAGATCAGTGACTTCAACCTATTCACCATGCAAGAGCTTCATTATTGGTTAATTCTGAAAATCCCTGCAATACTGCCGTTGATTAACAATTTTTGTCCACAGCAGTTGATGGCTCCACATGCCATCTATTATATGACAAAGAATATGGAAAGACTTTTTATCACACAAATTATGTTGGCGTTACAGTTAGACTTCCCAACCAGTTTCAAGTGACCAGTCAGTGACCAGTGGTATCCCCTGGTTGCTAGGGGAAAGTGTGTTTCCAACTGGTTGGTGAGTGGTTGCAAGAGGTTGAAGTTGGTTGCAAAAATGTCTATTTTCTGCACCATTTTCTGCATTATGTGTAGCTGGGAAAATTAGTAACAGGGTTTCTTACACCGATTTAATGACATACAGATAAGCTACAAAAAGAAAAAAAAAAAAACCCCCACAAAACATCCAGTGACAAAATATGCACAAAAAATACGTCAGTGGCCCTGGCTACACACACAAACAAACAAAGGAACTAATTCATGCCAAGCCAAAACCACTGAATCACTGTAAAATGCCTACAAGCATTTACATTCTGCAGCAGTTTCACTAGCTTCACATTTGGACACAATGGAGATCGCAGATTCTGCGTCTTGCTACACGTTAGGACACGGAGGTGTCTAACCCGTGCTGCAGGAACCAATCACTAACAACAGCTACAAACAGAACTTGTTTTTTAAAGCATTCACACACAGATTCAAAAGAAAATGATGAAAGAAAAAGTTTACGTTCACCCTGACAGAGAAAACTTATTTAGTCAAGATTTAAAACTGCATTATTAAATGAAGTTTACATTTTAACCACCCGGCTACATATATATTGTTACAGAAGTGGATGCACATGTTAAAGTTTCATATTATGAGGTCAGTGGAGGTAAAAGTAATACCTGTGAACAAAATGCTGAAGCTTCAGGCTGCTCAGCTTCTGTCGCTCTTGGTTGTTTGTTTTCAGAGAGTGGGCGTGTCCTTGTTACGGCAATCATCTCATTGCATGGGGCAGTCATTCAGACAAAAGGTAGCTTTTAAGGGAGAAGAACTGAAGGGATTTTCCTCATACAGAGCTGAACTAAGAATCTTACAAAGCCACTCTACTTGAGTCTAAAAATAAAAACAGCACTCAAAAGAATATAATTTTCAGAAAAGATTGTGGTTATTGGAAAAAACCCTAAATTACCTAAACTTTCGCACCTTTGATCTTTTAATTGTAAGACACGCCCACATTAACACCAACCTTGAGCAGACTGTAGTTTCTTCATATGTTCTCTACAAAACAACATATTGATGTTGAAATTTTGCAAGCAAGCAAGGTCTTTGCAAACATAAAATATTTACCTGCTAGTTATGGCAAGTTAAATGAATCCAGGCCCTCTGTTTAACGCAGAAGTGAGATACAAGCAATCAAGCTGCCAGCCCACCTTTTAGTCCCTTTCTTCTATTCCATCTACCCAATGCATCTTCTTGATTAAGGCCTCACTAGTGCTGTCATTGTAAAAGGGAAAATCACAAGACAGGTGTCTCCAGTTTAAGTTAATTTAAGATCTACAGCCTGCAGGTATATAAGTTACAATGGAATTTTTAGGACCTGCTTAAGCACTTTTTTTCATTGCTCAGCATCTTTTACTGGTAAATGTAACTCCAGGTTTTTCATCAAGAGTAAAGTTTTCAGGTGAAAAACTAAAGTTTTCATTTACACACCACTCATCACTATTTCAGTGAGTCTGAAGATCCTCTTATCCAGGGGACAACGGTCATTTAGACTAACATCAGTATTGATGTGACAGTGATTTTGTTCAGTTTGAAAAACTTGGCTTGCATGCCTGCTTTGTCTTTCAGCAACAGTCAAATTTCCTGGTTCCATGACAACCATTACTGACACAGCTTACACTACTCAGTTACATCTCCTTGTGATATCCTTACATAAACCATGCTGCCCACACCAACAGTCTTATTAACATAAAATGCCAGGTGCATTACACCACCCTGAAATTGTGAATCTTTGCTCTACATACACATCATAAGAATGTGGGCACCTATACTTGCAGAAATAAAGAAGTAGCACCACACTTGAGGAACAGATACAGGCTGAATTACAAGTATTACGTCTTAATGGCTGGACCACATACCCTCTGGCTTGTTTACTGCCCTGTGGTTGTTTCATCCTGGAAATATTTGTTCAGGCATGTGCCTGATGAAGCCTTTAACTTGTTACCTGGCCTCCAGGGAGGATGTGAAAGTGCACCATCGACATTTCAAACTTCAACAGAGGAGTGCAAGATGGAGTCACGGTTGATTTTTTTCAAACTTAATTTTGAGAAAAGGAAATGAATTCTCTGTCAGTGGACTCGTGTTCATTGGTAGTCTTGAGTCACTTGCATGAGTAAAAGATGAAAAACTCTTTCAATTAAAAAAAGGGCATGTACTCATCATAAGAAGACCGAAGACCCACGTAAGCGCGTGATTATTGCAAACTTTTAGCGAGCCACCACTAATTTACTGTTAACTGAGGTTTTGGCTCCTTTCAGCTAAATGAGTAGAAAGAAAAGAAGTCCTAGAAACAAGGTTTAAAAGCAGTGAGGGTTTTTAGTTTTATGGACTGTTTCTTTATTGCTTTATTTTTATTGTATTGTTTTTTGTTTTTGTATTTTTAAGTGTAACGTCATGCCAAAAAAACAGGCCCTAATCTGTGCAGCATGATGCCACTGAGCTAATATATTCTTAAAAGCAATCAGTCTTTGACATTTAAGTGGAAACAAAAACCTACAATAAAAATACACTCTGATACTCTCTGAGTGCAACACAGGTACAAATTGCACTTGATAAAAGACTTTCCAGGAGTTTTGAAATAGATCTTGTTGAAAGAATGGACAGCTTTTGATTTGTCTGCAAATTAGCATGAGAAAAATATCCCAAATGCAAAATCACAGGTCATTTCACAGTGCCAATACAGACACAGGAAGAGAGAGGGAATGGAAGAAATGAAAAAAGGGAGAGAAATCAAAAACCGCAAAGCCATTTTCACACATGCACTGCAGCCATGAACTTTTCTTGTAATTACCTGAAGGAACTGTATGTGAGAATGCAAATGTACAAATCAGTCGGACCTGGCGTTGAAAAGACTCGTAAAAGACGGTGTGAAGTCTGATTGAGTCCTGTTGTAATTTGCCAGGAGAATTCACAGTGAGCGAGTGCGTTCTGCCTCCTGCGCGCTCTGCCCAGGCATCACCTACCCCCAAACCCAAGCAGCATATTTCCAGTAGTGAGAACAAATCTGACTCAGATGACATCCTGTTTGTGCTACACTGTGAAAAAGGGCAACTTTGGACAGCGTCTCATTCTTCTGACATTGTTCTGGGCTCGTATGTGAAAACGGCTTAAGATTACTGTGTAATAAGTGTCAGAGACCGCTGACTGCCCAAGCCCGTGAAACCTGCAGCAAATATACTGCAGACTGAGAGACAGGAAAAGAGAGAGGAAGAGAGAGAAGAGAAAAGGTTAATTGTATCCAAGAATACTTACGACTGTTTGCATTTTCCATCATTCGCCAGGTCCCACCTTAAGGTTCCTTGACCTTTTGTTTGCTGCCTAATGAAACTAATGTAATAAATCACACCATGACTTACCTCCTCCTTCTATCCTACTCCTACTTGTGTATTTCCTGTTGCTGGAAGTCCATGTGCTGTCTCTCCCTTTCTCTCTAGTTCTTCTTCTTCTCTCCATTTCTGTGCTGGTGTGTGTGCCTCCCCCTTTTTGCAGACTCTGGGCTTGCATTAATAACAGTGACACTCCAAACGGGGGAGATAAAGGGAAATGAAGATGGGAACCAGAGTCTCTCAAAACGTGCACTTCATCTTATAGGAGACAGTCTCTGAAATGTGGGGAGGGGGATGCCAATGACTAGGGAGGAAAGAAGAGAGGGAGGTGTTGGAGGAGATAGAGAGATTTAGAGATGGTGGGAAATGAAGGGGAAATGGGTGAGGTCAAAATGTTAGGTGGCTTAGCTCGAAGGAATAAGTGAGGAAGGGGGCAAGTTGTGGTAAAGAAGCTGAAAGAATTATTGTGAGAAATGGTAGGCTGAACGGTCTTGAGCACCAGAGCAGTTGGAAAAAGATTGATGGAAGTTGGCAAACTTATAAGGTCACCACTGAGCACAGACACATGCAGAAAAGAAGTAGAAAAAACAAAAGAAAAAAACACATATCATCCTTAACACATATCACACACACACACGCACGACTCTGCTCATACGTTCCACCCAAGCTGAGTTTTTTAATCAGCAAGGTCTAATTTTTATCTTCATCATCTTTTGGTGACATTAGCCATAGTGACTTCCGTATAATTGGCATCGTCTCCACACTGTCAACAGATGGTGGTAAACATTAATGATGGTGTACTGCTAACAGCCTTCAAATAGACTAGTAGCGCTACTTTTTTCTTTTTTTTTTACCTTGTAGTGACATGAGTGGCACAGTATGTTGATACTAAGTGTATTTGTTATTTACACAGTCACACTCTGGTACAATATTAAATTCATAACATCGGAATGTCTTTACATGTTAAACAAACAGGGTCTAATTTATATGTTTACATTTTAGGATAGGTTGTTGCCTAGCACCCTGTCCTGTGAAAACCATTTATCATCTGCAAGGTTTCAGGTTTTTATAAAATAATTACTAAGAACTGGCTCAACTCTCATTCATATCTTCCATATGATTGTTTTATTTCTTAATTAACAGTGAAGAGCACGTCATAAAAATGCATTGATTATATACTTTTATGTGTTTGTTTCTAATATGTCTGTTCAGAGTGTGGTGGTTTAATTGTTCCTAAGTGATCATGGTTAAAATAAAAGAGCTCAAATGGAAAAGAAATGCTTACTTCTCTTGTTCTTCGCTGCTTTAGGTGAATGAAAGGCACAGAAGAAGCTTATAAAATGTTACCAAGGGCTCTCTGGCACTATGTGGAAGGCATTATTAGCGATTAGATGAACCTCTGGTTCCCCTCAGCTCTATGACGCTTCATGCCACTTGCTCTGTCTTTTCTTGAGGGTCCACAAGCTTCATTCAGTCCCACTAGTCTCATTAGAGTCAATTCAGTAAAGCCTAAATCATATATTACATATCCAGCACCAAAATGAGGCAGACAAAAATCACGTGCAGCAGGTGAACATAGAGGAATATTTAGAAGCAGTTATTGGAGATGAAAAAAAAATGTATTCAGCGGGTGTCAGATTGTCAAATCAGCTCTGTTCACTATTTGCTGCATGTGTAAAAGCAGCTGTTTTCCAGTGTGCTCACGCTCACTTTTAAAGGTCATAATATGACAGTGTTTTGTTTACAGTTTTATTGAGCTGGCCCCAAGCGGTCCAAAAAGATGTTGATTCAGAGCTAAAGCACATTTAATCTTCTGGATGCTCCTATTAGGGATCGCCACAGCGGATCATCTGCCTCCATCTCACCGTCTTCTCTAACACCAACCCCTCCTTTAACCTTGCTTGGCGGCTCCATGTTCAGCATTCTTCGTCCAGTATGTCCACTATTCCTCCTCTGCACATATCCAAAGCATCTCAGCCTAACTTTTCTTAACTGAGCTGTCCCTCTGATATACTCATGCCTTATCCTGTCCCTTCTGATCATGCCCACTGAAAATTTTAGCATCTGCAAATGTTCAAGATTATTTAATAATTTTAAAACTGATATTTTAAGCTACGCCGTTTTTGCTGATCATTGACCAGTGGGACATTTGGCTTCGCGACTTTGTTATTCCTGAAAGCTCAAGGAATAATCTGCTTTCTGCAAATGATAAAGGATAGTGAATAAGGGATAATCTAGTTTTTAAATGCAACTCAGTATTTTTGTTGCAGTGTCTTCTCATCCATTTCAGAGCTGATTACGTTATCTTTTTAAAATGTTCTTAAAACAAACAAAAAAGGGAGAAACTTTGTGAGGTAAAATAGAGAGGCAGCTTCCTTCAGTTGTGATCGAAGATCCAGGGCTATCTGACAACATCCTTGTCATCAGCAGCATCCTCCTTCCTCTTGCCATCATCACGATAATCACCCTCATCACCTCTCAGTTGCAGCTCAACATGACAGGGTGACTGAGAAAATTGTAACAAAAAAATTCTGCCTTCTCTCCATTCCTTCTCCACACACAGCCACCAAAGCTCATCCTTAATAAAGTTTCTGGGGGTTTTTTCAAAAAAAGAAGAAAATAGCAGCCGCTTTGTTTTCAGAAGCAGATTGTTTCAAAACTCCACCAGCAATTAACAAGCAGAGAGACACAGGGAGAGCGAGAGGCAAACAGAAAGACAGATTCTTAGTGGCTTTAATTGGAACAACATCTCACTATACAGAAGTGTCGTACCGTTCCCGTCAGCAGCGGCCCCTCTGTTTTCCTTAGTGCCTCCCTGTGCTCCACTTTTTCCCACTTCTTTACTCTCTCTTTGCTCGCCTTCAATTATCACTGTCCAATCAGTAGGCCAATTAAGTATTTTTGTGACTTCCTGCATCGCTCCTCTCAAGCAGATGAACACTCAGCCATCTTCCAATTAGAGGGATATTAATTAGGATTAACGAACAGTGGGGTCGCTGACCGTTGACTCATCATCTCACTCAGTGTTTGCGCTGAAACGTTTGGGAGCGTCCTTCTTATGAAATGGAAATACTGACCTTTTGTGAGACACAAAAAGTACAGAAAGTGGGTGGACGGTACACATGTCATCTATGATAACAGTTGGTCTGTTTTTTTCTCACCACATATTTCACAACAACTGCATTTAGCAAAGTGGCCTTGAGAAGAGATGTAGAAAGATTCTCTCCATAGTTCCAGCAAAACCCTCCCTCTTCCTGTCCCTGCGTTTGTCAGCAGTGTTCCTTTACCAGCAGACGGAGCAGAAGCAATGAGTCAAGGTGCCCATGCATGGCTCTTGTATGCAGCTCCATGAGCTTTGTTTGAGCTCGAGGATGCTCAATGAGACGCAGAGAGTGTCATTTCTCAGGCCTGTCCCACAGGCTCGCCGAAAGGGTGTAGAGGAGAAAATGGAAGTGTAACAAACAGACTGTTCAATTAGGGGCAGAATGGTGTGAAATTGCCTCCAAATGATAAGCTTCTATTATAGCTGTAGCGGTATACTTGCCTGCTAGGTGAGTATTTTTGTATCTCGGAAAAAAAACAGCATCTGTGAATGCATCTTTATGACAAAACAAACATTATAGATATTATACTGTGCAAAATCTGGAAATTTGATAGCAAACATTATTAAGTTAGCATGAAGAGCTCAGTCGGGTTATTGCTGTGGGATTTGTAATGTATGGGTGTACATACTTGCATAATGAAAAACACTGCAGCCTCCAAAATGAGCATACGGTTGAAATAACTGCTCTCTAAATCAGTAAAGGAAAACAAAAACTGAACTTTTTAACCATCATGAATGTAAGATTTACAGCATTATTCCTGCGTTTGTGTGGAATCGCTTCAGCTTAATCATTGTAAACAGATATTTGCATATGAAAATGTAGAATCTGTGTTATAGCGTGTTAAAATGGCCTTCTACCACTACACCTCACATGACATCAGATCACAAATATAAGTAAGGCATGCAAAACATAAGAAATGGCTAAGGCCACCAGACTTAATTAGTATTTGTCTCTAACAAAGCTTAAAATCCAGTCAGGATTAATTAACCTTCCCTAACAGAACAAGAAGCACTCTGAGAGCGCAAACATCCACCGAGGCAGATCACACTGTGGGCAGTATTTACTTTTAAGGGAATAGTATTGTATTTTGTATGCATTTATTTTGTTTTCTTTATTCTTTTATTCAAACTTTAAAACAATTTTAATCACAAAGTGCAGGCTTTATGTTTGCCTTATAAAAAAGTACATCTATTCATTTCAAACACTGTGGAAAATGTTTTTAATCACGAGTTTATGTTTGCCTTCAAAAAAAATTCTATTCAGAAACACTGTACACGTATTTAAACTGAGTCTATTACTATCACTGTAGAATACGTAACAAAATCACAAAAAAGTAGCCAGCTATACTCAGTATGAAACCTATTGCCATTTAATATAAGTCTGTATTATCAGTTTGAGATTCAAATAAATTGATTGACCTTTAAGAGTGTCAAAGGTCAAATGTGACATATTTTAAATCTTTATACAACAGTGCATGTCATACTTATAGTCATTAGATAGATAGATAGATAGATAGATAGATAGATAGATAGATAGATAGATAGATAGATAGATAGATAGATAGATAGATAGATGATACTTCTACACTACATGAGCTTAAAATGGAAGAGCTAGGAGAAGAGTTTTCAATTATTTAAAGCCAATTAAAAAGATAACAGTCCTGTTTATGGCTTTCTCACCCCTCCTGTGCCATACTCGACTTCTCTCTGACATTATGGATGCGCAGGCCTGCAGCCACTCCTTTAAGCTCATACATCACTGGATAAAGGTTAAGGAAGAGAACTCTCCTCAGACAATGGGCCCAGGAAAGGGCATGTGTAAGTTATTTTTTCAGAGTTTTCTTTTTTCCTGACAATGAAGAGTGCAAAAATCAAGCATTGGAACTTTGGAGAGGAGCAAAAAATGAGACAAGAACAATAACTGTGGAAGAACTTCTACCCTGAGATAAACAGGCTGATTGAAACATGCTGTGAAAATCCAGAGGAGTCTCAGAGATAATTTCTGTGGACCCTCTTTTCCAAAGTGCTCACAGGAAGGCCAGCAGTCATGTATATAAAGAGTATTTCAGAGGGAGGAGAGAAAGAGCAGGGGATGGAGAATGGCAAAGTAATAACTCACTGAGTTAGCATTTCATAGTGCTGCTTAACAAATGATGCTAGTAAAATTTTCAATAGCAGCAATTAATACCAGCATTCAGCTTGACTTCTTGTTGTCTTTGTGACTCCTCTCTTTGCCAAGCTTGTCTTCCTGTGCACCTCTGGACCGCTTCCAGCCCAGCTAATTTTAGATCCTTTCTTCAAACTTCCATGGGGTGAGACTTGTGCAGAGAGCAAATATCATATTTTTGTGTAAAACTAACTTGACTTTCACATGAAGGACCTTAAAGTGAAGGATCACATGGTAATAGAAGGAATTTCCAAGCCCTGAGGCAGCACATCAGACAGGAGTTTATTTGTCATCTGTTCTTCTTGTTTTTAATCATCACAGGGTTGTGCAGAATGAATTTTACCCCCATGGTTGGGGGTAAAATTATTGCTCATCACCAGTGTGCAAATGCAAACTATTTGGAGATCACTCAAACACATGCTTGCTTGTTGAGGTTTACCTGGGTAAGTGTGAAACTAGTTTTCACATCATCTGATCAATGGGGGCAATGAGACAATATAAATCAGTGTAGTCTGGTGTTTTATCCATCTATCCATCTTCTACCGCTTATACCGTGTGTTTCACAGAGGCAAAGTCTAAGCAGAGAAGCCCAGCCATCTCCTCCTGCTCATCCAAGAGGACACCAAAGTGAAAGCATCTTTCCAGTGTGTCCTTGCTGTGACCTCTTCCTGATAGGAAATGCTCAAAATATCCACGAGGCCTCCTAGTCAGATGCCCAAACCACCTCGACTGGCTCCTTTCGCTATATCCCTAGGGGAGAGCCTACCCACACATAGAAGGAAACCAGTTTCTCCCACTTGCATCTGAGATCTCATTCTTTCAGTCACTACACAGAGTCCATGACCGTAGGTGAGGGTTGGGATGTAGACCGACCCTTTTCAGGTGCACTCCACTTGGTCTGTCAGTACGTGGCAGCTGCCTCCAGAATCCCATGAGCAAACCAAGCCTAACAGGACTCATTCTCATTCTTCAATTTGATGGCTCCCTTCACATCCGGTGTCCACCATCTGGTTCTGGGATTATCACTGCGACAGGCATCAGCTACCTTGCAGCCATAGCTACGTACAGCTGCCTCAGCAATGTAGGTGTGAACATAGTCCATTAAGACTCAATGTCCCCAACTTCCCTTGGAATTCTACCAAAGCTCTGCCGGAGGTAAGAAATGAAGATCTCATGGACAGGGGCTTGTGTCAGACATCCCCAGTACATCCTCACTATATGCTTGAAATGCAATGTTTTAGTTTTAAACATTGAGCTCAAGTATGCTAAAATGAATGGTCCTGCAAAGAAGAGAGGTTCTTTATTCATATTGATAAATTTAGTGTTTCTTTATGAGAAAGGGAGAAAAAATCATTTTTTTAAAAAGTAATTTAACACTTTATGCTTTTATTAAACCATATTAAACCCAAATCGTGATTTATTATCAACATGTCTTTAAATATAATGAGGGTATTGGATTATTTTATCATGTATATAGAGCAGTTTTAGGTGTCTGCAGTGATATTTTAAATGGGGCAGAACAGTACGTTTTGAGTAAGTAATAAATATTTATTTAGCTTATATTTATGCATTAATTATGTACTTATTATATAATGTTTATACTTTACATTAAACAATATTATGAGTCATATGAACATTTTTTTTGTAATAATCTATTTAAATAATTATATAAACAGTAAAAAGAACAAACTTGTGCTGCACTTTATCATGCAGATCAACATCAAATTAAACAACCACAGTGGAGGTGTGCTTAATGCATGTTTACATCAACGTACTCGATCAGCTGTGTGTGGTGCTTGCTTTTTGTGTCTGACCTGAGTCTTATCTACAGATATAATGTGCTTATCCTCAGTTAAAGCACTGTGGGGATTTTGGCTCCACTGCTCACTGATGTCTTCACTACTAGAGTCTAACATCAGCTGCCAGAACCGAGAAAAGATATAATTACATTTTTATTGATGACTTTATCAAGCAGAGTAAAGAGGCTGTCTTACTAACAATGCCATGCAGGTATGGTGTTTAAATCCCTATCCTGCTGAAATCAGCAGACCATACCTTTGGTGTTTTTCCTCAAGCAGATTTTTGACAATGAAAAATGTCCGTATTCTCAAGTTCAGACTGAGGGAGTGTGAGGAGCATGTGTGTGTGTGTGTGTATATATATATACAGTATATGTGTGAGCCAGAAAAATAGAGACAGCCACAGAGAGAGTATTTCTGCATTTCATAAGAGACCATCACTATGTAAGAATCTCAAAGCAACTGTATACAGTGGTTTACTTTGGTGTGAAGACCTTGCAAAGTGAATTTGTCCAGTCAGTGAGCTCCCTGCTACTGTTCTCCTTGATCAGTAGAATGAGGTGACTGGATGGGTCCCTGCACAGTGTGTTCCTTCCCTTACCAGCTGGCCCTCCCAACCCCACCTGAGATGGATAGAAACACTACACATGCATTGGTGTATTTATCTCCATGCATTCATCCACACATGGCAACACACATACATAATTTCTGCCATACCAGACAGGCCTTTAACAGATTGGGAGAAAGGGGTAATGCCCCCTTCAGCTACTCTGCAGCCATTCAATTGGGGAAGGAGCCGTAAGATTTATGGCTGACAGACACTTAGTAGGTCCTTTTATGCATTCTTTCACCATCTTTCTCATTTTCCTCACTCACCATACCTTTTCTTTATCATGCTGACATAAGCTGAAAAATCTCATTGTGGTTCAGGTTGTTCACGTTTCTCACTGCTCTGTCATGTTGTCCTGATTAAACTCCCCTGATGAGAAACTTGTGACCTCCACAAAAGCTAACGTAGCAAGAGGCAAGGTGCATATAGGAAATGTTTTTTTAGTTAATGCAAGTCTTGGGGTCAGCTTCACTAAGCAGGACAAATAAGCTGAGGCTACAATCAGAAAAAAAGTCCAATAGGAGTAGAAAGTTCTATGGGTGATATGCTGTGTGTGTGAATGTGTGTGTATTTTATTAAAGCCCTGCAAAATATCCAGCTGGTAGCAGGTCTATAATGTTAGTCAGGACCCTGGTAGAGCAGCTTTGCATGGTTCACAGTTCCATAAACCTCCTTGATGCAGCCTTGGAGCTCATTTGCTGCCTGAAACAAGCAATTTAAGATTCTTCTTTTTATGGTCAACACTGGCGGCTGGTGGTGAAAAAATTTTTGCGGATTGGGCAGGGGGATTGGGTCACATGGGTCAAAGATTGTAAAAATATTTACAATACAGTTTTATTTATATATAGCACATTTAAAAACACAATATCTATATACATGTTATACACTACACACAACTTTTTCAACAATGAAACAATGAATCCACCAAACCACAGAATATCCCTGGATTATCAGAATCTGCATTCTCATCATGGCCACACAAAGCCAACTAAGAGCCAACTTCACACCGTCTACGATTTTAGACAAAATGTGCTGGTTCTTTGTCACCTCTTTTTGGTGCTTTCTTCTGCCAATTTGATAGCCTTCATCCAGCTGTTCTACTATGCTAAGCTTTCCAAAACGGTGTAGCTTCATGCTGTTGTCCAAGTGGCTACAGTTTCTGTTGTGTCTTTTTTGCAGTTTTCTGTTAAGTGCTTTAACTCCTGTACACCTGTGGTGGTCCACAACATTTCGGTACCAGCAGACACAGAAAGGCATTGCTCACCGCACATCAAGTTAACCAGCTCCGCTAGCGTGCTGGAGAAGGTCCGTGTACATGCTCTCCCACAATCCGTGGACTACTGCTGATGTAATTTTAATTCTGAACAGTCAGGTCTTAAAAATTGATGTTTCTGTAAACAAACAACTTAATTTAACTTTACTGTTTCAGCAGCACTTGAAGTTGCCATCCTCAATCAAGAGCTAGCTAACAATTCATTGCCATTTCCAAGTCCCAGTTGAAACTCAGCCTCAGACAGTCATGACTGAAAAACTTCAGACATCAGCCATCCCTCCTGTAGGCCTATCACCCGCAGGAGGCACTGAAGGAGTTGGGTGCAATGTGTGCTGGGTAGTGGTCAGGGGCAGAGACCCTGGTGGGCCAATCTCCGGCTACCGAGACTAGCGATTAGGACATGGAATGTCACCTCCCTGGTGCTGCAGGAGCCCGAGTTAGTGTGTGAGAGGTACTGACTGCATATAGTCGGGCTCACCTCAACACACAGCTTGGGCTCTGGAACCAGTCTTCTGGAGGGGGGCTGGACTCTTGATGAGAAGCAGGGGGCTGGTTTGGGTATTTTAGTATCCCCTCAGCTTGCTGCCAGTAAGTTGGAGTTTTTCGCGGTGGACTAGATGGTTTGTTCCCTGTGCCTTTGGGTCAGGGAACAGGTCCTTACTGTCGTCTACTCCTATTTGCAGAATGACAGTTCAGAGTAACCAGCCTTCCCGGAGTCCCTGAGTGGGGTGCTTGAGGGTGCTCCACTAGGGACTCTGTCGTCCTACTCAGAGATTTCAACGCTCATGTGGGAAACAACAGTAAAACCTGAAGGTGTGTGTCTGGGAGGAACAGCCTGCCAGACCTTAACCTGAGCAGTCTTCTGTTACTGGACTTCTGCGCAAACCACAGTTTGTCCATAACAAACACCATGTTTGAATATAAGGGTGTTTGACTGGGCCATTAAAACAACTTGTTTCTTTGCTTCTTCAGCAATTCTCTTGCAGATTTGCTGCTATGCTTGGGATCATTGTCCTGTTGCATGACCTAATTTCTGCCAAGTTTTAGCTGTTTGACACATGGCCTCATGTCTGACTTAAGAATACTGTACTTTCCTATACAGAGTTCATGGTCAAGGTACCCTGATCATATGGCTGCAAAGCAAGCCCAAGTCACCATGCTTGACAGTTCATATGAAGTGTTGGTGCTCATATGCTTTGTTTGATTTTTGCCAAATGTGTGATCTGTGCCACTTGGTCTTGTCTGTTCACAGAGCATTGCTCCAGAAATCTTGTCTTTGTTCAGATGCAAACCTTAGCAGTGCTGTTTTTTTTCTGTTTGTAGTGTCATAAACTTTTAACATTTAATATGCTAACTGAGGCCTGTAGCTTCTAAGTGTGGTGGCGGAGTGTAGTTTGTGGCTCAGCTGCAGGAGAGGGGTGGTGTATTGGGTTCAGGGGGCAGTGCCAGAGGAGGCTAGCTGGCACACCTGGCAGTAACAATCTAATCAGATCTCTCCTATATGTTACGCACTAGCACGCTGGGATGGTGTGGAGAGGAGTCTGAGCTGGTGACAGAGTAGCTGGAGCTGTCTAGGAAAGAAGCTCAAAAATAATCATCTGTCAAAGTGTGTGCAATAAACCATCGCTTGTTGGGAAGCAAACGGTGTGTCTGCTGCATCATGCTGGGGTTTCCTGTAGTGTAGGAAGTGCTACACTGAGATGTAGTTTTTGAGTTTGTTGCAGGTTTCCCACTTGTGAATAATCTTTGTCACTGCACAATGAACTTCAAAATTGTTTGGAAATGGCCTTATAACTCTCCTCAGATCGATGCACTACAACAATTGCTTCTCTAAGATCATCCTCCTTGGCTTTATTTTAAAACACACACATAAATGCTCCAGACCACCAAACTGCAGGAGCCTTTGCTTTCATAGAGGTGCTCTCATATCCTGATTATCAGTTAATCAAGCACACTTGATTATCAGCACCTGGCTGCTACTTATACCCTTAATTCCCATAGAAGCACAAGGGTGTACTGTGCTGGATATGTGAAGTCTAAGAATTGAAAGAGGATGCCGTACTGACCTCTATGTGAAAATGTATAATATAAACAACCAAAACTAGAACACTGTAGTAATCGATCAACTTTAAAGATAAGCATGTTACTGTGCAGTTCAGGGTAAAATGCAATTTCACAAAACAAATCTGAAAATCTGCTATTGCATAAATGATGCATCATATAATACATGATGCAAAATTGGATTTTGTGTCTAATTCTAAACCTTAACAAACTTACACAGTGAAAGAAAGCAAAATGTTTTAAATTTGGTGCACTCAGACAAAAACTACAAGGGTTCATTGGGTACATATGAGTCGTGCACAACTGGGTATTCAATAATTGTGCTTCATTTTCAGTCCACTTCGCCACATGCATCACCAAGGTGACATTTTGCAGCAGATTTCAAGCAATATGCTCGTTTACCTAATCAATAGGTACAGAAATTGCCTATAGATTGTAGAGGCCAAGTAATCCAGGTGGTAACACAAGAGACTACTTGAAGTGAAAGAGCAAGTCAGGGGTTCAGAGCAGTTACACTGAGCAGCTAATCATGGACATTGTGGTGGGGCAGTCATAAATGTAACTCTCTGAAGTCTGATTACCAGCTGGATGACAAGGTTGGAATCTCAAGGGCAGTAAAATGAGACAGAAGAATGATGATAATGATAAAAGCCATAAATTGGAATATTTGGCTTCGGTATAGTATCAGAATGAGATGGAAGAATAGAGCATTATGGGTCCAGTCTCCCTGGAGCTGCAGAAATGACTGTCCACTTCTGTCTATGAGTGTCTGCTGTTTTTTATTCACCTCCCAGAACTTTTCCTCTACTTTGACTCCTGGGCTTTAATTATGCCTTAGGCGCTACTAGGCAGACTCTGTGAGTATAAATTCATAAATACATGACAACAGGCAAAAAAAACATACAGACAGGTGGCCAGCCAAAAAGGTGCACAAAAATTCATGTGCCACACACACACACACTCACTTGCATAAACCCAAAAAGATGCATCACTGGAGCTGTAAAGAATGGCACATTAACAAAAGTCATTTGAATGTAACCCAGAAACAGAATTAGTTAAAGTCCCGGGTCGCTTAGTCCAGTCAGTGAGTTGTTGTCTGGACTCCACCACCTCTGAATATAAAACGTCAGAGCCACTGTCTGTGTTGCTGTAAGCCTTTCTTATTCGAAGCTTAGCAGCATATGTATGTGAAGAGCACTGTATGTATAGACAGGCCATTAATCAGAGACAGAGATCAGAATGTGATTTGATGGGCATTGTATGGGGAACACAGATCTAACACAGGCATGCAGTGTTATTCAGTGCATTTTAGTTAGCAGGTATTGTGCCAGCACAACTCTCACTGACAAGCAGAGGGAAGAATGCTCCAAGATTACATTATAACCCCCGATCAGACACTGCCAGTGTTTCTAACACCTTCAGACTCCATCATTACCTATTCAGAGCCTATTCCACCAGACTGTCATGGGACTCATTACTCCATTGCTTTGTGAGGCTGCAGACAGTCGCGTAGCTGTGCGGTGGGTAAGAGAGAGAACGCGTACACTGACCCAGGGCACAGGTGCTGACATGGAGTGTCTATCAACACGCACACACACAGACCACGGGGTTTGACTGCACTAAGGGAGGTTTAGAGGCAAAACAATGGTGTGGACAGTCCACCAACTGTTCAGGGCCCTACTGGGGTCCACGCAGGCTGCATATATGTGCAGGTAATGTAGTACTATATGGGAGTATCACTGGTGAGAGAATATGCCAGGTCTTCTCTTTCTAATGCGTGAGATTTTGAGTATTAAATCATACTGCAATACATGCCCATATGCAAATTTGAAAAGTACCTGTAATCATTTCTTCTCTTCATGCTTGCTTCAAAAAGATTTCTTCAAACACATTTCCACTAAATGATGGTCAAAAACTCCCCACTCTTTTTAAAGCTGAGGCTCAGTCAGTCTGAATTAGTCAAACCTCATATTACCAAGTTTGGTCCCTGATAGTTTTTTGGTAGTATCATAAGAGACCACATATGATAATGGACACTTATCTTTGCACCTCCTTGACCAAAGCATGCCGTCAGTTCAGTGTAAACTATAACAACTTATTATAACAACAATAGATCTGAGTTAAAATTCAAAATCACATTGTGTATCTGTGATATATACTAATGTCACATGACTCCACCCATAAATTCAACAACCACACCTGAGTTTAATTTGCACCTCTGCCTGGTTTCCAGTGCTCCTGCTATTTTTAGATTGCTCTGTGGAGTCTTGTTCTCTCACTTTGCACTTTGTGATGGAGCTCCTCCACTGTGTCAGAACAGTGAGCCTTTAACTTCAGCTTTATGCGGGAGTTGAAGAGGATGAAGTGACAGGACACAGATCTTGCAGGTGAGGCAGTAGGTGGTAAATTAAGAAATTTTTGGAATAGTCAGAAATTTTAAATTTCTGATGCAGTGTGGTGATGTTATAGCAGAACTCACAACATTGAAAGTCTGATCCTTGACAATGAAATATCTGTGAGTTTTAATAAAAAAAATATACTGATGCTTATCTGGCATCTTTTGAGCTGGAAACAATGGAATCTTTTACTGGAAACATCTGTTTGGTCCCTGGGGGCTAGCTAAAAATAGGACCTCTGAGGAGCGATATAAGAATTCAATTCAATTCCATTTAATATATATGGTTCAAGAGAACAATACAATCAATAGTGCAAGACTTGCCTCAAAGCACTTTTATATTGTAAAGACCCTAAAATAATAGAGAGAAAGAAAGGGCTACGTGACGGTGGGAAAGAAAAACTCCCTTTTAACAGGAAGAAATCTCCAGCACAACCAGGCTCAGGGAGGGGCGGCCTCAGTTGAGGCTGAGGGGAGGGAGACGAGACAAAATCATACTGTGGAAGAGAACTGGAGATGAATAATAACTAATGTTTAAATACAGTAGTGATTTACACAGAACACAAGCCCAGAGCAACCTAGGCATACTGCAGTTTATCTAAGGGAGGGTTCAGGGTCACCTGATTCAGCCCGAAACACAAGATTTATCAACAGAAAAGTTTAAACTGAATCTTAAGAATAGAGATTTACCATTTATCATGGTGATTAAAATCTTGTGTTGTAGACAATTTGATATAAGGAAGTATAGAAAAACTCCGTCCAATCACATCGACTGGTGGTTACCAGAGAGTCACTGCTCGGTCTTTAGGCCTGAGTGACTGGGACTGTTGCACTTGATTTCACAGCGACTGCAGCCAGCAAGCTCCAGCAACCACTTGCAACCAGTTTTCCGTCGTGACCGGTGATTGCTAGCTGGTCATGCGCTGTTCTTTAGGCCTTTGTGTTTGACACATCTGACCTGGCTTGGGAAGTTGAATATCCATTCATGAAATTTATAGTAATAATGGTAACACAAAGAGGCAATTTTGTACACAAATGGGCATGAGAGTATGATATTCACAGTGAACAAAAACTGCGACCATGTTGTTTACACGTTTTCATGCACATCTGTTTGTTGAATCTGTTTGTGTCTGTCCTTTATTTTCCCCCATGTAACAAACAGTGTGCGACTTCCTGTGTGCAAAGTAAAAAGAATAACAACTGCAGCGTGTCAGTGTGGTGTCAGACAATGAATGAAAACGTTCTCTTTATCTTACATCCTCCGTGTCACTGCTGTGCTCCTCTCTTGCTCCTTTTCTCTGCTTTCCTCCTGCAAATTTCTCAAGACCTGAGGCACTAGTTCAATTAATATCAAACGCGTCTGTCATGGACCTCAGTTGGAAGAATTAACCAGATATTAACAATAAAGATGTAAAAGAACAGCAGGGCTGGAAAGAAGTGCAAAAAACAAAACAAAAAATGAACAGGGATTGGTTAGACACACATTGGCATACATATTGATATACAACACACAAATACACACAGTCACAGCCAAATACTGAACACGCACACACTCACGCAGCCCCGTGTTATATGATCCAGAAAGAGCAGGATAATGGAAAAGCCTGGGGGCGTTTGTGGATTGTGTCTTCTCCCTAGCTACAACTCTCCACTGTCCGCTGCCTTACAATCCTTCAGGAACCTTCAGCCAAGCTTCAAAACACAGCTCATTACGGCAGTTTTACAGCAAAAAAAAAAAAAGGAAATAAGCTCACATTGTAGAAAAGCCCATTTATTTAATCTGTCTTGTGTGCAAGAAGTGGCTGCTCAGGCCAGTATCAAAATAATTCTGTGTTTAAAATCTGAGCACTCGCGGAAGCTTCTGTTATCCTGGGAGGCGATGGGGGATCAAGCTAGCCTCAGTTTAAGCCAGCGGCTATCACAGAATATTTATATTTCCCGCTTCATGGATTCAATTCCTTTGGTTCTGCATATGACGAGTTCATGATGACATACAATTAGCCCACTTCAATTAGTGCCACCATTAGTGGCTCATTAAACAGGTGTGCTATCCCTACATTAGAGACCACTTGGAGGAGTCACAATATACACAAGCAGATTGGCTCCTTGCAGAATGGAGACCCCTATGTTTTTCTGTTTTTTCTTTTTCCCATTTTCTTTTCTTTTCTTTTCTTTGTTTGTTTTTTCTAATTAAGAGAGCCACTTTCGGAGATAAGCATGAATTCAAGAATCACACTTACATGTTTGGAGAGAATTCACATAAACAAAAATGTTATAATTCGGCCTGCAACTAAAGGCCATAATTCTCCTGTAAATAAATTGAAATTGCAATGTTATTTGCAATTATTATTGATGTTAATTGCAATATTATGTTTACCTACAAACACTTAAAGGTAGGCACACTAGAATAAGAGGTAACAAGTCAAGTTTTTAGAGGAAACGAAATAATTATACTGCAAGTAAATTTAAGTATAGCACAAGTCATTTTAAGTAGTGTGCAAGTTCATGGCAATTTTTCAGAAAAGCTATTATTACTATATATTTTCACACCTTACATTATAAATATGCTGTACTTTTTGGGGCACAACCCGTATGATATAGAATAATTTAAGTTATTCATACACTACCAAAAGTTTCTTAGACATTACTTAAAATTATTTACAAACTACTTCAATTTACATGCAGTATAGTCATTTATTTGTTTCCTGTAAAAGCCTGACTTACTACTCCCTTTTTCTAGTATGCTCATATTTACAGTAATTATTTAGTAATCTACTTGGAAAGAAAGGAGACTGGACTTCTTTAAGTTTCTTAAAGACGTTTCAGTGTTCATCAGAGAAGCTTCTTCAGTTCTTCCTTATTTGTAGGTTGGTATTTTACCTTATTTAGGTAAATATAATTACAATGTCATTAATAATAAAAAATGAAATGAAATTCAGGGGAATTACAAAGTGTTACCTAAGAAATTTACAAGCTTTAACAGCAATTCATTCTTTTCAGAGACCTGCAAGGCAGAACACTCATAACTGCACAGAACTGCAGTTTTAAGTTTTTTATAAGTTTTATAAGCCTGTCAATTTTCTGTCTTTTTCAAGCCACATATATTTTGACCACTTCTCAAAGTTAAGGTGTGATGAAGCCTCTTGGACACTGGATAGGTCAATAATTCTCAAAACCAGCCTTTCTGATCAAAAAAAGGGGTTTTAAGTCTCAACATTGTTTTTTTTTCACGATTCATAAACATTGCACAACCTATAGTTTAAAGTGTTTGATTTAACAGAGGTACACAGTCCTGTAAGAGGATATCCATCAGAATCACTAGTGATTATAGTCCAGTCCTACTGTGATAAAACATTAACATAAGGCAAAGTGTTTCCATCCAGCTGTTTGAGTTTATTTAATACCTGCAGCTTCACAGGAAGCACCGCTACGCTTTTGCGTCTCCAAAAGCGAGAGCATGATGCGCATTTATGCAGGTGCCACAACAAGGGTGACTTGGTTAATTATTTAGTTATTCCCAACACACAAACAGAGGACTGATATTGTGAATCACAATCTACTTTTATTCAATTGAGACGAGTTAGGTATCACACACTGTGTCACAGTTTTACTGTTAAATCATTTGTTACACAGCGGTGGTCCTCAGGGCAGGTGTCCTGAGCTCCAACAACTGTCAGATATTTTTATTTAATTTTCTCTTAGTAAGTCTAAACTGTAGGTCTCGTCTGTCTCAAGTCAAATATGTTTTTATTTTTGATTATTTTCTGTTTGTCTCAATCTAACAATATTTAATGTAGCACAGTTTTGCATGTTTGTGTGAAGGTTTTGAGAAATATTGTCAAAATAAGAATTATGATATTGAGGTTATGTATTATTTGTTCACAGTATAAAATACATGAAGTTTTCCATTTGATAAATGCTTTCATTTTACTTGCAACTTCTTTGGTTAGCAGTACTTTGTTTAAAATGTATTTTTATGGCCCAGCATGCCATGTAACATCACAAAAAACTGGAAGAAGTATAAATAGCTCCTCCACTTACTTTGACTGCTCCGTGTGCAGTAGAAGCTGTAGGAGGAAAAGTGTTTATTTTTAACGCGTAATTTAAATTCAGCACACATGACATTTATAATTCAACAATGTTTTAAATCCAAGGCTTATATATTGTATAAGCCATCCAGTAAATGTCAGATGGGTGAAATAAAGAGATCTAATGGGATAAATTCAGATTTCATGTGATATTTCAGCAAATTAAGTCACTTTTATGGATAACATTACATGTTCAGCTGCTTTTATAAACTGCATAAATACAATATAATTAATCCCTTTTATTTTATCTAATTTAGATATAAATATTTACTTATACACATAGGAATTTATTTGCTCTTGAAGTAAATAGAAACAAACACAAAGGCATATTTTTATTGTTGGAATGAATTTCTGCAGGCATGAAATGTCTGATGTGCACTGTGAGCTGGGAACGTATTTGGATCTCTGCATGTACCTTTTATATGTTCATGGAACAAAACACGCCAGTTTGTCAGAGTGAGCAATAATGTGTTTCTGGCTAATCAGCCAAAATTCAGAGAGGACGGAGACAGTGTGGTTTTTGGACATCTTTTACAAAGTGGCATCGTCCTGACAGTTTCACATTGCTGGTGTTAGGATTCTCTTTCATGTCGGGCACAAAAGCAGAGCTCGATTAACACTTTTCATTCCCAAACTTGTTAAATGTTCACCCCTTTGATTTCTGCGAAGCATCCTCACATATCACTTTGAAAAACTACCACAGCTTTATTAGCCAGTGTTGCACTTTGTAAAAAAAAAAAGGTTTTGTGGCACATTTTCGGTTTTTCAACTACCACACATTTGTTTTCCAGAACAATTAACTTTCATCACTTTAAAAAGTAAAGAAATTATAAAATCTCCCTACTTACAGTCTTCTCTGATAGAGTATCACTCTCGCTGGTAAGTGTGCCATTTCTAAAGTGTTTATCTGTATTTCTTTCTTTCTGCCTCTTTCTTTAATTCATCAATTTGTATGCAGTTAGGTCAATTTGTTGAACAAAGACACAATTTTTGTAATTTTATCTCTGTACACCACAGTGGAGTTGAAATCAAACAATCAAGAAGTAACTGAAGTGCGGATTTTCAGCTTTAATTCAGGAGGTTTAACATGATATTTTCTCTTTGGTAGTTACAATCAGTTTTAATTCCATTTTAAGAGGCTGAAAAGAAAATGGACAGACAGAGATAATTTTAAATATAAGCATTGTTTTTAACAAGGATGGGAAGCCTCTGATATTAATGATTGTCTCAAGTCTAGAACTCATGAATGTCTCCAAATGCTGTGTTTCCTCCCTTGAGATGCTCTCTTAGGTCTTTACTGCAGTCACCTACAGTGGCTGCTTATTTGTGGGTCTATTTGTGGGTCTTTCTGCATTTGGTTTTATATTTAATAACCGCAAAGTATGCACTGTAGACATCCCATTTCTTTGACTTTTCTTGGGTGTCTTTCGCTGCAACCGTTGGGAAATTACACTCCACTTGCAACATAAAACATTGTTCAACAAGTATTGTTCAAACAAATAGCCCTGTACACTCCTGAGTCAACTTCTATCAGCAGTCACATCATCAAATAAGCACCCAGTTTCACTGGCAGCCACACACATCCATGCCATAACATTGCACAGATGGATGTGGTAAAGTCTGTCCTTCCTGTTGTTGAGTGTAACCAGTGGTTTGCACCTTGTTGTGAACAATCTGTATTTCCCTTCATGAAGCTGTCTCTTGTTTATAAACTCAGACAGTGATACACCTGCTACCTCGAGAGTGTCACCTCACTTGGTTAGATGTTGTTAAGTTGTTCTTCATAGCTATGGAAACAATTCTGTCATCATGGACTTTAGTCGTCTTCTGTGGTCTATCAGGCCTTTTTATGTTGCTGAGCTGGCCAGGCCATTCAGTCTTTTTAAAAATGTACCAGGTTCTTAATTTGTCCACTCATAAAAGTTATGCTGTTTTTCTTTTGTTCAGCCTGATAACGGCCTCCCTTGCTTGCACTGACACATCTTTGTGCACCATATGTAAAATTAAAGTAAAAAGCCATAAAATGCAAATTCAACATTTTGCATCAACTTTATCTATTATGTTTCACTGCTTTACTGGTCATAAATAACCAGGCTTCACCTGGCCGTGGAACTTGTCAGTCAATTGTCCAATTACATTACATCCTCCCAAAATAGGAGACAGTATAAAAATGGCTATAATTCCTAAATGGTTCGCAAATATTGTCCAATTTGTCAAATAACATATGGATCTAACTATATTATCCTGTAGAGCTGTATGCCAGACTGTGAGACAGCAGGAGGAGAATTTTACCCTGCTGATCCCTCACACAAAGTTCATTTTATTTCTGTTTGAGACCATGTGAGAATAGAGCAGGTAAAAGTCGAGTAACTTTGCAGCGATTCCAAGGGTGTTGTATCCTGTTTTTGGTAAACTCTACCTGGGCACCACCCCTTAACTAACAAAATGCAGTATTCCAAGAAGTTAGAACACTTCAAACAGGCTCCAGTTACATGCTACATGAGACAGAGCAGATGTGAACCATATCCACACTGAAATCTTCCCGTGTTTGTGCGTGAAAACGACTTTACTCAATACCTTAACAATCTTTTTGGCTTTTTTATTATTCGTCATGCACGAACTGCTATTTTCAGTGCAAATCTTTCAATTCAGGCAAGAAAAGATAACCTAAACTTGCATCTTCATATAAATATGCGGATAAATTCATATATAAATAGTGAATGTATCTGTAAATCTAAAGATGCAAAATGTGTCTGTTGGCTATCCCATCCTTCAATCTGTATCTGTCAGTTGTTATGATATAATTAATGTTAAGCTATTAAAACTATTCTTTTAATCCAGTCCCATACAGTATATCCTCCCTATATGTCAACAGAAAGTCTAAAACGTGATGAGTGCCCAATTCTAATTCTTACTTGTGCTATGTAAAAGTACAGTACTCATATTAAATAGCTAAAGTAAAAAAGTTGCATTACTCAGTTTGCATTTCTGTAGAAGTTGGCATCCCTCCTGTTTAGCTGGAGGCTACCGCCTACGTTCACATACATCCTCTGCATCATGTCAGTTTATCCTTTGAACACAGAGATGAAACTAATATCTTCTCGTATATCCAGCAGCTGATTGGGCTGCATAATAGCAGATCATGTACAACTTATTTTAATATACGCATCCATACACTTTACATAAAAGATAGGCATAAGCACGGTCTGAAAAGTGAAATCAGTGTAGTCATGCCTAAAACTTGCAATCTTTCTACTGGCCAGTAGGGGGCATCTCCTCTTGTTGCTAAACGAAGTAGATTACATAAGAATCTATGTGGAAATGACTTTGCAAGTCATATTAAATAAAAGAGTATTTTAATTCAAACTATCATCCCAGTTATCACAAAAGATATGTATTTTTTATGTCTGGCATTTGCCAAACTGCTCTGATGGAGGCTAGTATAATTTCATGACACAATGGGTGGAGGCACAGTGGCTACTTTCTTATATGTCGTATATGTCTTGTCTTGCGTTGTATTTGTCTTATTTTATTTATTTATTTTCATAATTTGTGAAGCACTTTGATCAAAACTTGTTTTTAAATGTGCTATATTGTGGAGGTAAGAAATAACGACACGAGAGGTCCGTGTGTCTCACTCCAACTGTTTTATTCACACACTGTCTCTCAGAACTTAAGATACAGTAAGCGCCAAAATCTCCACCCAGCTCTTCCCTTCAACTTGGGTGTGAGTGGAGCCAACTGGTGGTCCGCCACACATACCCCCCCTTGTCAGGTCTCTATTCAGTCCAGGACCCTGGGCCTAAGCAAACGACCCGCACGACTGAACCTGGGAGGGAGAGAACAGGCAGAAGAAGGTCCATCCTGTGAACGAGGCTGGTGAAGGCGAGCAGGAAAGGCAGAAGGAGGCTCAAACGTTGGTGGTCCGGGGTAGTCCTGCGGGGAAACCAGAGTCTGTCAACCCCATTGAAGGAGGCGGCCACGGCGAGGGGCCTGGGCCGGCACTACATTACTGTCCGGAAGAACATGTGCAGGCTTAAGTCTGTCAACACACACAGTCTCCTTCGACCCCCAAAATCCAAAACAAAATGTTTCTGGCCCGTTCGATAACCCTGAATGGGCCGTCATACAGCGACATAGCGGTGTCTTGTGGGCATCGTGCCTGACAAAAACAAACTTAGCAGTCTCTAAAGTCTTTGGAACAAAAGTGTCAGGCACGCAATGGTGCACAGGACCAGGAACCCGAGCGGCGCAAAAAGTGGGTTGAGCGATAGCACTGATGGATCGAAGCAGGGGAGGGTTCTCAGGCAAGAATTCTCCAGGCACGCGGAGGGGCTGACCAAACACGAGCTCAGCTGGGGAAGCGCCGAGATCCTCCTTAACCGCACAGCGCAGCCCAAGCAAAACCCACGGGAGGCGGTCAACCCAATTGCCATCTTGTAAGGAGGCACGAAAGCAGCCTTAGCGACCGGTGGAACCGTTCACACATCCCATTAGCTTGCGGGTTGTATGCGGTTGTGCGGTGGACTTTAGCCCCCAGTCCATCAGCCATGGCCGACCAAAGCTCGGAAATGAACTGGGGGCCTCTGTCTGACGTAATGTCCGCGGGCGGGCCGAAACGCGAGACCCAGGTTGACAAAATGCCCTGGCCACCACTGCTGCAGTAGTGGATGCCAGGGGGACTGCCTCCGGCCACCTGGTGGTCCGGTCAACAACTGTCAAAAGGTGCGTAAAACCTTGTGACGGCGGCAGAGGACCCACCAGATCGACATGCACATGATCGAAACGTTTGCCGGGTATAAAGAACTGCTCCAGAGGCGCCTTGATGTGTTTATGAACCTTCGCACGCTGGCAGGGAATGCACGCTGACGCCCATTCCTTAACTGATTTGCGAAAGGCCTGGCCAAACAAATTTAGAGCTGACCAGTTTAACAGAGGCCCGGACCCCGGATGAGAGAGAGCATGTACCGAGTCAAAAACCCGACGACGCCAGGAAACGGGAACCACTGGGTGAGGGCGGCCGGTGGAAACGCGTCAGACCAGGAAAGGACCACCGTCCTGCATGGGTCTGTCCTCCAGTATGAGGCCCGTCTGGGTGGATTTAAGCTCGAGGATGTCCGGGTCACCGCTCTGATCGGCAGCCATGGCGGAGTAGTCTATGCCGAGAAAGACAGGAGAAACCAGCGCACGGGACAAACAGTCAGCCACATGATTGGATTTACCAGCCACGTGCCGAATGTCTGTTGTGAACTCAGAAATGGCTGCCAACTGGCGCTGCTGGCGTGCACTCCATGGATCAGAAACCTTGGACATGGCAAACGTCAAGGGTTTGTGGTCCACGTATGCGGTAAAGTGACGACCCTCGAGAAAAAAACGGAAATGGCGAGTCGCCAGGTGGAGCGCGAGTAGCTCCCTGTCAAAAACGCTGTAATTGCGTTCGCTGTCACGCAGCAGCGTCACGGCTGAAAAAAGGCGGCGGTTGCCAGACACCCGAGTCGCTGTTCCAGCACCGCACCCACCGCTATGTCCGACGCATCGGTGGTCAACGCAATCGGCGCTGAGGGGGACGGGTGGGCCAGAAGGGCAGCATTAGCTAACGCTGACTTAGCATCAGAAAACGCTTGGATGCTTTCTGGACACCAGTCGACGGCGTCATTAGCCTTCTTACCTTTTAACGCCCCGTAAAGGGGCTTCAGCAGATGTGCCGCCCTGGGAGAAAAACGATTGTAAAATTCACCATCCCCAAAAATTCCTGCATTGCTTTAACGTTTGCAGGACGCGGAAATTCTGAAACAGCTCGGACTTTGTCAGGCAACGGAACCGCGCCCTCAGCGGAAATGCGGTGCCCAAGAAAATCGAGAACGGGCAACCCAAACTGGCATTTAGACGGATTAATAATCAGTCCATGCTCCGTCAAACGCTGAAAAACCTGATGCAGATGGAACAGGTGCTGCTCCTTCGAGCTGCTGGCCACCAGGATATCATCAAGATATACAAAAACAAAGGGCAGCCCGCGCAAGACAGAGTCCATCAACCGCTGGAAGGTTTGGGCGGCACCTTTCAGGCCAAATGGCATGCGCAGGAACTCGAAAAGGCCGAAAGGTGTAATAACGGCGGTTTTGGGGACGTCCTCCGCACGCACGGGAACCTGATGATATCCCCGTACCAAATCGATCTTCGAAAAAACCGAGGTCCCCGCAAGATGGGCGGAAAAATCTTGGATGTGGGGAATGGGATAACGGTCGTTCTCTGTGACGTTATTAAGGCGGCGGAAATCCCCACAAGGTCGCCACCGACCATCAGATTTAGGCACCATGTGTAACGGAGAAGCCCAGGCACTATTCGAACGCTGCACGATGCCCAGGCGCTCCATGGTGGCAAATTCTTCCCGAGCGACAGCCAGTTTAGCAGGGTCGAGCGGCGCGCGCGCCGAAAACCGGGGCCCTACTGTAGTTATGTAATGCTCCACCCCATGCTTCGTCACAGTGCTCGAGAAAGTGGGGACAGTGAGTGAGGGAAACTCAGAAAGCAAACATTGAAAAACGTCACCCGAATCCACTGAGTTAGCATGCACCACGGGCTGAGCACCCCGAGTAAAACAGGGTAATGAGGAAAATGACACAGCATCAATTAAACGTCTGTTAGCAACATCAACCAGCAGTCCGTGAGCACAAAGAAAATCAGCGCCTATTATAGGCACAGAGCTAGCAGCAACAACAAAGTTCCACTGAAAGTCACGGTCATGAAAGCAAACAGTCACCAACCTTTCACGAAGGTTTTGATGGGAGAGCCATTAGCCGCTGTTAGCAATGGCCCGCAGCCCTCAGCTAGCCTGTCCGAGCCAGCCGGGGGAAGAAGGCTCTTCTGTGAGCCGGAGTCCACCAGGAAACGCCTCCCCGAGCGTGAGTCCTCTAAGAAAAGCAGCCTTTCCTTGTTGCCAGCGGTCGCGGCTGCTACCGAGCGCTGACATGCCCGTTTCCCTGGGTTTGGAAACTGCAAGGCGGGAGACAGCGCCGGCCTTCGCTCCAAAACGCTGGTGATAAAAGCAAAGCCCTTTTCCGCTGGGCGCTGCCGCTGCAGCGATTCGGCCACCGTGGGCGAGTCGGAGGGTCCCTGGAGCATCGGTGAGGAGGCAGGGGAAAACGCTGGTGAGTCCTGAACAACCGCCTGGACGCCGAAACTCCTGGTAGCAAGGAGGATGCGATCTGCCTCTTCCGCCAGAGAGCGGTAATCCTTCGTGGCCAATAGCGGGGAGTTGGCAAGGCCAGCGCGCACTGGAGCCGGCAACTGTCGGAGAAAGAGGTGGGTGAAGAGAAATCCTCCATCATCCGCGCCCAGCAAGGACAGCATGCTTTCCATGAGCTCGAGGGCGGTGCCGTCGCCCAGGCCCGCGAGGGAAAGGAGTTTCTCGGCTCGCTCAGCATCAGAGAGGAGTAACGCCGCAGCAGCAGCGCCTTGAGAGCGGTTACTTGCCTTGGGCTGGAGGGTCCCGGAGGAGAGTCATCACGCCGCGGGTTGACAGCGGGTCAAGAGAAGCCACCACATGGTGGTATTTAGTATCGTCGGCTGAAACTCCACGAAGAGCAAACTGAGCTTCTACGTGCACGAACCATGAAGGGGGATCGTGAAGCCAAAAATCCGGCAATTTAAGCGCCACAGCAAACGCAGCCATCGGCGGAGGTGCAAATCCGCGGCAGCCGATGCTTCCAGGCGGAGCTGGCTTCGTCGTCGAGCCTTAGCATGTTCGCTACCGGGGTCACCAATGTGGAGGTAAGAAATAACGACACGAGAGGTCCGTGTGTCTCACTCCAACTGTTTTATTCACACACTGTCTCTCAGAACTTAAGATACAGTAAGCGCCAAAATCTCCACCCAGCTCTTCCCTTCAACTTGGGTGTGAGTGGAGCCATCTGGTGGTCCGCCACAATATAAATAAATTTTGATTTGATTTGATTTGATGCTGAAATCACGTTTTTGCTCTAGAAATTGAAACTTAGAACAGAGAAGCTGCATGCCATAGTTTTTGTTAACAAAGGTGTTGCCTGCGTGGTTTAATTACCTGCTTTATCCTCATTTAAAAATACATTATTACCGCCCACTTCTTTCCTTTCTGCTGATACCGGCGCTTACCCCTCTCAAGTTCCTTGTTGTGAACTTTTTGCTGCATTTCTGCCGGGTTCCCTCATTTCTCACTTCCTGTCATTCTGATAACTATTTAACATGTCATACTCCGGATCTATTCCCCAGGGAAACCAGGGGAATCCGAATTCTGAGCAAAATGACTGAATAACAGGGAATATGGGAGTTGGAAAGCGATGGTAAAGCAAGTCATGAGAGGGGTGAGACAAACCTGAGTATGGCTGCAGGAATGAGACACAGAAGGTGTGCCGTATAATAACTTTGTAAATACAGAGAAAGAAAGAGAGTGGAGATGATTGCTGGCACATGATTGTTTTAAAGGGATTGCCTCTTAACAAGCTCCCTGGATGTAAAAGGAACCCATCCCTGGGCTGATGAGAAGGCACCGAGGAACTCATTAAAGCCACAGCCCGTCCCTGCTAACCTGCCATCTCCTGCCCTGCCCTACTCCATCCACATTTCAAACTGAAGGACAGGACGTGAGCACTGCACCCCACTTTGGACGGTGCATGCTAATGAATCAGCTCATGCTGCGAGGGAAGGACTGGCTGGATGATTGTTGGCGATGTTCGTGTGTAATTGCTGGCTCGGTATACAGCTATATTATTGATAGTTAGCATCAAATGCTTTGATATTTTGAGTGACCTTTCTCAGGTGGAGCATGATAAATTCATGTTCACTGTGATGTGAGGTTTTTACAATAACATGGATGCTGCATTGTCTATAGTGTCTCAAGTGGAAGCTGACAGCTGACTGGAGCCACTGGCTTTCAAAGAGGAACAAAAACAAGATTTTATTCGTAATTGCAGAGAAATTTCTTTTTTTCCCTTTCACCTTTTGTGTCTTTGTTTCTCTCTTTGGTCTTTCTGTGTGATGCAGAGTTACAGTTCGTGGTGTAAAAATGCTTTTTTTTTCTAGTCAAAAGCTTTCTTTCCACTTGTGGCTTGCAAACACATTTAATTGCATGTGCCATATGATGAGGGCTCAAAGCCTTTGTTGTAAACAGTGAAGAGAAAATAACTGGACCATCATTAGCTGCATTTTCTGTTGTAAATGGGTAGTGGGTGTTTTTTCTTTTTCTACCACAATTCATCATGCAACCAAGGGCCCTTTAGACAGAAGTTGTTATCATGTGGACCTTACAGCCAGTAGGCAGTCACGCTGATGATAGTGTGCCCAAGTATTGTAACGTAAATTCGTAACTTTAGCCCCAGAGTGTTCCAAATCCTTATTATCTCTTTAAAAACATAATGATGTTTGTACAGCAAATTCGATGTGAGGTTGTGGTCAGTGAGCATTCGATTTATTGTCAGAATTTGGGCCACTTCTAATTGGAGCATCAAAAAATGTGTTCAGTCTAAAAGTAACAAAAAAAGAACAAAGGCAGTTTTCTTATGTGTTTTTTTCTTGGCCTATTTTTTTGCACTTGCACCTTTATGGTAATTTCCTGACATCAAATATCTATTTTAATGATATGATTGGGGGCAAAGTGCAGCTGAGGCTATTAGGCATTTTGGGTTAGTATTAAAACCTTCTCAGACCAACTATTATTATAGATTATCATAGATGCAGAAATTTATCATGTCATAGGATGGCTGTTGTTGTCCAAGATAAGGACAAAGCTGGACGATACCTCGCACCCACTTCATATAATATTTTTTCTTGTATTTTCTTTTGCTCACACTAATTCATAGGGGAAGACTTAGGTATCTATTTATCTTCAAAACTGCTTTGGTAATCAGTGACATAGATAAGAAAGAAATATTTATGAGAGATTTGGTCCATATTGACATGATGGAATCACAGTTGGTGCAGGACACGTTGAAGGTGCTGCATTGGATTAAGATCTCATGACAGTCATTTGACCAGAATGACATGTTCAAGAAACCCGTTTCAGATTATCGGAGTTTTGTCACACTTTATCTTTCTAGATGCAACAATCAGAAGATGGGTGCACTGGGATCATAAAGGGGTTGGCATGGTCAGCAATGATCCCCCACACCATCACACCACCAGCAGCTGATATAAAGTAGGATGGACTGATGCTTTTTATATTGTTTGCAAAGAATTCTGATCCTACAATGTGAATCTTTCAATAGAAATTGAGACTGTAGCCCATCTGGTTCAATGTCTGATGAGCTGTGTGTTCAGAGATGCTCTTATCCTTGGTTGTAAGAAGTGGGTACAGTATGCAAGTTATTGTTGCCTTCCTATTAGGTTAAAGCAGTCTGGTCATTCTTCTTTGACCTCTGACATCAGCAGGACATATTTGCCCAGAGAATTGCTGCTCACCTGAAATTTTCCGATTTTTTGATCATTCTTCATAAACCCTAAAGATGGTTGTTCAGGGAAATCCTAGATCAACCCGTGTAGCACCAAAAAGTAGACTACCTTCAGTCACGAAATTACAATTATAATAATCTCACATGATGTATAACATTAAAAACAAAATGGGACACCTAAAAAGTAAATAACATTAGACATCTATGTTTTATATGTTGTTTAAATTGTTTAAATTGGGTTTTTTTAATATTTGTATTTTATTTATTTACTTTTTTACGCAACAAATGTGTTTTTATGTCCCTACAGTTCAAGATCCCAAATCTGATAAATAGATACACTGCATACGACTTGTTTAGTTTGCTTTCATCTAAACAATAATTGTAAATATATCAATGAGAGAATTTTTTACCTCCCAAAAATTGGCTTCAGCATTGGTCAAGCCTCTGGCAGGGGAGTTGTTCTTGCAGCTTAGCCAACAACATGCTATTTGTGTTCATTGTTCCATTTACATCATTGGAGTAGTGGATGTTAACATTGAGGGTATTATTTATTTTTTAAATATGTTCTTTTGTTTGTTTCTTTCCTCAACGACTAGAATCTAGAATCCCCATTTCACTTGTTGCTGCTTTCAAACGTGTTTTAAGGAAAGCATGTGATTTGTGATTATTGAAACTCCACCACTCCACCTGCTGATCCCTTCCACTAGTATTATGTGCAGTTTCTCTTTCAAATTATGCCCAGCTCCGCCTGGTTTGCATCACCACCTGCAGTCACCAAAATTGCAAAAATGTACTGGTAACATTTATTTGTGATTGTGACCTGAGATTTTCCTTGCTTGTGTTTGTGGCTGTGCTCTCTTTCAGGAAAAGTAGAGCCCTATTTTCTTTGTTTCTTAAAGTGTGCTCTACTGCGAAACACATCATTATAAACTCTAGGTAGAAAATAAGTATAACGATGTGTATGGTAGAATAACACATCTGCAGCACGGTCTGTAGTCCTTCAGCTGATGTTTTGGTAACAGTATCCCTTTTTCAGATCTTAAAGGAAATGGCAACATCACACTTAGCGCTTCCAGGGGAACCAGAAATGTTAGACCATGTACTTTATGTATGATAACCATCTAGCCGCTGAATTAATTTCCTTCTGCATATGGCATGCAAAGTCACAGTATATATAACAAGATTTTATCATAAATTTCAATCCCTTCCAAGAAAAGATACAACATATAAGTAGTACGTTTAGATTGTGGGATGAAAAAAGGGGGTTAAAAAAACACTGTCTCTTTTCTTCTCTTGACGTGTAATAATGAGGGCCAGGGTGGCACCTAGACCTGTTCCTAGTTGCCAGCCTAGGGGAAGTTCACACTAATCAGCCTGGTGTGAAGGTATTAGCCTTGCCTGTGCACTTGGACTGCCTCATTAAACACCTCACCTGATGGGTACCACCAACCAGATTCTTATCTTAAGTCTTTCAGCTTGGCCTTTCACTTTTTTGAAAGTCCCTCACCATTCACAAACTCTCTGGTCCCAAGGAACCAGTGTTTGCAACAGGACAGCACATTCCTCACGAGTAGTGAGAAAGTATAAATTTAACTTCAGCTGCATCTTTAGTTTAGAATATAAAAAATGGAGCATAGCGTTAATGCAAAGGTTGATAGCACTTTAACACACTCATTAACATGAATTTACACTTCTGATTTAAGCATGCCAAATCTGTTCAGTTTTATACCAGCAATTTACAACAACAGTCGCCTAAAGGCACTTTATACTGTAAGACAGACCTGGGCATTGTACAGCCCCGGGACACATCCTCTTATTGCCCCTGAGTGGCCAGTGTGAGGTCAAGAGGAAATTAGGATTGAAATGTAAGTAATACAGCCATCAAACACTGATAAACTATTTTATAAGCTCCCCGCCACAGAATGACTTGGTGGTTTGCATTAGAGGAGATGTTTGTGAGACAGCTTGTGAGCTTGCTAGCCCTGAAAGATTACAGGTCACACTAAGAAAAGACTGATGCAAAGTGTGGAGTTTTCAATAAGTTGTGGACTTCCAAGTATACATTTACTGAAGTCAGAGGTAAAAGTGGGTGCCTAGTTTGTGGAGAGCGGTTTGTTGTGTTTGAGCATTACAGTTTGAATCACCAATATGAGACTTAACATGAAGAGAAATACAGGAAAATCAAATAGTGTTTGGTTGACTCTGCCCCACAAATATGCCTTTAGAAAAAAGCAGCTTTTCAGAATGTGCCCCTGTCCGGGCAGAACGTAAAAAGACAGATGAAGGATGTTGCGTGAAAAACAAAGCGGTCAGTTTTGACTTTTTTTCCTTGGTTCTGTTTAAGAGCAGTGATGTTTGTGACATAGACCAATCTCTCATCTTTATACAAGGTATAACCAAAAGAGTTTGAGACAAGGTGGCAGCAATGCGCTAAATGAAAGGGACCACGATGGGAAGTAATTTGTTTACATACTTGGATAGACTGTGGCTGAAATGGGACAAACTAGTAGGAGTTAAAACTGATGGCTGACAAAGTCTTACAGGGGAAAATGTTGGACTTTTGAAGCAGATTTGAAATAAAGTGACTAAAAAGAACCAGAACTGAAATTATTTTTGGATTGCAGTACACACTGTGGTGTGTTGCATAAGTCAGATCTGAAAATTAGCCATGTTGTTGATGTTTAAACTAAAACTGGGAGACAAGGACAAAAGGTCACCCAGCAAACTAACCTGTCCTTGGTTCAGGGCCGCCTGATCCAGAAATTTTAAAGGCAAATTTCAAAAGCAGAGAGGATCTCTGTCTTCTCGACCCAAACTTGGAACGGGTTCCACACTAGAAGGGTCTGTTCTGCTTTTAGAAGCTCTAGGATTCACAAGCCTGCAGTCTGAGAGCAAAGTGCTATATTAGGATAATATTAAAATATGGTGGGGTCTGGTCATTCAGGACTTTGTATGTCAGGAAAAGGATTTTAAAATTATTCTGGATTTCACTGGGAGCCAATGAAGAGGAGCTAATATGGGAGAAATATGATTTCTCTTTGAGTGGACAATGAAGCAGACCCAGACACACTCTCTGTTGGGTTGACAGCACCTATTCTTTACATCAGCTATGTTCATTGTTACAAAGTTTCAAATAATATCAAAACCAACAAAAACCCGAAATGTGAAATAATGCACACAAGCAAGACTGTGGTGGATAAGCAGCCCAAGAAAAAACATCACTGCTGTAATACTTTCTGACTACATTGTATCATTTCTATTAGGTAAATACACAAAGGAATCTCTGTCCCACTGCATGCAGGGTGCATAATTAGTTATTAAAGACATATTTTTCTTTTATGTTCTCTTCTGGAGGAATAATGAAAAGCTACATGGGAGACTAAATATTCTGGATGAAGAAAAACTAACTTTATATGATTAAATGCTTCACAGTGAATATTGCAGGACAGAAGAGAGCAAACAGAATGGCCGCCAAGCTCCTGTGGAAGACAAACAAACAGGGAACTTTCAACCTCTTACAAAACGGTACAATCTAAAGGGGAATGAGAATAAGTGCAATCTTTGCCCCCACATATGGCTGCCGTGGGGAGCTGTGTATTTGCTTTAACAGCATGGTGGATCAGAAGTCAAGTGGCTGGATTCATTTGTTGGAGTGCTGAGGGAGTGCTCAGAGTTACGAGTGCCACAGAGAGAGGAGGAGGGGGAATCAGTGTCAGAGGATAAAGAGACTGGCAAGCCGTAGGAGGTGAGAGGTAGGTAAGCCTGGAGAGAAAAGAGAGACAGACAGACAGAAAGCAACACTGCTAGTAAGAGGACAAGTGAGAGGGAAAGAGAGGCTTCAGTTCCCAGAGCTCTCTGACAGACACTCGTCCCCAGAGACTTCTTATCTGCAGGGGGCATCTTTGACTTGATAATCCTGTTCTTCGTCACCTATACCGCCCTGAACCCTGAGCACACACACACATACACCTCCACCTCTGCACCCCTGCCCAGGGCCCAGGGGACCAAAAAGCTACCTGTCACTGTGCCTATACCTCCAGGCAGCTTGTGGGGCAGTGCGGTGAGGGGTGGGGAGTTGTCAGCGTGCCCGACTAAGTCACCTTTCAGGGATATGAATCTTAATAAGGTGGGGATGAAGAGGAGGTGGGAGCAGATGCATGCTGCTGTTACAGTATGTGTGTTGTGTTTGTGTATGCATCTGTGTATGTGTGTGACAGATGGAGAGTAGCAGAGTGCTGACAGGCCCTCTATGCTTCCTGGCTGCCAGATTATTTTTGGTAATTTATAACCATTGTTGCTTAAAGGGACTTTTATATTCAAGGGTTACTGATACCACAAAACCCCAATAATAGCAATGAAAGTGGCTCCTGCAGAATGCATCGGCAGTTATTTCTGTGTTCTTGTCTTTTTTTGTGTGTTTGAGCATTTGTGTGGTTCTTTGTTTGGATTTATATATATGTAAGACAGCACTGAGGGTTCGAATACACTTACTCATGGAGATGAGTGTTTGTGAGAAGGTGTGCAGATAAAAAAAGAGGCTGAAAATGTACTATACTTTATGTGAACACAGAACATAGAGGCCAGATACCATAACCTCTTGAGTTTCTGAAAAATGGCTTGTTTATTTGGAATCACTGATGTTTATTGTATGGAGCCTAGTGTTATCTCAAGCACAGCAGTGAGCTCACACATCGGCTTCTTCATGCATAAGTCAGTTTTACTGGCTCCCTCACCATCCCCACTACCTATTCGCAAAGGTTTTGGTAACTGAGAATTTATTTCTAAAAATGACTCAGACTAAACGATACAGTGCGACGCACCTAATGCGAGTGATTCTGAAACAACGTATTGGAACTCTTCCCTTAAAAGAACCAACAAAATCTGCATTAGGAGACACATGAGGTGCAGGTTTTTAAAACTCCCATTCAAAAAGGAGAATGAAGTCTGAATCCCATTCGGGATCTCTTTTCAATTTGGCCTTTGGTTTTTTTCCCTTCGTTTTTATTTGGTTTTACTGGTTGGGCTCTTAAAAGTCTTTTACAATATTAAAGCTCCAGGTTCACTTTCACTCCAGCGGAAAATAACAATGTCTGAGCAGATTTTAGGTTGTAATAGCAATCACACAAATGAGATACTCTGACATTTTCTATTTTATCAATTACAGTAAACATATGTTTAACGGTCATCTTGTAATTTACCAATGGATTGTTTGGGAGCTCCTCAAAGAGCAGAGCACAAGTATTTGATATAAATCTATAAATGATTGGCATCCTAACAGATTTTTCTTAGACTGAATGGGTTTTTTTTTTTTTTTCAGTGTTTGGTCTTATATAGAACATATCATGTTTTTTAGTCTAGAAGTGCTGTGACATTTCTGCATAATTCTTAAAGTTCAGAATTAGAATCCAATTGTTGAAGCACAGGAGACAGAATGAGTGAACAAAAAGTGAGCCATTTAATTAAAAATCCAAAAGAAGCACGGAGGAGTATACAACGAAGGAAGTTCAGCAAAGCCAGGCTTTCTTTATGTTAGCTGGCTCGGCAAAACCTGAAATCCCAATTGGAGATAATTAGTATCAACTTTTTCTGTTAATGTTTCTGCTTTAAGCTCCTTGTTCTCTCGTATAAAAAGGGGTGTTTCACTCATCATATGACTCTTCTTCTGCACAAAATAATATTTATGAGTGCTGGTTATGTTACGACTGGTTTGTAAGGCAGCAATACGAGGAGGAACACGATATCCTTACAAATCAGTCATAACATAAAACCAGTCGCAGCAGATGGCCCCGCCCCTCCCTGAGCCTGGTTCTGCCGGAGGTTTCTTCCTGTTAAAAGGGAGTTTTTCCTTCCCACTGTCGCCAAAGTGCTTGCTCATAGGGGGTCATATGATTGTTGGGTTTTTCTCTGTATGTATTGTTGTAGGATCTACAATATAAAGCACCTTCAGGCAACTGTTGTTGTGATTTGGCGCCATATAAATAAAATTGAATTGAACTGAATTGAATTGAATTGAATTGAAATGAATTGTAACGTACTACATTACTTTTAAGAAAAGTAATGTAGTACGTTACTTACTTTTAAGAAAAGTAATGTGTAATGAGAAACAAATTTACTTCTTTTGAGTAACCACACCAACACTGGACGAATTTTGGAGACTTGTGATACATGTTCTTCATTTAAATACCTGAAACTGGTGATCTCTCTTTCTTGGATTTTCATCCATCCATCCATCCATCCATCCATCCATCCATCCATCCATCTTCTTCCACTTATCTGGGGCTGGGTCGCTGGGGCAGCAGCCTAAGTATAGAAGCCCAACCACCTCCTCCAACTTATCTGGGAAAGTACCAAGGCGTTCCCAGGCCAGCCAAGAGATATAATCTCTCCTCTCGCCTTTCTCTAAGGGAGAGCCGCCGTTCTGAGGAAGCCCATTTCCAACGCTTCTATCTTGTTCTTTCGGTCATTGACCACAGCTCATGACCATAGGTGAGAGTATGAACGTCTCTTGGATCTCGATGGGTAAATAATCCCTCAAATGTGGGAAGTGAAGAACAAGAGATTATTCATATTTAAAGCAAAAGAAAGTGCTACATAGCTAGCTTACACAAACTAACATATGTAAATCTTACATTTTGCCAGAACAGTTCTGGTAGTATTCATTTGTCACATTAACATTGCGTCATAACAGTAAAGCTCATTAAGTATTTTTCGGATGTCAGGTAAATTATCTCTACAGTTTAAATGAGCAGCACTGACAGCCGGGGTTGCTGTGGAGAAGCAGGAATTGGTGTAATTTGGCCTGTAAGGTGGGGTTAGGAGCCATATTGATCTAAACTGACTCATACTTGTTATTAATCTCTGGCTCTCTTCCACAGCATGCCTTTTATCCTGTCTTCCTTCTCTCACCCCAACTGGTCACAGCAGATTGCCACCCCTCCCTGAGCCTGGTTCTGCCGGAGGTTTCTTCCTGTTAAAAGGGAGTTTTTCCTTCCCACTGTCGCCACAGTGCTTTCTCATAGGGATCATATGATTGTTGGGTTTTTCTCTGTATGTATTGTTGTAGGGTCTACCTTACAATATAGAGCGCCTTGAGGTGACTGATGTTGTGATTTGGGGCCGTATAAATAGAATTGAATTGAATTGAATTGAATTGAATTGAATTGAATTGAACTGAACTGAACTGAATTGAATTGAATTATTGGGTCTGATAGCACAGCAACTATGTAGTATTTTGGCTAAGATAAACTCGGTTGGAGGGCAAAGGGCTGCAGCTTTGTTTTTGCCCTCCAGGTGGGCATGTCCTAGTAGCTCTGATGTCACGTAAAAACTATGGATGGTTATTGTAGCAAAAGTTATTATAGATAATATCTCCATTGAGTTTTGATGGTCAACCAAACTGTGATGTGAACGTGTGAAAATGTGTGTGCACATTTCTTTTTTTAAACCTGTCAGAACTCAAGTTGACTGGGGCCTGTCTGACAAAAAAACGGTTTGCAGCACTGCTGATGAGTAGTTCACAAATGATGGAAATTGCAGACAATTTTTTTGAGCTATACAGAACTCTCACACATGCGCATGTGTAATTCAAAAATATGGCTTTTGATTCGATTGGTGAAATGAGTCAGATGAGATGAGCTCATATTGCACAGCTTGCTTGTAAAAATGAAAAAAAAGAAAAAGAAGAAGATAGGTCCCCACTGTTTCATTCAAAAAGAGACACAAATGAAGAAAAAACAAAACAGGCAATGCAAACCAATCCAAAAAACACCTAAACACCTACACATGAAAATGGACATGTCAGGGAAGAGGCGCTAAGCAGATCAATTTGAACAGGAAAGGTGACTGAAAGTTTCAAAAGAGACCAGGGCACAGCAGTGCCTGTGAGTCCAGCGCTTTATTTTTAGCAAAACATGCACCTGTTAAACAGTTAGGATCAAATATGAACACAGTAGAAGCTGAAATGTTGCTGAATCAGATGGGAATGTATTTATGTTTGATCAGCGAGAATTTTAAATTTATTAGACTAGATTATGTGCGTGTTGTCATTGAGCTGAATGAGGAGCCTCTGATGCGATTGGCTACATCAACTATGTGATCTAAGGTCACGGAGAGTGTTTAGGGTCTTTTCAACATTAGACACATTCACCATGCCTCGAGGCATAAATCGATCAGTTCCCAGCTTGTGTCCAAGTCTGGTCAGCGGTCCATGCATCAGCATTCATCATCCATGGCCATCCTGAGGCTGTTTATATAATCTTGGATAGTATCAGTGGTAAATAAAGTAAATTCGAATTGCAAGTTTTGCCACCAACTCTCTTGGCTTCATGTCAATTTTTTTTAAACCCACCAGTGTTCCAAAAATGAAGAATATTAAGATTTATCTGTATTTATTCATAAATTAAAACATGCAGAGATATTCATCTTATGATCAAATGCTAATAATACACACACATTCTCATATTATTTTTCTCTTTGCTGAATATCACATTTACATTCACCTTGTAGGCTGGAAAAGTATAAATCCCTAGGCAAATCACATCAACAAACATTAACTGAAGTCGCAAGTTAGCAAACATGAGGTCTAATCAGTGAAACAAGATTGAAAGTGTGGGTCAGAGCTCATTTGACCTGTACAAAAATAAACATTTCAAGTTGTCTTATCACAACAGGCATCTGCTGATGTTAATTATGCCTGGAAAAAAAGAGTACCTCTGAAGACTTGGGGTCAAGAATCGATGAGTTGATTTACATAAAGCTGGAAAGGGTTACAAAGTCATCTCAAAGTTTAGATATTGATCTGTCTACAGTGGGACAAACTGTAAAATCTATCTATGGAGATGATTAAGTACTGTGGTCATTCACTTTAGAAGTGGATGCCCGGCGTAGATGACTCCAAAAGCACAACACATAATGCTCAGTGAGATTTCAAGAAGAGAGAGAAACACTTTCCAAAAAGATGTCAGTAGAGCAATATCAGCTCCCAGTCATGGATTTCTACTGTTTGCAATGCAATAGGATTAAATGGCAACGCAGTGATTTGTGATGCTTTCTGATAGGTCTTCAGTTTCTTCGATCTGTTATTCAAACTGGATTTTCAAAACAGGGGTTTTTTTTCTCATCCATAACATTAAGCACATCTGAAGCTCATGAGAATGTGATTCAGCTGAAGATAAATGAAAGAATGACTTCTTTTTAATAAAATCTTGCAAAGGCAAACATTAAAACGCACTCAGATCTGCACCCTCCATTCAAAACCTCACTTTTAAACTAAATTTAGTCCAGTTTTACAACCTTAAAATCATTTTAGCTGCATGATAATCAGAAATATTCACATAATCTTCAAATTGATACCAAATGCAACAGAACTTTTTCCTTAAGGCAAAAAAAAAAATAAAAATCAAAACACGACAAATGATTGAGCTCTGAAGATTGGCTCATGTCTCTAAAGCTGCACACAGATACATTTTATTGAAAATGTGATGACTAATGTACAGAAAATGTCTCAATGCAGGCAAACTGGTTGGCAGTTTGCTCTAAAGCTCACATTGTTACAAAGAAAGACAAATTATAGTTTTAATTCTGACCTGAGAATTGGACAATTTCCAGCAATTCTTGTCTGTTTCTTACACTGATTCCAAATCAGTCATAAAAGTCTGCATGTTAAAGACAGCCCTTGGGTATTGAACTATTATCTGCACATACTGTAACGCTTTTTCGAAAGGTGAATTTGTCAAACTGTACCTTTATGTGCTTTTATACTGAATGCATGAATCAGGAAATAAAACAGTCTATCAAACCAGTAACTGACCCACGAAAAGTTGGCCCTTCATCCTGAACAGAAAACCCAGAGCTGCTCTCATCATGATCTCATCAGATTAATCATATGACCAATCACAAACATGTCTACAGGCAACATAATGAACAGTGAACTGTGATTTTAATTTGCACGCGTTTTGAAGTTGTGGAGAGAAATCTCTCCTGTGGATGTGTCACCTTAAATCAAAATTTTCCCTGCTAGAAACATTTTGTTCTGCTTAAACATGTATGCTAATTAAAATGCTGTATGCTGTATATTTTCTGATTGTACTGACAAAGGCTATGGGCTGGAACCTATTGGTCAAGTAATGAAGTTCTTCTTCATATTACAAGTGTTCCTGCACGTTTGATCTGTTCAGATATTTCCTCTTCTCCATGCACCTTGAGCCTTTGCCAGAAAGCTTTATTCTGTTTCTGCAAACAAAAGAAAATACCAACTGCGTTAGTTATAGACTTATATACGTATAGTGACCCCACCATTACAAAAAAATGTTTTGACTGTAATTATATTCCATTAAATTAAGGTGTTGCTAAAGATTAATAAGGGAACAAATATAAAAACATAATTCAAACCAGTAAATATACTTAACTGGGTTTTTATAGTTCTATCACTATACTAATGGTTATAAACCAATGAAAAGATTTACATTTGTTTGTGGTCAGCAGGGAAAAAGGGCAATGCATAAAGTTGATTCTAAGAATTATAAATTTTTTATTGACACTTGTCAGGAGAAAGGTAACCTATAGACTTCCTTACTGTCTGTGCACCAGAATGACTTCAATCTTCCAAGAATGGTAACATTATTTTCAAGAGAAATGATTGGTCTGTCATGATTGGTCAAGGGTTTTTTTTCCTATGCTGTTTATTAAGCTCTCCAGGTAAACTTAGGCTGGGCTCCTGCAGGCGGAGTCTCCTGTTCCCACTCTTCAGCTGCCTCACCTGTTCCTCAAGGCCATCACTTAAAGACCAGTGTAAGCATCCACTCTCCACCAGATTGCCTTCAATCCATAGTTTTCAGTCACGTCACTATTCTGGCAGGCAAAACATTACCCCTTTGTGATGGTCAATAGTGGAGAGTCAGTAATACTGTAGAACAAAAGTGTTGTTGTTTTGGGGTGGGGGTGGGGGGGTGGGGTGGGGGGGGGGGGGGGGGGGGATCTGTCTTGAGCCAAAACTACTTGGATCATTTATCTATAGAGCAAAAACAAAGATATGAAGAGAGACTACAAATATTGGGGACTTGTAATCCATATTGTGCCCTTCAGCTTTATTTGAATCCCTTAAAGTGATGATGTCTGTTCTGTGATATCTATCGGTGTCTTATAGAGAACCCCTCACCTTACACTGCCAGGATGAAACCTTTCAAGGTAGGGACAATTACATGGGTAAATAATGACAGTTTGTGGCACGTGAAGAACAAGCAATTATTCATCATTAAAGGAAAAGAAAGTGGTGCATAGCTAGCTTAAACGAACTACCACATGTAAATCTTATGTTTTGTTGACTTGGACTTTTACAGTTTATGGCCAGGACAGTTCTGGCTGACAGCCAGGGTTGCTGTGGAGAAGCAGTGATTGGTGGAATTTGGCCTGTAAAGCAGGGTTAGGAGAGGTGTGTTCACAAGTTTGTGCCATATTAAAAGCCCTTCTGGCAGCTGTCAATAAATGTTGATTAATGTGCCAATAACACAGAAACTATGTGGCATTTTGGCTAAAATAATCTCGGTTGGAGGGCAAAGGACCACAGCACTGTTTTGTCCTTCCATATCCCAGTAGCTCTGATGTCATGTAAAAACTACTGATTGTTGAAAAACTGATTGGTAATCCAGCTGCTCTGTGGATCTTGTGTTTTCCCATCTTTGGTTTCTTGTCTTCTCGTCTTCTTATTACCAACAAGCCTCACTTACCCTGTCCTAGAAAGAATTGGGATCTTTGACCAGTCAAGCCCTGAGGTTCTCTCATGATTCTTCGAGTGAGAAAACACTCCAGTAATAATCCAGTGTCTGCTGCAAAAACTGCCTGGACTAATTTCCTTCCGCTGTCTCACAGAGTTACTCATCCAAGCTGTGACTGCAGTTGCAAGTTTCTTCGTCATTCCTGGGTCTTTGCTGATTAATGAATGTAAGAAAACATGTGTTTTGTCTTGTGTTGGATTCTGCTTCAGAGTTCTAAGACTTCTTAAACTTAGACTTACCTTTAATGGTTGTGCCATGACCAGACTCTTATCCCAAACATCATGCGGCAGGTTAGAATTGCAGCATATGGCACTGTGCCTCAGTAAGAAGTTTAAACCATCCTAACACTGAAAACCTGAACCCGAAAGGACCTCAAAGAATAAAGGGTGACTGACTGACTGATAGACATTGCTGTGCCTAGAGTCACTGGGACTAAAAATCTCGGATAAGAGTCAAACTGAGCTGTTCTCAATCCAAAAGTTCTTCACATCAGACCAACTTCACCAGAAGTTGTGCACATTGTGTCACTGTCCAAATAATTCCTGTCACATATTATGTGCTGCCCTGTTCTGACAGACAGACGTAATCAAATCCAATTATTCCACTTCTCCCTTTGCTCCCCATTAGTGCTCATCTCCCATTCTCCTCTCAATTTCCCTTCCTGCAACAAAACATTTGAATGACAATGGCATAGTCCAAACACCAGCGACAGACACACTGCTCCTGCTCTTCTCCTATGCCTCTCTCGCCCTCGCTCCTTTCCACACGTTCTCCTTTCTGAAATCGATAGAAAGGAAAACAAAATGACAGGGTTTCATATCACTGCTGTGATACCCCGAGACTACACAGGGAAATGACTATTTCCACACACAAAAGGCTCCATTACTGCCAGGTGACCTCTCGTCATTGTGTTCCTTAACCTCCGAGTTAGACACCCCAGAATCGGCACGTCGGTGTGTGTGTTGGCAGGCGTGTTTGTGTGTGTTTATGTGTGACTGAGCGATGTAATTGTGTCTGTACCAGAGCTCCTCATGCAGTGAGAAGGAATTCATCCTGTCATTCATCCTGTCATTCATCCTCAGGTTTTTTTTCCTCACCCTCTTTTTGCTGTCATGTTTGCAATGACTGCGTGGCCTTCTATTTTTAGCCGTAAGACTTCCAGCTTTTAAAAAAAAGTGCCAGAGGCAGTGCTAATTATATTTTCCTTTGTCCATTGAAACATAGGTGCAATTACTTATGAAAAAAATATCCTATTGGTAGGTAATACACTTTATTCTGTATATCCACAATGGACAAATTATTGAAGTGCATCCACCACCCACTGCCTCTGTGTGCATTAACATATAAACAAGTAATCTTGGTATCTGTGAATACACAAAGATTTAATAGATGTACTGTAACAATACTGATTAATAGTTTTGCAGCATGTTTTTCTTTCTCTGCTTTCTGTTCTTCCACCTTTCTCCACATTTTTCTCCACACCTGGAGGAGAGGCTGCTGGTGACATTCTACAGAGCCACCATAGAGAGCATCCTAACGTACGGCATAACAACATGGTATGCAGGGTGCTCAGCTGCAGACAGGAAAGCACTGCAGAGGGTCATCAACAGAGCCCAGAAGATCACTGGCTGCTCTCTGCCCAGCCTGGAGGTCATTGCAAACTCTCGGTACCTCAGCAGAGCTGGCAATATCATCAAGGACCATTCTCACCCCAGCAATCAACTGTTTGAACTATTACCGTCAGGCAGACGGTACAGGTCACATAAAACCAGAACAAACAGATTCAGGGATAGCTTCTTTCCCAGAGCTATCACCATAGTAAATAAGCATAAAAACAATTGAACCTGCTTAGCCATACCATACTGTCACTGTCATTATATTATGCTGCTATTCATACTGTCATACTGTCATTATATTAATGCTGCTATCCTGTAAATATCATACTTACTTTTGTTTGAGTACTTATGTTTGTTTTATTGTACCTTTTATATCTTACTATTTTTTATTATATTTATTATTGCATTTTGCACCAAGGGAGTGGCACTCCAATTTCGTTGTACCCTGTACAATGACAATAAAGGCTATTCTATTCTATTCTATTCTATTCTATTCTATTCTATTCTATTCTATTCTATTCTATTTATCCCCGTTTCTTCCTCTGTTACTGCTTCGCTATCTTTGTTTTTCTTCCATTGTCCTCCAAGTCTAAGTGGATTTATAATGTACATTAAGGACAGTATTAGCATCCACCCACTGTATATTATACATTCATATTCACATTATGCATGTTTAAAGTTTAAAAAATTCAAATAGTAAGTCAGAGTATATTCAAGTAATCCCTGTGGGCCAAAAGCTCAGGCTTTCTGCTTTTAACTCTTGGTCTTAACGCATGATGTAAAAGCAGCTATACCAAATATGGTAATCTCAAGTACACAGCTCTGCCTGAGACTACAGAAATCTCACCTACCTGCTGTTCATACCTCTGCATACGAGGGGCAGCCAATCAGAAGAAAGTTGGCATTAAAACATGTTGGAAGAGAGCTCAAACCAGTCTGTTTTATACACTAAAGATTATTAGAATGATCATAAACTGTGAATCATAAAAAGCTATATTAATTACGTGATGTGGATTTCCTGGAAATTGTAACTACCCATCGGGGTTGCAGTGGCTGAGGAGATACCACAGGAAGATTTCTGACCGATTGGGTTGCTGGTGCTTCCACCTTCTAGTTTCCCACTCTAATGGAGATTGTTGATAATGGAGATGTCATGCACCAAGTTGCTGAAAGACTCAGTGTCAATAATAATACATGTGTTGTCAATTTGCTCATCAGAATTATCATGTTCTCAGTAAAAGAAATAACTGCAACACATTCATTGTTTAGAAACAGTTATTTCTCACGAGACTAGTGTCCCATGGTGTTTGGCGCCAAAACAAATAAGTGTAATTTCTCTGAAACAGAGTTGTCAGTAATGAGGTGAGGTAAAACACATTGTAGGCAATTCAACTGAGCCTGGTATTCTGATTAGGATTGGTTTAAAGCCCCAAAGAGGATAAAAAGTGCTCCATATAAACACCTCAATCAGGCCAAAATCGACCAAGCAGATTCGGAGAGGTGAAATAAACATTTTCCAAAAATGGCAGCTTCAAAGTTGAACCGGTGCTTTGCAAAGAGCAAACTCTTAAAGACTGAAGAACAACACATGATGGTAGCTACTGTGCTGAAGAGACGATAGATAACCATAATCAGGGAACTGATAGCTGTTAAAGACAAATGAATGACATTTTCATCACTATTTTGCATGTCACACTGTTACGATTAAATGTGCCGGATCACCTGTTTAAATGTAAACAGAATCTTCAATCAGAGGATTATAAATCAGAAGGAAAAATGATGTATGTGCATTTACACTGTGTGTGCAGTAGTACACTGTCTCTTTTCATGACAGAGGAAATCCCATCCATCCATTGATTCATCCATCCATCATCCATCCATTTTCTTGTGCTCATTAAATGCTAAAAAAAAGTCTAATCAGAGCAAATGAATAACATGCAATACATTAGTCCAGTGTACACTTTAACACAAATCATGAACTTACCCATTCTACGACAACATTCCCTCCAATATAAATCCAGCTTTTTTTTCTTAGCTTCATCCCTTCCTCTTCCTTGAGATATTGCATCCTTCCTTCCCACCTTCTGCTCCTCCACCTCCCTGTTGGTCCATCTTTCCCTCTGTCCCTTTCCCCCACCTCTGTCTCTAACCGCTGCCTATTCTTCTTGGCCTTCCACTTCTGCTTTTCCTTGGCTTCTAATCCTGCTTCCACTACCTGCTTTCTCCTCCTCCGTCATACTCACACCATTGTCCTCCTCTCTTATCCCTCTTTACCACCTTCTCTCATCCTCCACCTGGCTTAAGCTCAATCCATCAAAGAGCTTTAACGATAAAACATGCGACCATTTTCCTACTCTTAAGTCTTCACTGTAATCTGTTTTCTTTAATGATACGTGTTTGTTAATTTGTTTGCGAACGCGGCGATGATAAACACGAGCAGCCTTTAAGTGTGCAGTTTTAGAAATGATGAAACTTTCTCCTGACATCTTGGGAGGCAAAAGAGGAATAATGATGCGGGGATGATATTTGTGAAAGTAGATGCACTCGGCTCTTGCTCGGAGCATGTTCATTCATTTACTATAACCATGCAGCGACTGAGTGACTCGGAATAGTAGTGTCGCTGCTAAGTGGAACAGAGAAGGGGAGCAGCTGGGCGAAATTCACCTGCCACTTCCAATGTGGATCAGAAATTGCACTCACACCAGCAAGTTCTTCTCCAGCAGTGGGAAGAAAAAAATTAAGGGAAACAGAAGGACAGAGCATGCTGTAGCCATACAAATCACAGACAGTAGATTGAATGGGGGGCAGTGATGGAAATGGGAAATGGTCACATTCTTTGAGACCCGCTGTGTTTGATAGACAGCGTTTCATGGTCTGCTGAAGATGAAGCAATGGGTGTAACACACTGATTTACAGCAGCCGTAACACTGACAGAAGCCATAAGAGAAACTTAGTCTGCTGGAAGTAGTTTATTCTTTAAAATCGATGAAATACGAGGTAGAAGTGCAGTTTCATTATGTCCCAAAATGTTTAGCAAAACATCATGCAATATTTATTTGTATATTTTGAGAGAAATATATGTTTTTACAATATCTTTTATGAAAAAGTTAGTCAGGTTGGGTGATGGGTGCCCAGCATCCATAACTTTGACACTGACTTTGACTTTGTGCTTGTGTCCTCAGTGCCTGTGTTCACTTGGGTGCATGCAACAAAAACTTTGGTTTGAAAAAAGAATTTTCTATTCAGTTTGATACTAATAGAGAAAACATGCAGAAAGCGGTTGGATTTCCCAAAGTTTACTGAAATTCTGAGTTTCCTAAATTCCAAAAACAAGCTGGATTTAGCTTCAGTTCCAAGCAGCAGATATTGCTTAAAGAAACAGTTGGCAGCAAAAACATGGAGATAAATCCACAATAAACATTTTATAGCTCGCAAGATATGTTCAGTAAAATTATTTCTTGAACTATGATGATTAAAAAATGTAAAAATGTCATTTCCAAACTGATTTTGTTTTAAAATGCTCTCAATTTACTGTGTTATGATGTATTTAGCTGCAGATCACTGTGATTTTAAAGTGTCACTTCCCCTGGCATTATTATCTGTTTGTAGCCCACAGATGACTGAACAAGATTTTTTAATATTAGAATATTTGGTCTTGCTTTTTGTTCTAGTTTCCAGGATTGTACTGTTGAAATGATTAGCAGTCATTATAATCGTTGTGCCACTGCATTTCCTTATCACTGTTTGTGTCTTCTCAGCTGATTTCAGTGTTTGCCCCCAGTGTGCAGTGACGTTTTCCTTCGCAGGGAGGCAGTGCTGTGTTATTCACACATTGATGGGAGCCACAATCAGGCTGAAAAGAGCCTGCATCCCAAAGACTGACAACAGATTGCTAATGTACAATATATAAACTCACAGATAATCACAAAGCTCCTAATTTTATAGAGAACCTCCTCTCCATCTGTGACCGACCAGCCCTGCTTTGCAACCTCTGAGCCCATCAACATGGCTGCTGAAGCAGTCCCAGTAGCTGGCCTTGTCAGCACAAGACTAGACGTATAATGGCATGCTACAGGTGAAATATGCTGTATCTGAAGAAGAAAGTAGTTGATCTGCAGACTTCATGTGCAGAAAATAAAATCTGCAATATTGCAGATGAGGAATGTAGAGAGAAGACCAGAGAAGAACATCAGTAATTTCTCCAGTACACCAAAAGAAATGTTGGTGTACTGGATAAGAACCTCATAGTATAAATGTAAATACTGGGTCAAGCTACTGACAGAAAAACAGGTTGAAAAACAACAAATCAGACACGGAAAAATAGACAGCTGGTCAGTCATTCAGACAGACAGTTATACGGGAGGGACATGCTTCATCATACGCCGACAGAAAGTCAAGACAGCCATTATGCTTATACTGAAGAGCCCGTCGCTCAGTCGCTGACAGCAGTATATAATGCCACGCAGACAGAAACAATTCAGCAAGCCAACACACTGATCTCTGCACAAACTTGCAAGACAGGCAAGTAAACACTGTGCATCCCAGATCAGCTCGATTTAAAGGTGGCACAATCAGGCAAGCGGCAGCTGGGACCGGCCATCAGGGAGAAATGTGGGGCCGCGCTGCCCCAATATATCCATGCAACATTAATATTTCAAAATTGTTTTTCTGGGAATTTATAGTCTGGCTAGCTTGGGTTGTTGCCCTCCATCACACACAGTCACCTAAATGTAGCAGTGGAGGTTTGAGTTTTTTGTGTAAGATAATGATTGTTTAGCAGTCACAAAAAGGAGACAGTGGCATACATTAGTGTTAGACAGTGTCTATCCATCTATCTATCTATCTATCTATCTATCTATCTATCTATCTATCTATCTATCTATCTATCTATCTATCTATCTATCTATCTATCTATCTATCTATTAAAATGCAAGTTGATTCCATCCATGTTAATAAATCCTGCATTACAGCCAAACAAACTAAGAATAAACTATATGAAGATGTCATATAGGAGGAAGTATCACACAAGACTTGTGCTCAAATTCCCTTTAATCTATGTGTTGATTAGTATATAATATATCTCCTCAATTAACGTGAAAAACAAAAGCAGTCAAAGCAACGAGGGAGGTGTTTTCAAACTGACTGATTTGTCCAACTAATGAGTCAAAAATATTCAATTTACTGTCGCATATAACAAAGAAAGTGGGAAAAAAACAACTTTGGAAACTTAAAAAAGAGATGTTACGCTTAGAAATCAGTCCAGTATAAATAAATATCCAACAAAAGCATCCTGTTTGACTAACAGGGCGCCAGAGAGTGTCAGCAGTCAGCTCTCGGTGTAAACACTGACTGGACAACATAATCTACATGCAGTTGTGGTCAGTGCGGTTTCCAATAAAGGAGAAGCAGCTGTGCGCCGTGACGCGCGCGCGAACACAGGGAGAGAAAGACAGAGGGGGGTGGGGGGAGGAGAAGGAGAGATAGGGCGCGCGACAGATCTCATCTCTCAAAATCAGCCAGTTAGTATCACAAAACACAAGAAGCGCAGGTGATCTTCAAACGTTCCGCTGTTTGCCTCCACCTTCCAAACTGACTTTCGCACCAAACTTCCGTCAGACGTCCAGCATGAGCGGAGGCAAACACCATGGATGTGCCACATGAGGCGGACCGGAGAAACTGAAACCACCGCTCAAAGTTTGTCCTTAGAAATCACTGTGACTCCGACTAAGCAAACAAACAACTTTATCCGTGTTTTTCTCAAACACATCACTTGTCGCCTGCCACTTGGGATTGCTTGGATTCCGCGGTGTGTCTTTATATGTTCAGCTGGGGAGACGCGTAGCTTTTCGGCGTGGTCCGCTAAAAGGAAGGTGACATGCAGGTTCTCAGCTGGACCATAGTTCTCCTGAGCCAGTGGATCCTACGGAAGGTGAGTTTACTGTCATACCGAGAAAGGGGAATTAAAATGTGTGTTGATCCACGGAGATCTGGATGATTTCGTAGAGAATCATCTGCCCTCTTTCTTTAGAGGTTTAGTTTTCTAGAGATCACTCACCTGAGAAAATGATCCAAGCAATAACCTTTTACTATTTCCCCGTAAGAAATCGCATTTTAACTGTGTAAATCCTCCAGTTTCTCTAACTTGGCTTAAAGTTATATCTTCAAAAAACCAGTTTAGCCACGAAACAGACAACAGCACGGCTGTTTGGAGGCTTAATTTTGTTTTATTTGACTGCAGAAAGGATATGGCGACTTTTGCCCGTCTCCAAAAGGCGAAGATTTCTGCTGTCTGAGCATTTCCCCTATTAAGAAGCCCCCTCCTTATCTAGTTATCTATTTGTGCTCTTAGCAACTTCCTCTAATTTTCCTTCTGAAGTTAAACGCGCCCGTGGCTTCTTTTATTATCTCGTCATCGCTATGGCAAAGAGTTTGTGCGCCTAGTTTGGCTGCTGCTGCAGCTACTGCTGTGTGTGGATGAATATGCGCGTGCACGCACGCGCGTGCTCAGTCGGCTGTGCACATTATATTAGAGTTTCTTCTTTTTTATTCTTTACACTGACTGTAATAATGCACAGACTTCCACACATGACAGAGTACAATACAGTACAACAGAATATAATAGAAGGCTGGCTGTCCCAGCAGATACACAGCATCTGTGCTCGGTGTGTCTTTGGCCTCAGTTAAATAAAAGAGAATAAAAACATGACCTTTCACCATATTCTTCCTCTTCTCCCTTTTCCCTACATGTGCCTCCTTCATCTTCCTCTTCCTCTTTGCTCAAATTAGTTTTTTTCCAGTTTGGATCTTTTTCTCACTATAATACGCCGTTTAATGTTTCTACAAATAGATTTTTTTAAAATAAAAAACTGTGAAACTGTTTAATCATTTAGAATTTTGACAAAACATTTTAATTGGCTTAAAAAAAGAAGAATTAAAAAATGTTGTGAAGTCTTAAAGAAGTCATATTAACAGGCAAATGCCGCTTGGTTTAAGTGACAAAGTGTATGAAGAGCTGAGAGGGCAGCTGGGTGAAAAACCTTGAGTTCCAACAGATTTGCCTCGTGGCCGACAATAACCAATATTCTCTCCAAGCAAAAAAACAAACAAAAAGTGACTCAAAAGTGACTGGGGTGTTTTGTGATTTTTTTAAAGACATTTTGCTGCTGGCAGATTGGGGTTAGGTTGTATTGTGACAGGTAATAGCCCCTGCACTTCTTTTGAAGATTGAATGCAAATCATTTCACCTGCCAAGTAGGACCGCTAAGGCTCATCGTGAGAGTGCCACTAGATTCAAGTATTAGGATTGACTTGGTAATAGATTAAATCAACCATGCTTTTCTGTAATGTGCCATTTGAAATTGTTGCGATGGAGACGAAGGAGGACAGAATCTTCTTTGTTTTCACCAACTATGCCGTGTAGATGATACAGTGATTTGGCTGGCATAGTATGACAAGTTGCCTCCTTGGGAGCACTATTAGGTTGAGGGATTAAGGAGTGACGAGCTAAAGGAGGCAGTGAAGAAGTGAAGGCAGGTGAAAAATTGGGTAAACAGCGAGGAGGCATGAGGGAAAAGACAAGTCAGCAGAAGGAAAGAGAGGGCTACGCTAACCACACCTCTAACTTAATTTGACCACCTTTAATGGTCTATTAGAGTAACTTAAAGGGCTGTTTAAGCACACGTGTAAGTGCATAAGTGAGTTTGCAAGGGAAGACGGGGAGACGGAGAGAGAATCGGAATTCTCGCAGGATACCTTAAACTCATTTTATGTTTTTTGACAGCATTTAAAATGTAAAACCTATTTTGTAGATCATTTCCATAATGTCTTTAAAATGAATTTGCTTTAATGTATTTGAATGGGTGGTTTCTCACATTCAGGCAAAAAAAGAAGAGAGAAACCTAATAAAACAGTTGCACTTCCTTCATAATATGTCCTCTGCTGTGATATTATAATTTTTTTTCACCTCGTGCTTTGAAATGATAGCTACAGTAACAGTACTACAAAAGAAGAAAAGACGTGTGAAAAGCTTCTTTGCTGTTTTATGCTCCCTGTAGAAACAATAGTATTAGCCAGCATCTCAACCTGACAAAATCCTCTTATCTCCCCCCCATAAAACAACTAGCTATATACCCCAGGGATATTTCAGAAACTGAGTTGCTTTAATTTCATTATATATAGTCCTACTTCCTTTGCAGTCATGTCTCATGTATTCTGCATAGCTTTGTGTTTCCATAGTCTCCGTAAACGTGTGTGAGAAATGCAGCCGAGTATGTTTCCATGCCTCAAGTGCGTGCCTACATATTATTCACTTATTCGCGCCATTGTGGGGGAAAAAATCTGGGCTATCAGAAACAGCAGGATCAGATGATTTTCCATCAGGGATTAAAGCAGGTGGTTGGTGGTTTCCTTCCCACTTGCTGTCTTTTTGCCCATCCTTCTGGCTGTCTGCGGATCATCTGAACTGTCAAGCAGACAGGAGCCACCACTGGCCTGTAATCTGCACAAATTATACTCTCCATTTACAAAGCGATTAGATATGTAATCTGATAAAACATGATGACGGAAGCAATCACATTACTGCTGTATCTGTTGCCTCTGAAATTATTCCCTGAGATCAAAGAATTAACCTACAAAAATGGCACAGATTCATACTGTATTTTAATTTCTTTAATTTCAGTTCTAACACCGTTTGCTTAAGGTCAACCGGTGATCCATTTTATTTAATTTGATTTCTCCTTTTTCGACAGCACCATGCCCCATTTTTGACAAACCATTACTTGTGAAATGAGTCATCCCTTGCTTGATGCAGTGAACACCTCGGGCTTTGTATTAGCCTTAAGGAGAGGGAATTTAAATGTGCGAAGATTGATGTAAAATAAAACATTACATAGATTCTGCTTTGCATAAAGCCACAATCATCATTGTTTATTTGTTGGAGCTCACGTAAGACTGTAAATGCAAGCTTGATTGTATTTTGATCATTAAATTATTGCACTGTTTTTAAAATTTTGCAGAGGTAAAGTTGGGTACTAACAACCTTAAAATCCCACTAGTGTTATGAAAACTCTAGATGATCCACTTATAACAAATGGAGGCAAGCAGCAGGCAGAAAATCACTATAATGGTGCCAAAATTAAATTACATACAAAGTGTACAACCCTGTGTTTGGCAGACAGCTCAGATACATGTGGAGTTACAAGAAAGGAAGCATTATGTGTGAAATTATTGATAAGGCAATGGTATTATTTTTAAGATGCACGAAAAGAGAAAGCCAGAACATGCTGCAGATTCTGGAAAGAGCTGCTGCTCTTCTCACGGCTGAACAGGCCTTTGCGGGTGTTTGCTTCTTTCCCTGTCAGAGCTTTCAGTTTCTGTTTGACATGCAGATAGAAAAGATGACCCTGGGTCAGGCTTTCAGTTACCTTTCGTGCACTGTGAATTTATTTTTCTAAAGTTTTTTTTTATGTAATTTAATCCAATTTTATTTATATAGTGCCAAAATTATAACAACAGCTACCTCGAGGTGCTTGCAACCTTTGAAGCCAAAGCACAACACAATCTTCAATATAATATTCAACTCTCAATGCTGATGATCATTAATTGTAGGGAAATATGTTAAGTTGCTTAACTAAGAGTTGTGATACTGACAACAGTCATGCATGCATGTAATGAGCTTCAAATACAGTATTCAGTAAAAGTGCTCATAAAAACGAAAAAGGATCCCGGCAAGAAATAATCTTTTTTATATTATTCTACTAGATTACTGTTACGCGTGCATTAGTATTTATTTAGGATCTTACTTTTGGCTGAACCAGTTTCATCTATACAATCAGTTAGTTTAATCAATATCAGTTAATCATATCTTTATTAACTGATCAGTTTTAACCTGCAACTTTAAAGTAACTCCAGCTGTAAGTTACATATAATGAAGCAAGTTGCAAAAAATTTAAATACTACAGTACAAGTGAATCACAGAACAGCCCTGAAGTTATATATCACTATCACAAGGGTTTATTTTAATGTAACTGTTATTTTACTTCACAATTTCTGTTTTTGTGTTGTTTCATGTAATGGTAGTGTCATCACAGTTGGTGAATTTGCATTCAGACTTTGTAATGCAAAATTTCTAAGACTTAATTAATTTCCCTCATTCTATATTTTCTGTTTTAGTTCTGAGGATAAAAATATGGTCATGCTGCTATTAGTTGCTGCTATTTCTAAACGCTCTAAGTTACCCAAGAATTAAAAAACAGGGGGAAGTGATCCAGGTGTATTTCTTTAAATTCATATATACAACGAAAGAACGGGTCTTAAAAAGCACAGGTTTTGTGTAAGTGTGAAAAAATCTAGTATGGAAGCTGTTGTTGATGTATATTGGGCTGTAAATGGCACGTCACCTCGTTTCCTTACTCAGTGGCTTCATTCTGCCAGTCTGAAGCAGAACATGCAAACAGACTTTTTTCAGCAGAAGAGAAATATCAGGAAGCAAAATTCAGGGTTCCCTTAAAGTTCTAAAAACTATTTTTAAATAAATTTTAAATATGAATATTTTGCATGGGCTAGTCCTCTTTTACATGTCCTGTTTTACACCTACTTAAAACCAAACTATATTCGTGTTAATTTGTAAATTAAACACAATTTCAAAATTCACAAAGTTTTTTTTAATAGTTATTAAACTGTCACTCTGATTGCCACCATCATAGTACAATCTGTTCCACGATCAGTAATAAGGTAAAAAGGTTTAGTCATTAAGAGCGAAAAACTGTGAATAAGTTGGAGTGCTATTTGAATGAAACGTGAAACAATTTTCCTTTTTGTTTAGTTGTTGTTCATTTTTTCTATTATAGGTGAAACATTTAAATTTTTTTGCCTCATCATTATCAGTAAAATTATCAGTACCATGCAGTCGTGTATCACTTTATTGTATTGATGGTGCTAATTCTGCTAGCACTGTTAGCTTTTCTCTACAGAAAACAGAGAGGAAGAAAATAATATAGCATGTAGGTATTGGTAATGAAATACAAATAAAGCTAAACTTCAATTATTAATAAAGTGGAACACATTTGCCGTCATATTTTAACAAACTGATAAGTTAATAAATAAAAAAAACAATTAAAAACACATAAAATCAGCAGAAAAATGTAAATTTTATCCGCTGCATCTTGAACCAAATGCTGGCCTATTAGGCTGACCGGTTTCCTAAAGCTAAAAATACCAGCAAAGTGAAAATGCAGGACCCATTACCTGAAATATTTGAACGTTTATAAGACTAATTCATGCTGATGCAGTGATGTTAGTTGGGCTGTTTGCTTGTTCTTGTATCAAATTGAGGGCTTGTGCAGCAACTGCATGTGTAAACTCGCTAAAATCACCCATTCACCATTTTAACAGTACCATCCCCTGTAAAGGATCAGATGAAATTTAACTTAACTCTTAGTGTATTTGATCCGTGTTTATTCCATGTCTGCTGTTTTCTATACTTATTCCAGAAAAACAAATTTTTAATTAAATTAACTAGGACAACCTACTTATAGTAAGAAACAAAAGCAGTTTTGCATGAAATAAGCCAGTTTCTCTGTTGAATTTTACAAACTAGCCCGCAGCTGTCAGAGGAGTCTTGCTTTGGTTTAGACTGACTGGGCTGTGAATGCCAGATGGTGGGCTTTCACATTACTGCAAATAACACTGGCAATCGGTTGAAGCTTTTATGTTGGAAAGAAACACATGGAAATCAGAGCGGCAGAAGCAGACAACTTGAATAAATTCCCCCTTTCGTGTCTCGTCTGGTCTCTATTGGTGCTTCAGGAAGCTCAAGTTAATAAAAAATGGTAAACACAATGTCTTTCGTTTGGTAACAGTTTAAAGCATCATGGGAGATATGGCAAAATGTGTTTTCATTGGTTTAATGTTTGGTGATTCATCTTTACTGGCTCAATGAAACATATCTTACTGTGTTCCTGTGTCAATCTGAATTCAGCAAATGAGAGTTTAATAACTGAAAAAGGCTTTAGTGCTGCTGATTGCATGTACAGTTTTCATAAAACACTAATGGGGAGTTTGGGGAGTTTATTCAGTAATGATTCACATCTTTTTTTGTATATAACATCATAATCTGCAAATTAACGCAGTTGTTAAAAAATACTTTAGTTTTTTTTCTCCTTAAATTATAGAAACTGTGTTGTAGGGTGTATTTATGTTAAAAAAAACCCACAAGACCATTCAACTACTACTAAAAAAACATAAAGTTAATATGGTTTAAAAAATGAAATTAGTCAAATGTTATTTATATTGCACATTTAAGAAAAAATAGAAAAAATACTTTAAAGCAAAGCATGCTTAATAAGATGAGTTTAAGCTGGTTTTTAATAGGCTGTTATTTTAAAATAAAATGCTATAGAGATGATTATTGCAGCCTCATAAATTTAATAGACACAGCAGGACACAAGCTGACTTAATGTGTCAAATTACAAGTTCAGTGCAGTACATATACTTTACATATAGGTAAGGCTGGGGCATCCACTGATTCAGAGTGGTACGTGTATTTGCAATCTAACTATATCCAAAAGGAAGGTTGATATATAACATGGATTAGAGTAGCAAAGGCATTCCTTTATTCATTCCGACCCTGGTGAGAGAAACCCACAGCAACACACAGCAAGGCAGTAAGTGTTCCAACCAACATGTCACAGTGAAAGCTTTAAAATTAGCACAAAATATCCCTGACCTGTTGCTGGAAAAGTGACTTCTTGAGCTTCAGTGAAAACGCGGCCAAACAGAGAGAAGCAGAACACTGGGCTGCACATCAGACCATGCGACCCAGGTTTCACTGCCAGGATAATCTGGAAAAGACGGCCTGTGGACAGCTGCTGCCTTAGCCCCAAGAGGGTCTCACGTCTCCCGGCCCAAGCTACCGTCCAGCCTCCGATGCTGATCTTTGTGTAACTGCCAGTTTGAGTGGTGGAGGATGTGGCGATAATGGAGATAGCTAGAGGTTTTTGGTGTGAAACTGTGTTTCTTGTTCTATTTTCTGTCATTATCATTTTTGTTTTCTCACAGCCTTTTATAGTGGCTCAAAGTTTGTTTGGTCTGTATCTCCCTTTTGCTCTATACCCGAGTGAAGGTGAGAAAGATGAGGGCAGAGCGGGCAAAGCACATATGGAGGTCCGGGTCAAGATAACCACACCTGATCTGTCTTGAACTGATCTCTAGCCACACTGCAGAACACACACTCACACAGCATTTTAATTCATCCCCGCCTATCTCAATGGAAGGTCTACTATTATTACAATAGTACTGTGTATGACTCACCAAGCCATATAGAGCGACAGTGGAAAATTGCTCCTCCAGAGGAGTTGGTTGGTAGCTTAGAAAAAAAGAGGTGGGTGTGGGGGGGTTCTGAGGAGCTGATAACATCAATTTGAAAATATTCCTCGTAATCTGTTGGCTGTAAATATGTGCGGCACAGACGTGCATGCAAACAATGGACCTGCGATAAAATGAATTATCCCCAAACACTCGCATTTACAGCTGAGAGATGAAATTAAGGAATGCAGGGAATAAGGCTTCGTGATTGTTCCGTGTTGTCATCACCAACGTGGGCTTACACAAAGCTTATTTATCACACAGCAATTACCACTGAGGTGTTACAGCTATGATGGCAGGGAGGAGAAAATGAACACTTAGCTGAAGCCGATAAAGGGACACTACAGCTGGGTGTGTCGTGACCCTGTAACGCATCTGCCAAGAGGGCAGACATCCATCACTGCGCGGTGTCCTGACCAGAGGAGAAGGGCAGCTGGAACTCCATCACTTTATCCATCACCTCCTTTTTTTCTAATGGCGACTTTAATTCAGAGTGAGAACAAAATGTTTGAGTGCATTCTTTTAAATATTCAGGTTGATTTATTTAGGAGTTACTTTTTTCTGGTGCACTTTAAACATGCTGTCTGGTCAGATTTGTATTTTAAATATTTCCTAAGATACTTCCCAGTTTAAAACATCTCCCAGTTTTATGACGGGTTATAAAGACAAAGTCTTTGTTTGTCTGGCTTGTTTTTAGCCATGCTAGCAGTCAATCCACCACTTTGCTGCAAACTAAAATATCTCAGCAACTATTAGATGGATTGCTATGACATTTCGTACAGACATTTGTGGTCCCGATAGGATGTATCCTAAAGACTTTGTTGATCCCCTGACCTTTCTTTAAGCACTGTCATGAGGCTGACATTTTCCTTTTTAATGTAATATCTCAACTATAGGATGGATTACCATGAAAGACACACACTAATATCATTATAAAGATGAAATATTATCACTTTGGTGATTATATAACGTCCCTTAAAGCTCCACATCAGGTCAATAAGTTAATTTGATCAACGCTTTGAATTATGACCAAGTGAAACTAGTGACATTTCCATCAGTCCCAAATGTGTCTTGTATTTATAGTGAGAATAAGCATGTTGCTAATATTCTAACATAGAAATAGTCAGTATTTTAGCTATAAAGCATCACAATCTTATTGTTAGAAGTTAAACCCATAGATACCACAAAAGATGGATTTAAATCTGAAACGTTCTTTTTAATGGCCAGCAGGGGGCGACTCTACTGGTTGCAAAAAGATGTTTAGTCGTAAAGAAAGCTACAGGAAAACGACCCTCAGTTCTTTTGGTCAATGACCTCACTAAACGCTTTGCTGATGAGTTTATCAGTGATTGATGGGAAGCATATTTTTGTTTGTTTGCTTTTTAGTAATGTATTCTGCTGTTGTTTTTCCTGAATCTCCGCTGGGGTTTAGTTGTTGTTGTCCTCTTTTGCGTGACTTAATAAAATAAAGCAGCAGAGGGAGATTCTAGGTGAAGTGGTCAGCCCTACTTTGGATTGGTCTACTCGTGTTGCTCCACTTTGAGAGGTCCCCAGTCATCTTTGTGATGTGAGCAGCGTGTTAATCTCTCTCTCCCTCGCTCTCTTTTTCCTGGCTGCAAGGAGCAGAGTCGAGCTTTGGAAATAGATCACATCAGAAGGGACGCTTGGCTCCTGATGATGGGCACTGTGTTTGTTTCATACATGCATGATGAGTAGCTCAGCTCTCGGCGGGGGCCACCAGTTATGGCATAACGCTCAGCTCCCCCTGGGAGAAAACACATGCTGTGCTTCATACTTTTGCTATTTGATACAGCAGTGTGTGTTCACGTGTGTTTACTGGTGCGAGAAACAACCATGTGAACTGAACACGAGCTCACACGGAGCAGTGAGACAACACGCAGAATCTTAAGACGATGACAGATTGTGCAAGTGTGTGTGTGTCAATGTGTGGCAGTTTGCATGCACAATTTCCAACTACCTTTATTAATACACTAAACAAGCACTTCAGTGGGAACACCTGTGCTGCATTATGCAATGACAGTTTACAATCAGGTCTTATACATTTTCAGAAACGTGATAATTCTAGATTGTGCTTATTTTTTTCCATTTTTTTATACGTGTGCAAAACATTTGTTTATGAATATCACGCACCTGTAGCAGTTAGGTGGTATGATTGAGCCCTGGGTATTCACAGCATCTTATGATTAATAGTAACACACCTGGGGGAGATATATAGAATAGGATTTTGTAATGAAATATTAAAGCGTAATCCAAGCGACACCAAATATCATAACTCATGGTGCAGATGGCAGAGAATGCTCAGGGTCAGCTCAGTGTGAGGACCCTGCCTCACATGAGACCGTGGAGGAGGGATTAGTTTTTTATCATTTTTTAATATCGCAAGCACAGCTTGTAATGCATTAATTCAGACAAGCATTGAATTTATTGGAGAAGGGAGGGAGGATGAGATGGGGGAAAAAGACATAGGTAACCCAGCTGGATTGGTGACCCTTTCGGTAAGCCTCAGTATGCATCGAGACTCACAGTATCTTAATAAATAAAAGATCACGCAGTGGACATATGAAGGGTTTGATGTTATGTTTTTTAAGAAGATGTGTAATAATATAGTCTTGTAATCTTGCATTCTTTTTTAGTCTGTGTAGGATTTCAGAAGCTATACAGGATGTATTATTAGATACACTTTCATGTTTTTGTTTGTTTTTTGTTCTTTGGGGTTTTTATTTTTATTTGTTTCCTGCACATTGTTCTCCCATGTCAAAACTTTCTTTATATATTGTTCCCTGGACTCAAGCTTAATGGAGAGTGGTCAGGAGATTTCAGTGGAGAAGCGAGCACTCCGCAAAGACCATTTGGTCACAGATCCCTCGCGCCTCTCTCAGTCCATTTCCCTGTCTTTCGCTCTGGCTGTCTTTCATCTTACACCTCTCTCACCTGCACCTGTCAAAACCTTCACAATTGAGCTTCTATCTTCCACTTCATTGTGCCATTTCTCCTCTTGCAAGCTCTTTCCACTTCCTTGTCTTCCCTGCTCCAACACCTTGATACTGGTCATGCCCGGCCTGCGACTAATTTTCCCAGTGTGTCTGATTAAAACGTAGCCATGGAAGAAATAAAATATGTTGAGAGAATTTCATAGTTTCGGCTTCCAGATTCTCATGTTCTGATATTTTGTGCTGGGGAGACAAAATTTGGGCTTTACTTTTTCCTTTTTCCTCTCCTGGTGGTTTTTGGCTTCAGTCACCATGTTTTTCTCTGGGTGTTTCTGGATCGGGACGTGGCAGTTCTTGCTGCTGAATTATATAAAATCTCTGCTTGGTTTTTAGTTAATTAGCTCGAGCAACGAAGAAGCAGGGGGCACAGGGAGATTGATGGCAAGAGGAAAGAAATGGTCTGTGTGGAGGCGGCGAGGGTAGACTTTCCCTCCTTTAACTTAGTCCAAGTTGGCCCAAAGGAGGCTGCTGTGGAGGGAGTCTAGGTCAGGGGTAAAGAAGGAGAGGAGTGAAGAGCAAACTGAACTTGAGGCTGTGTGGGCAGAAGGAAACATCAGAAAATCATCTCACATCTTAACTGCCCTCACATTGGCAAAATTTTAATATACTCCTTATGCAGAGCTTAACTGTCAGCATGTGTTGGAGGACCTTGACATGCATTTTACCACTCTGTGCTTTTAATGCTATTATAGGTTCTGAATGAGAGAACGATGCATAATGTAGCTCTCAGTGAGGAAGTAACCTCGTAGAACCAGTCAGCACATATTGTTCTCATAAAGCTTGTGGTATGTTTGTTTTCGCTATTAGCTGGTGTACACAATTTTCTTGGTAAGAATAAAATCCACTTTTAAAAATGCCTGAGAGGAGAAATGCCTGACACAGTAGATTATTTCTTTGATTATTTCTTCATTAATCTGAAGTTAATTGCAGACATCTTGAATTTGTGTATCTGGAATGATCGCTAGATTTTTTTTTCCAGGAAAAATTGCATGGGCATCAGATTTATAGTGCTTGCCTTTTGACTTCTTTAACGGTTCCTACACATTTTCATCCCGGGGTGTAATGTATTGCTGTCCTGTCACCCCTCTGTTATGTGCAAAGTGTCCTTTGGTATTGATGCTCAGACACACAGCCCACTGCAATATTAGTGGCCAGAGATAATGGTACTATTTTAGAGACCTGCAAAGTTCACCTTTGGATGTTGGAGGGAAGGTACTGGCATAAGTAGGAAGTTTGTCAACCAGGAAACAGATGTTTTTTTATCATGTTTTTTTAATTTTAATTTTTAAAAATTATTTTTACCTTCTAATGTCGCTCCATTTTTTTCCTTTGCGCTTCCATTTGCCGGTTAGTTTTAGGCACTAAGAACTAATTGGTTGGGTTTGAGAAAAAAACTGTGGACCTCTTATGAATAAATGAACCACACCAGCAGCTTTGACAAAACTGCTTTACTTTACAGAATAACAATGGACTGGTATTTCTAAAGCAGGGGTATTCAATGCAAATTTAAGGAGATCCAGTCAGAGAAAATTTCCTCAAACAAATGTCTGGAATATCATTCATGGAATTCATTCATGCACACATACATGTCCTTTTATATTTATCTATATTTATATTTATACCTTTATCTCTATATTTTTTTATCTTAATATTTATCTATCAATATCTCTTTTTCTACGCTCATTTTATATGACTGTTTGATGTTTGTTGTATATTTGCTGCCATGACAACTCAATTTCCCCTCTGGGATTAATAAAGTTTAATAAAGACAAAGGAAAACACTGCACCAATTAAAATAACTCTACTGTAAATATGAAAAGAAAAATAGCAACGTTCAGTCAAAATCCAATAATAGTTCTATGTTTGTAAACGTGGGCCTCTGGGTACAGCTCTAAGTTCTAAGGTAATAAGAGATCTGTTATTTAAATTTTGCTGAGTCATAAATGTTTTAGCAGATTATCTTTCATGTAAATCCTTTAAATCTTTGTGATGTTTAAAGGCTTATATAGGAAACTGTCCAGTCGTATTACACCAGACTACGCTGGTTGATAAGCACTTAAAACATCCATCCTCTACACTTTAATATTAAAAACAACCTTTTGTGGTTATGCTGAGTATATTTAAGCAAACATGGATAAAGCTCCTAATGGGAATAAATGTTCCAGGACAATTATCAACTTGTGAAGGAGACTGGTTTTTCACAATCACAATCGTTCCCCATCAGTAATCAAGTGGCTGAGCATATAAACTTACCAAACCTAACACATAAGTGATATATTAAGAATAACAGCAATGCTATTGTCGTCCACATTAGCTGTGCAACTTGCTAATGTGCTTTCCTGTTGTCATAAGAATGTTGCTGTAAAAAAATGAACACACTTATGTTTAGCAGAGCTTTGAAACTTTTGCTCACTTGTGCAGCCAGTAAGAGATAATTTGGTGCACTTGACTCATCAATCAGACATTTTAAAGTTAACTGAAGCGGCTCTAGGAAGTAGATATAAATACACATGCTTTGTTTTAGGCCAGCTTGGCAGGACTTGTGCTAAATGTTTTACATGGTGATGTAGATAAGCAATGAGAGGAATCTCTGGCCTGCCAAAAAGTTTACTGTAGATGTTTTCTGTGGGAGAGAATAACTGCATGGACTTTGGGCTTTGTAACACTGCAGACATTTGACATGCTGAAACAGCTTGATATGTCTGCTTTAACACTAGAACCAATTAGGTGACAACAAACATATCAAGATTCAGTAGAGGGAACCTCCGATTCTGGCATTACTGAAGGTGGGTGGGACTGTAGCACCCATCACTCACAGCTGGAGCAAAAGCACTCATAAAGAAAATCTAATTTCTTCTGTTTCCTGATCAAAAAGGTGCAGATGGAACCAGTTTCCTAAAGCCTCAGTTCACTCTGCTCAGCAGATGTCACCCTCCCCTCGGCAAACACTTGGACAAACCCCAACCTGCTTGTAGCGACATGACCAGTCAGTGACAGTGACATAATATGGCACCTAGAGAACCAGACAGACAGAGAATGAGTCCTAGGAAGTGATAGAGAGACAAATGAAGCAACAGAATCATATGTCCCACCAGCGAGAGGCTGGGCATCTCTCTGCAGAGAGCTGTGCTTCAATAAGTTCAGCTGAGGAGAGCATGAACAATACGATGCAGCAACAACAAGGAGAACAACAGCAGGATGCTATCCCTGAAGGACTGAGCAGGAGATTGCTGACCATACTCTTCTTTCTCTGCCTCTGACTTTGGGAAAATAAGTTGCAAACAGCATAACCTTAAACTCCCAGTGCATGTCTGCTGTAGGGAAATATGTTGCATCATAGAATGCATGAAGTGCAACTGACTAGAGTTTAGGGATGAAAACACAGTCATGGGTGAGCTGAGCTAATATGCAAGTTCTTTGATGCAGCTGGTCCATCCTGTTTTCAGTGCTGGGCTTTAGAAATGTTCTGAATTTCATTGTTTTTGTAGCAAATAAAACATAAACATAGCGCATCAACTGTGGACAGGAGACTGAAAATTAGATTTAATTTGGCAATTAAAAAATAGAAATGTGCATCTTTTATACCAAAGGATACATGTCCAGTTCTCTGCTGATTACACTGAAATATTATGTAGAGAATGAACCAATCCTTAGTCTTGTAATGTGAACAATACGTAATGCATAACACGCATAATAATATAATCTGTCTACAGGAATATTGAATAAGCTGAGTCACTGGAATTCAGATTTATTAACTGAATAGCTGCTGACCTCCATCAGGTAGTCTACATAATAAATTATAAGACGACTGCATTTGCACATAGAAAATTTCTCACATAAAATAACAACCCATTTATAAAAATAAGAAGATATAAATAGCTTTAAAAGCTTTGCTTAAACACCTCTGTTCAGCTCATTCATCACTGTTCATGAACAAGTTTTTTTTTTTTCCGCCAAAGTAACCGCCTCATGCCTTAAAATGGATTGGATGGCACTCCACACCTTTACCTTAAGTATGCGCAGGTCTATGAACATTCATATTGTTCCCCATCCTTGTTTTCACCAACCATCCCACTGTAAAACACCCAGAAAGTGATACTGAAGAAGAAGAAGCGTGCCAGTGTGTCAGACTGGGGATGTATTTAACGTAACCCTCTTTAACATGGTGAACACAGTAATGTCACGTCCAGCTTGATAACACAAGTCTTCTGCTTGATTACATTTTCAAACAGCGAATGTTATTTTACTAGTCTTTAATCAACACTTCTGATCGACAGCTACACCCCACACGTTTTCGAGTTGGTTCTTTAGGTGTGTAATTAGCAAGATTTTTGAGATTTGAGTGGGTGAGATTGTGTGAGATTTGCCACTGTCGCCCTTGAGCTCGGCAGTCCACACCAAAAGCGGTGTCACAGCTAGGGATGTTTCTGGCTACTGGCTGTTTAAACGAGCGAGACAAAATTAGGCTAGGCCTTGTCTGAAAGACAGAAACGCCTCAGAAAACATTTAAAACTGAGCACACTTCAAATGGACAGTGTTCAACACTGGCCAAACAAATATTTTGTGCATATTTTAGGAGCTATATAAAATTGTTAATCATGCTACACGTTAATCAAGTGGTGCTGAAACATACACCACCTTGTGCAATGTGTAAAGTTGCAAACACACAATGTCTAATTAGTTTGGCTAACCTCAACAGCAACAGCATGGCCTTGGTTCCTTAGGGTGTTTTCACACCTGTAGGTTGTTTACTTTGGTCCAGATCAGTTTATGTGTTTGTAAACTTGTAGCTTTTCCTTGTGGTTTGGTTGTGAAGTGAAATCCAAGCGAACCAAACTGCGTCACTGCGGGAACGACAAAAGTAAATACACGAAGAAGCTGCTGTGTTCCAAGACTGTTGGAGAATTTACAGACATATCACAGTTGTTAGCACATACAGACATCTATAGTGCCTTTCCACATTGACAATACAAAGCTTACATGGCTATGTGACGTTTTTAGCTCAAACTTGCATTGTACGCCTGATATTTGGTTCGGATTGAGGTCAATCATAAACCAACATAAGTCTAAGGTTGTTACACTGTTAGAATTTCAAACTCAGTACCTATACTCGATACCGTTTTCAATACCATTAAAAGACTATGGCAATACAAACAATAACATTAAGAACAAGACTACTTTTAACTTAAGCAGGGCGAAATTATAGATTAAGATAACTAAATATTTGAAGTTTTCCCACAGATGGTGTAAAAAAGGCAATATTTGTAGGCTGACGGAGGGAGTGTTTTATACTACAGTTCATTGCTGATCAAACAGTTGGCAAGCTAAACGGCAACTGTTTTGTTTAATTGTTGAGTTTTCTCAACCTTAATCTGGGACTTTATGAGAAACGTAACACTTTTTAGAAACAAATGACTGGGCTCTTTAGTCAAACTAATGCTGTCTATTAACATTAAATATGGGCAGGATGGATAATGTTTGCTATCTAGCTCCCACATTAACAATATGTGGCTGTGGCTGTGGCTACAACGTAGCTTGCCATCACCAGTGTGTGAATGTGTGTGTGAATGGGTGAATGACTGGATATGTAAAGCGCTTTGGGGTCCTTAGGGACTAGAAAGCGCTATATAAATACAGGCCATTTACCATTTACTATTGGTCATACATGCTAGCTGCTACCTAAACAATAACTTAACAGATAGTGGATGTGGCTGGCATTAATGTGGTAGATGGGTTAATATTCATATTAACTCTTTAATGCATAAACCGACCTCTCAAAATTCCTCATGAAATGTTGTTCGGGGTTCTGAATCTGCTCCCATTCATTTGTTATCCCGCTAGTGAGAGTTGTGTGAAGTTGTGCATCAGCTGGAGGAGGCATGTATTGTTGGCATCAATACTGTTACAATTTTTTAGCATCCATTAGTGAATAATTAAAAAAAAAAAATTAGAAACCTTATTTAGGTCAGAGCAGCGCTGCATAAACATGCGGTCTCATGTCTTCCTGCTGTCCTTTAGCACTTCTCTTACCTCCTCCTCTCAGCTTCGGTGTCATCCCAACTCTACTTGTTTTGTAGGTATTCATTTCCTTTACAGTTTTTTCTCTGTCACTCTGTGCTAGGATGTTTTTGCACACTAGAGATAAGGAGGCCAGGGTGAACTCATGTCTTGCTACATCAGACACCAAAGTACTGTGAGGCCAGCAGTGCGCCCTGATGGCCTGCTGAACCACATAAATCACACGCATGCACACACAAGGACAGAAAGAAATTGATTAAAAAGATATCTGTGAGAGATTGACTGCCCCGTTGCCTTGTAAAGCAAAGTGTATATAAAAAAAAAAGAAAGGGGAAAAAAAACATAGTACTTCATATACGTACCTGTGCAGTAGTCTGGTATCAAAAAGTGCTGTGTGAGACCTTAAAGGAGTAAAGCCCTGACTTCTGGAGCACCACAATTTACGGCGGGGTTTACTAGATGAACATCATTCTTATGATGAGGACTTAACCTTAAAGTAACATCAAAAATGACACATCCACAAATTTTGCTCTAGTGTAATTGTGTACCTCAAGGTTTATAACATCTAACAAAATCTCATCAGGCAAAGCAATTTCTGTTGAACTAGATGGACATTATTTGACGATAGCAACATCCACTAAATAGAGATTAAAATGAGATTTACAAATGAATGCTGCTGATGAATGTTTTTGTGTAATTTCCTCGGATGTTTAATCCATGAGGTCAGTGCTTCTCGCTAGGCCCTGCTGCACCACCCATTTCAATTGTATAAATCACATTCCTCCCCCATCTTTTTTCCATTTTTATACCAGATGCACTCCCAGGTCTAGTTATGATCTTTCACAGGGTGCAGCATTAAAATTTTATGCGTTCTTAAATAATCCGTGTGTTGTAGACCATGTTAACATTTTTCCGCAGCACCTAACTAAACACCTCTGCTGCCGTTACACCGATTGCATGCACAGTGATTTCTATTTTTGCAAGAATTGATTTTCATCTGTGATAACAAATGTTCTTTGTTGAGATATCTACCCACCCTCCTATTTTCATTTAGAACGTCTGATGTAGCAAAGATTAGATTCTGTTGCCAAATGGTTTAGTTAATGATTTCATTCTTGTTCCTTTATTGAGATATCAGACCCCACTGTCTCCTTTCCATTCACATTTCCCGTGTTGCAGAGATTACATTCTGTTGCCAAATAATTTCATACTTGTTTTATAGATCAGATTGAATGTCATGTCAGATAAAGAGATGTCAATTCTTAAAGTCTTAGTATTGTATGTTCAACCAACATTGAATGTGTGCTATTTATTCATATTTATATTTTCTTCCTTCTTTTACCACAAGCTAGGAAATTATTTGTCGTTCAGCTGATCAAATGAAAAGAGTTCAACTACTTTTAATCCATCTGATTAGAGTTAAAATAAGATGTGTTGATGCGTGGAAACATAAAAAAATAGAAATGGGTGAACCCCCGTTCATAATGTAATTTGTTAAATTGTTATGAAACTCTTCCCCAATAACCTACCTATTTGAGGGATTTTTTGTTTGTTTTATTTGCTTCAATATCTGCAAAACGAATGTGTTTTATTTTGTTGGAAGCTTTTAAAATGAGTAGAGATGCTGTTAAATATCAACCTCCTCATTGCTTTATTCAAAGTCTCTGTGGTGCTGCTTAGATAAAATCCTCTGTATAAAAATTACTGGTTCTCAGTTGATCGGCAGTGACTCACTTTGCTGACGGTTTTATCTGTGATACGTGCTTTAATTTAAATTCAGTCTTTTTCTCTGTATTCCTCATGACTGTACTTTGTTTTATTGATGCTATTTGCTATGTGCCCTCCGAATGAGTCATGAAGAAATATACGCTCACCTGCCACTTTATTAGGCACACCTGTTCAACTGCTCATTAACAAAAATATCTAATCAGCTAATCACGCCGCAGCAACTCAGTGAATTCGCAAATGGCCAAGATCCCTGCTGAAGTTCAAATTGAGCCTCAGAATGGGGAAAAAAGGTGATTTAAGTGACTCAGAACATGGTGCTGCTAGACAAGGTGGTCTGAATTCAGAAAATGTTGATTTTCTAGGATTTTCTGGCACAATTTCTGTCAGCTAAGAACTGAAATCTGAGGCTACAGTTTGCACAGGCTCATTAAATTGGACAATAGAAGATTGGAAAAATGTTACTTGGTTTGATAAGTCTCAATTTCTGCTGTGAGATTGGCCGTGTATGGGCCGTGTGGCATAAACCACATGAAAGCATGGATCCGTCCTGCCCTGTATCAACAGTTTAGACTGTTGCTGGTGGTGTATTTGTGTGGGAGATGTTTTCTTTTTGCCCTCTGAGCCCCTCAGGTAGAGCTACAGTCTACCTGAGGATTGTAGTTGGCTATGTCAATCCCTGTAACACATATCTCCTGATGGCTGCTTCCAGCAGGATAACACAACATATCACAAAGCTCAGATCATCTCAAACTTGTTTCTGAAACATGAGTCAATTGTACTTGAACGGTCTCCACAGATCTAAATCCAATAAAGCATCTTGTGGAGCCTTTGGTAGAATGGGAGATTCACATCATTCACATCATGGATGTACAGCCAGCAAATCTACAGCAGCCCTGTCATGTTGTCATGTCAATATGGATCAAAAACTCTGACGAATGTTTTCAGCACCTTCTTCAATCTCTGCCATGAAGAATTAAGACAGTTCTGAAGGCAAAAGAGGTACTACTGTACCAAGGTGTACCTAATAAAGCAGGCAGCGGTGTCTGTATATATTTAAATATATTTTAAATCACAAGGTTGAAAAATGTATGCCATTTATCGTCTTCATCAAATTTGAAATACTAAAAAAAAGAAACATTGTTAAAAGAAACCTTTCCTGGAACTTTTTTCCTTTTTGTTTTTGTTATTATGACGTTAAAGTCAGAGTAACTGAGCTTTGCTTTACTTTTTACAGTGTAACCATTCCATTACAGGAGAGGGAAACAAGTAACCAATAATCATAGATAGTATTAGTTCCTACTGACAGTTAATTAATTAATTAATTAATTAATTACTAGATCTTATTTTAAAACACAAATTTTAGAAGAACTTAAAATCAAAGTATATACTTCAAAAAGCGAGAAAAAGAAGCAGGTTCAAGTTTGACATATCTTTTCGATTTAATTATTTTTTTAACATCAAAGCAAAAGGTTGAGATGGTGCAGCAGCAGTAGTGATGCCTGTTGGAAAAAAACTCCACAGTCAATTTTATTTTGAAGAATTCTCACTACTTCACACTATTCCGGTATAATCCATGCAGCAGTTTGTAAACACCACTGTATGAGTTTAAGTTGGTTCCACTTTTGTTGTCATTTAAATTGATGTGGATTTATTATAGTTCTGGCACTCTCAAGAAGGCTCACTTTCAGTCTAGTTTTCCATTACCAGTTAATTGGGATGGCCCAACAGGGATGTGAACAGCTTTACCAAGACCACAAACGAATGTGTAAATAAAGAGCAGCTGGCGGGCTGTATTGACTTGAGGATGTATTGGCAAAGCTAACAGACTGTGTTAGATTGGTTTGTTTGTGGGTTAAACGCTCCCTTGACATCAAACCAACTGAAATGAGACAATCTTAAAATTGTTGTTGCCTTTTAGAGCTGTTCCAAGGACACTGTAAAGGTTTATAGCTAGGAATTGTACAAGATAGTCCATATCTGCACTGGGGAGAAGACATTCATTCATTCTTATTATAGGTGGAGTCTACGCAAGAGAGAGAAAAATATAGTCTTCATGTCTGATTTCACTTTGTACTTTTACCTACTTCACTTACGTGTTTATACTAGTTTGTTTTTGTGCCTCACTGAATTTAAGTGGAAGTACTTACTAGCTACATTACACTTTGCTGATTTAAAAACTGAGAATGAATGAATAAAGTTTATTCTAAACAAGTGAAATGATCCATTTATAAATGAGATCAGCAGAAAGTTTCCATTGTATAGTAATAAAGTTTGCTTCCCTTGCAGGTACTTTTATTTAGTGCAATGCTCACTGTCACATAAATAAGGAATCATAAGAGTTCTTTGACTAGTCTTACATTTTTCACCATCCCCACTTTGAGTCTGGTTGGACTCCTGTGTTGCATCTTTCTTTCCTCTTATCATTTCCGGATGTCTGTAATAAAGGCTTAAAAATATAACCTGGAGGATGGCTCTTGTCAGCGAAGGAAATAGTAACTGCAGCATTGATTTTGAAAAATTCACCTTTGTATTTTCTTCACAGTGTAAGCATGTCAATCTTAATTTCACTCATTTCCTTTGTCTCAGTTAACTGAGGACACCTCACTCGCAGAAATCTCTAAGTTTAAGAAAATGAAACTAAAATTATCTGCAGGATTAAACTATGTACAAAAAATATATATGTTTAAGTTTGTTTGTTTTTTCCTTTGATTAGTTGGTCAGTTGTTTTGGTTTGGGTTTTTCTTCTGGATCTGTGCTCACAGTGGCAATCTCCTCAGCATGCTACACACCTGGGTGTGAGCAATGAGCTCAGAAGCCCCTCCCACATGTTGTTCAAATCTTCTGTTTGCAAGGAACGGCCAGTCAGTGTTGGGTCATTGCCAGTTTATGCTTGCTGTTGTCATCACCATTAGTGAGGGCCCGTGTGTGTTACGCTATGTATCAGTTTGGCACAGCTGGATTGGAGAGGTTGGTGACAAGTGACTCAGTCTTTACCACCAATGACACATCGATGCAGGATATGGAGAAGAAGATGCTTCAGCAGCTTGAAAGGATCAGGCTTTCTGGAAAAACCCAGCGCTGAAGCAAGGATTTTTTTCTTAGACTTTTTCTTAGCAATGACAGAATAAAAAGATGATGCTATAAATGTCCATAATAGATTCACGTGAATTTTCCTATAGAATGAAATTAATCTATTGTAACTGTACATTAATGTGATAAAGTTGTAACACTGAGCCAGACAAAAAAGCCCCCAAAAATGGGTACAGTGCAGATCTCACCCTTTTCCAGTCTTGGTGCAGTAAGGGCAGAAATTGAAATACTAGAAGTTACTGTTTGCGTTGGTGAAAGCTTCATAGTGCAAGATGCATAATGCCATTACTGATTCAGTCAGCAGAGGGGGTTGTCAGGAAGGATGGAGGGAGAGGAGGAAGAGGAGGAGGAGAGTGCAAAAAACTCTGGCTAAAATTAAAAAACGCCACAAAATGAAATAAAGATGAGTGCTCCACTGAGCCACAGACTGAATATAAAAGACAATCCTGTGAAATATACATGGCTGGCAGGAGAGATGAGCAGAATGCTAAGCTTCAAACTCTACCTGTAACCCACAATACAGGCCCTGATCCTGAGCCTGTTGATCACCCAGGAACACTAAGGGATCATGCCAACAGCGACGATCTGTCCAACGTAGTGGTTTCCTGATCACCTAGGCAACAAGAGACAGGAAGACATGCATTAGAAAGGAAGAGACTATCTCCCATATTTAATAAGATTTGATGTTATTTTTCCCTGTCTGTAATGCTTTTATTATTGCAGATTGGCTTAGCTGTGAAAGGTATTGATTGTGATCCAGAGCCCCAACCAGGACTGAAGGAAACAGAGATGGAAGGTGTGAGCTGTCAACTGCAGGTGATTTGTATTTATTAAAAAAACAAAACAAAAGAAACTCTTTCCCTCAGTGCCGTATATGGTGATATTTTCCCAGCGTACTTTACTCAAAAGCAGAGAATGGATCATTTATTAATTTAAATCAAAGCAGTTGGAACTTCAGGGCCTGAAACACTACCTTAGGGAGATTTAACCATAATAACAGGTGTGTGCTGCATGTAGCAACATGTCCATGATCTGTTCATGTAAGAAAACTGAAAAAAAAAAAAAGCTTAAAAAAGGAGAAAAGGAATTTGACTTGATTTGATCATCAGAAAAAATACAGACATTAAAGACATACTGATTCCATATTGGCCTGGCTGTACAGACAATATTAATAGTTTAACTACGCTTATTTCAGAGCTGTCTGATCTAATTCTGATTTAATCCCACTTAAGCTCATATGAGGTACAGCAAGATGTTTAATTGTTTTAGTCGCTCCAGCAAACCCTGATCTAAAAAAGAAGAAAAGAAATGTGTGAAAAAACAAAGATGATGACTGAGTGATTGTGTTCATGTTCCTATTCTTAGCCTTAGCAGTGGGGAAACAGAACTGATGATGCTTCCTGACCTTAATACCAAGAGCTCAAGGTCAGTCTCCACTGATGCATCATAGGCAAGGTGTCCTGGACGCCGAAGAGTGCTGCCGGATAGAGTCTGTAGCTGTTGTTGTGGTTGACTGTGACTTTGCCCCAGAATTTATCACTGTTCTTCCTGAAGGAATACAAACAGATACAATCAAAGAACAAGCAATTTATTCAGCAGCGGAGCTCTGAGGGAACTAGCAGCAATTCTTCGGCAAGTTTACAGACCATTTTTCACTGTGGCTTCAAGTTATGCGCTGATTATTTCACAATAATGCAAGTGGAAAATTAATGTAAGAGAGAGAAAGCTGCAGGATTCAGAGATTGGGAAGATTTTGATTTTAACGTGTGACAAGCTTTATTAAAACTTTCTTTTTAGCTGGCAGCGTCAAAAAAGAAAAAATCTCTAAATGTATAGGCAATTCAAGCTTTCAAGTGCTGCTGCTGCTAAAATGAACCCTTTTATCCACATACTGAAACCAGCTCCATTTGGAATAATAATAGCGGATGAAAATTTAAAATGACTGAAAACATGCATTAAAGTGTTGCGTGGAGGAGGTAGTTGAACACAGCAGGGATCATATGTTCAGGTTTCATGTATGCCTTTGCATAATCAGATTTGTCACTATACAGTTGTACAATGAGATACAGAGCATCTCCTACACCCCCCCCAGCATGTTTGCACTGAGTAGGAGATGCTCTGTATCTCATTGTACAACTGTATAGTGACAATAAAGGCATTCTATTCTATTCTATTCTATTCTATTCTATTTCTTCCATTATGAGAAGAAGAAAATGACCATTTATCATAAATAAGAAGCAAACAACACTGGGATATACAGCAAAAAATATAAGCTTGCAAGATTGGCCACTCGCCTCCTATCCCATGTAGGCAGACAGTTTGATCTTCAATGGTGAGTCAACAAGCTTTTCCATAATGCTAATAAACAGATTTCTTGTAAAAGTTGTAATTTTTTTTCTTTTTGTTGATGGCACAGCTGATAACCACACAAAACCTGAAAGAAACTGAGGTGTATAAGAAATGTAATAACATTGGATGAGATTTAATATCAAAGGCACCAATTTACCTTGTTTACATATTTACTCGTTTATACATTAGCTGAAGAAGTTCTACAGCCATCTTCCACCTGATTTTGTCAATAATCTCACAGTGAAAGATCACAGTGTCTGTAAATAATCACACAAAGCCTGCTTTACTTAACCGATTAGAAACAGCTTGTTTTCACTCACCTGTTACAGAGAAGCGAAAAAGGAGCACAAAGAGGCAATATGGAACATTATGAAAGAAAAAAAAAAAGAGAAAGGGTGAATTGCAAAATAAAATGGAGGGAGCCAGCACGGAGGAAGTGGGAACTCAGAGGAAGGCTAAATGTTGACTAGAGGGAGGGAGAGCCAGCCTGTCTCACTTGCTTGGATCATTAATTTGTGTTCTAATTAGCAGGAATGCCACAGTTGGAATGTGACGCCTGCGTAAGGACGACGAGCGTGTGTGTATGTGTGTGTGACCTGCCCTGGCTCCGAGTCTCCTGGCTTGTTAGAAATGACAGATTGACGCTCTCCTGCACCCCCCACCCACCAGGCCCACCCCATACCCCTCACCCAACCCACCCATCTGCTCTGGAAAGACACCAGATCTTTAGACCTGTCTTGTGTTTGTGCCATGTGGGTGTTTGTGCGTGTGGGCGTGTCAGTCGGTTCAGTTTTTGTCATTCTTCAACTGGTCGGACCAGTAGGGAAGCTCAAGAAAATTCTAGTTATGCTTTGTAGCGACCATCAGTTTTTCTTCTGTAAATGCCAAGGCCGAAATGGCTTTATACGCTCTTTTGCTTTTTAAGAATATATTGTTCAAAGTGAGGCTGTGCTACACGGATCGCAACATCACTGAAATGTTTCAGTTAATCAGGTTTGTTTGCTCAAGATGCAAAATATCACGAGTCCTTGGATTCAAAATTACAAAAGACCAGCGAGTGGCTGAGTGAAAGGATGAATTCGCTTGAAACAACAGTCAAGAATTCCATCTGCTAAATCTGAAAGAGTTCTGTGAAACGGCAGGAATTCGGCGGCATAGGTCACTGTTCATTTCCTGTGTTTTCTCACATTGTGGATAAACTGCATCGGCCAAGCTTTTCATCATCTGTCCCCTGGTTTTTAAAGACCCAGACTGTGCAGTGAGCCTTTGCCTCCCCGGGGCCTGAAAACATTCATTTAGATAGTGCCAATATCCAATCTTCCAGTATGTTTCTTTTGGACATATCTTTAAGGAAGAAACAAGAGAAATGTATCAGCGCTGCTGTCCTTTGGTCAGTGACATCACATTTATAAAGTCTGTGTGTTTTTGCACTCTGGTGTGTGCTTCTGTATATGTTTGTATGTGTGTTAGTTATTCCAGTGAAGCATCTAGCCCAGGGACAGAGAAGAGCTGGTCCACAGTGTAATTGAACCACAGATCCTGCTAGACTATTAGTCACAAGACTTGTTCTGTCTATAGCCTTTTATCATTCTTGAATCCACACGAGCGAAGTGAATAGGCTGGTCAGTAATACAAATGCAGCTATCACAGTTAGCCAAATTTCCCTTTATATAAATTGGAAGATTAAACTTAAACTTTTGAAGGTTTTCCGTTTACTTAAGCAGGCCAATGACAATATAATGTGCATTTTAAATTGAGGTATAAATAATGAAATGTGGCAGTTAAGTCTATTCAAAATGCGTATATTGTTGCAATGTGAACTTTTTGTAGGTTTTGTTTAGAGAACATAGTTAAATGCCAAAATAAGCATCACAAATAAATGAAATTGGTGAGAAATTAGGTTCCAATATAGTTTGTAAACCATCTTTTTGGATCAAATTTAGGCTAGTTTAATGTTTTTTTGTAGCAAGTGTCAGTGATAAATAACCAGGCTTCTCATGTTTTTTGCTCTCTTGCACTTCTTTATTCCAATGACACTGCTTTTCAAATCTCTTATATATTGATATTTTGTTTAGGCTTGTGCCATAGTATATCACCTGTGATAATACCGCATAAATCTTTATATGATATAAAAATGTCATATCTGTGTTTTTATGTTCCCTAGTGAGGTCTACAACAAGAAAAGCCCAGGCATGTCTGAGAACAAGAGCCAGGTGTGAGCCTCCAATAACAATTTTGTTTCTAAAAGGAGAGTTTCACCAATAACCTCCAATAAAATACAGCATTTTAAAAAATACAAAGTTTAATTTAAAAATAAAAATTTAAAGAAAAAAAATACAGTACTTTGTAAACTATGCAAGAAAACTGTTCCCACTTAAGGTGAAAACCAACCTGTTTCCCCAGTGAGGTAAAAACACACTACTGAGCACAAACAGGCTGTGAAAGAAGAAGTGCTAACAGCTGGTGATGTGTGACTCAAATGTGGACTCAATCGAGCATCACTGGAGCTCTGGCTAACTGCACCTCGTATGACAAGAAGAGCAAACAGTGGATGGAAATTACTGTTGTGGTTAGAGCTTGATCTTGTGGAAAATATTTTGATATTAAATTATTTTTTACACTTTTATTATGTGACAATAATGTGCAGCTCCTGAAGAATTACAGGGTTGCATTACTTTAGTTATTGTTAAACTAAGCAGTTAAGCAGTTTCTTAAATGTTTACCTAAAAATCCACAAAACAACAGTTAGGCTACTTTTGTGCTTACATCTGACTTGTGCTGTGTTACTACTATTGCACTATAATGCTACTGCTCTTAACTCCTTTTTTTGAGGGTGTCACCTACCTCCATTTTATTTATTTATTTATTTTTGCATATATATATATATATATATATATATATATATATATATATATATATATATATATATATATATATATATATATATATATATATATAATTTTCAGTCTTGTGTCTTTCAATCATGACTCAGGAAGCCAGATCAGAAGTCACTGACAACAATCAATGGGATTGATCCAATTCTTTGTTTTGTGTTCAATACCACACATCAGCAGTGCGCACATTGTTGGGAAGATTTTATTGCACTTACACTAACATGTTCAATTAATAATATGACACTTCATCTGTCCTTGGGTGCTCTGTGATTTTACAGTGAGCCAGAGAATGGGTAATATTTATGGTCACTGTATTGATCACCCCAACCGGTCGCAGCAGATGGCCCCGCCCCTCCCTGAGCCTGGTTCTGCCGGAGGTTTCTTCCTGTTGAAAGGGAGTTTTTCCTTCCCACTGTCGCCAAAGTGCTTGCTCATAGGGGGTCATATGATTGTTGGGTTTTTCTCTGTATTTATTATTGTGCGATCTATTGTACAATATAAAGCGCCTTGAGGCGACTTTTGTTGTGATTTGGCGCTATATAAATAAAATTGAATTGAATTGAATCGCGTTGCAAAATTATTTTCATTTGTTACATTTTATTTTGCGCAGTTTGAAAAAGAATGTTTAATTTAAGTGTGGTTTAACTTACACACATAGAAAAAATTATTCCCAGTCTCTTCTTCAGAGTCAGGGTTAATATTTTTAATGCTACAAATAACCAAACCTCAAGTATTGTTATTGTATTGTAACTAGAAACAGTGTCATTAGTGCAACCCTAACTGATAATAGCTTTAACGCGTGTGATGACTGACAGATACTCCCTGTTGTTATTTGCCTGTCAAAGGTCTTAGGTGCTTGACAATGGTTGGGCACTGAGCAGCAACCTGCAGGTAAGATAAACTGAGTTGAACCAAAGCGACTGTCCTATGTGTGTGTGTGTGTGTGTGTGTGTGTGTGTGTGTGGGTGGGGGTGTGGGTGGGGGTGTGGGTGGGGTGTGTGTGTGTGTGGGGGGGGGCGTTACTCAGTTATTTTCAGCCTGATGGAAAGACAGCAGACAGGTGGCCCACATATAGGCCTACTTACACCATTGGATACCATGACACAAATAAACGCAGTGGACATTGTCTGTGGAAAGACAATCCTGTGTTTCTCTGCTTCATATCTACTTTGATATTGGGCCTCAGAGTGTGAAACTAAGTTGAATGATGGAAGATCGGGGTTTCTGGAGGAGGGCGAGCAAAGAGGGGGAGAAAAGAAAGGGAGCGTGCGAACGAATGCTTCGGACAGTTCTGGATGAGCAGATACTGACAGGTTTTCTGTCTCTTTTTTTTCTGTTATGGTCCCTGTCTCTGTCTTTCTCATTCGCTCTCAAAATATCATTACTGCACAATTCGACTTCTCTTCATCTTTAGAAAGGATTTTATATGAGCAGTTGTAGGATTGATTAGGTTTCTAGCTACAGTGTACACCCACCCCCCGTCTCTTCCTGAGGAACAGAATGAGAGCAGGGCCGCTGGTCAGCACTCTGGTTTTCTGCATCCAGATGGTAGATGTGAAAGATCCCAGTTAGGGGTCCCAATGCTACGTCCTTGAAGCTGGGTGATTTATACGCTGGCAAAGGCATCTAAAAGGCAACTAAGGAGAAAACTCCTATACATTGTGTGATAGTATAAGGATGTGCTGGATCGTATGTTGAATTATCTTTTCTGATATGGGAGTTTTTTAGTTCTTTATAATCACAGTTATATTTAAACTACCTTTGCACTCTTTGTGCTAACAATGCTACAGGATCCTTGTCACTTCAGGCTCAGACGCACGTGTGTGTGTGTGTGTGTGTGTGTGTGTGTGTGTGTGTGTGTGTGTGTGTGTGTGTGTGTGTGTGTGTGTGCTTAACCTTCAAGTGAACAAGGGATGTCACCGTGCCCTGCTGCCAGTGTTTCTGAGGAGTTTTATTCACTGGCACCTCCCACTGTTTTCTCTCCAATTAAGTCAGCCATCACCCTTGGTGAAGAGAGTCTGCCCCAAGCCCGAGAGCCATGTATCCCCCCACAGGTCTGAGCTTTGGCCCCACTCTTCCCCACTCAACTTAGGTCCCAAATGCATGGAGAGCATCCTTCACACCAGGGAAGGTCCAGATATGTATTAGTATTCCCTTTTGCCAGCAGTTCCTAAATGGGTCTCAGAAGTGTGAAAGAATAGAGGATAAAAGAATCAAAGTGTGAGGAAACATAGGAGAGAAGAAAAGACAGATTTATGGAGTAGAGAGTGGAAGTAATTAAGTTAAATGGATCAATAGATCAATAGTTAGCTGTGTTCTCGCCATGGGGTGTAAATGTCTGAAAGCAGGAGGTGCTGGAATAAAAGGAAAAGAGATCAAGGTAAAAACAAAAAATGTTTTTAAAGAAATTGGAATATTGTGAAATTTACCTTGTTGTTAATTAGGAGAGTGCCATATTTATTTAACTTTTTTTTTGTTAAAATATAAACATGACCAAATGGTATCTGAATCAGATCTTCCATGTTGTGTAAACCATCATCTTTGCTTGGTTGATTCAGTTTTGTTAATTTAACAAACTGCTTTGGTAGTTGTTTGACTTGCAAATCTATTCCAGCTGAGTAAAATGGTCTGTTCGATAAACCTTTGTTTTGTTTATTTGATTTATTTATTTTTATCGTCCAAACTCCTGTAGCAGTTATTTGCACTTATGCAGAATGTTTGAAAAGGGACTATAGCTCTTTTTTTTTAACATGAAGTATTTTTTATCAGCAGCTCCTTCTCTTGCTGTCATTTTGTAACAGAATCCGTAGAAAACGGCTCCAAAGTGGCATCATTATTATCAAGTGTATCAAACAATACATCATCATGGTGAGCATGTTTTTATGATTATGAATCCATGATGTAATTTAACATCTGTTCAAATCACAGAAAGATTTTCCATCATGTTTTGTAATATGTTTGTTTTATTCAATACTTTAAATATACTTTAGGTTGAGTGATCTTTAGCAGTACATTCATTGCTCACCATTTTGAGTCAAAAGGCAATGTTCAAATCGAGGGATGAGAAAAAGAAAAGCAGGATGGAAAGATGGAACTGAGCAAGGATTATGTTCATGTTTAGTCGATGATAAGTGGAAATGTATAGGGAAAAAAGCAGTTATGGAGAATGGAATGAGGAATTTTAGGAGGCATGAATGGATGGAGAAAAGACGAGAGCTTAAGGAAATTAAGGATAATTCACAGTTCTGATCATGAGCTTAATGATGAGTGATTGGATGAAAAGATAGAGGGTGTGATGAGGAAAAAGAAGGAAGGGAGGGCAAAAAAAGTGGCAAGGAAAACATTAAGGATAGAAGTGGAACAAAAGGAAAAATAAAGTACAGTACCAGAAGACTTTCATAATCTCATCATGGATAGATGGATGTAAATGAATGAACGATGAACTGTCAAAGAAGGAAAGCAGCAGTGTAAGGATAAGGAAAAAAAGGAAATCAAGGAATATGAGAGGACTGTGGGCTGGTGGTAAAACAAGGCAAAAGGTGACATTAACAAGGTTTGAATCAAAGATAAAATGACTAAAGGAACTACAGAAAAAACTAGAAACTAAAGAATCAAATCAAAACTAGAGACATATGCTGAAGAAATTTTAATTTTATGATTTTTTTTTAATGTTGAGGCAACAAAGTAATTTTTTTTCAGATAGAAAAACAACCGAAAAAAATGAAACTGAAGATAGCAGAAAGATGGCATAACAGAAATTAAGATCCATCCAGGTATAAATGGAAGAAAGGAAGCAGGGAGAAGGTAATGGATAAAAAAGAACAAGAACAAAAGAAGGGAGGAAATGATTGTGGCATTATATTTATTAGCAACCATGAAAACGTACCAACTTCAATACCCTAAATGCTGCAAATTAGTGGAAAAGCACATAGAACAAGCATAAGACACAAATGAAGGCAGCTTGAAATGAAATGAAATTGGTTGTAGGCAGCAGGACTGCAAAGGGATTGAGGGGAGAAAAAAAAAGGGAAGGCGAATGGAAAGGAAAAAGAGCAGGTCTTTATTATGGTGAGTAACTTTGACACGCTCGCGTTGCGCCCAGTGCCAGTCCATCCGTCATCCAGCTCTCCTACTGATGAGCATTGGAAACAAATCTGAGGAAGCCGGGCTTTATTTTGCCGCCTGGGTGACTTGTCGGAGTCGTCACAAGCCCATGTGTCCCTGTACCCCTTCCCAACTGACATCTCCCAAGCTCAGTTTCACCCGCTGGGAATCTCTGCCGCTCTTCTCCCTGTTTTCCTCCATCTCGTCTATTCATTATGCAGATAGGTTGTTTTTTTTTTTCTTTGCCAGTCCCCTGTGTTCGTTTGATTCTTTATTTATCTCCGGTGTTTTTGCTGTTTATCTGTTTGCAGAGAGCGTGTGTATATGCGCTTGATAAGTTGTGAAACACAGAGGGCATCAATCACTGTCACTTAGCCGCTCAACATGTCGCTTGTTGCGACAGAGCCCTCCTCCGAACCTAACCTCGATGAATTTCAAACTCTTCCAATACATAAATCTGCGAGGGAGGGGAAGAGTGTGTGTGGGGGGGGACTTTAGTGCTTTTCCAATCTGAGTCAAATATATGTTTACACATTTACAAATGAGAAATCCAGGAGTGCAACGTCAGTTCTCATATTCTCCACGCCCATGGCAGCCTGCTTGGCAATGCAGCCCCTCCTGCAGCAGACTTCTGCAACAGTTATTTAGATGAATGATTAAAGTTAAACCACAGCCAGCAAGAGTCTCACCATTCTTATTTAAGGAAGAATGGGGAAGCTGTCATCTTTTGATGCATTACCCAGCATCTTGCATGCAAACAAGACACCCCTCCTCTGCTGATGACACCCCGCACTTCTGTCCCTCCCTTCCTTTTAAGATGTGTCCCCAAAGACCTGCTTTGGGTGATTGATCAGGTGGTGCGGTTGCATCAGTGGAGACATGAAGGGAGTGTGCCCACCCAGCAAGCCAGACAAAACACTTCAGCATGTTGATCTGATGTGATCAGTAAGATAGAGGGAACAAGTGGACCAATATGACTGCTGAAGTCTGGCCCTTCAGTGGGAAGTTTTCTAATGGCTTCATAGATAAATCGTGTTTTGTGTCATCTTCCTGCATTTTACCTTTTGGTAAACTTCGTAGAGCAATACTGTAAATATACTGAATGCAACAAATGGGACATTAGCAGTGTTTTCAGCATCCTGTTTTGTAAGTTAATCTTAAAGATATTGTAAGCTTGTGGTAAATTGCAAAAATGAAAGATTTTAAGAAATCACAATTAGTTATCTTTGTCCAGTAAAGTTTGTTTTTGCTGTCTTACGTCTTTTGTAACTAATCTATATTTTAGTTGTTTTGTAACAATTCTTATGCAATGACAATATTTATAGTAATATTTGTTCCACATTGACCAAGGAAGGTTTAAACACAATGAGTGACCTTAGCCTCACTAAACTTCATCATCATTCTCCAACAGACTGTGTAGAAAGAACTAACCACAGCTGATATTTCTTTTTGTCCAATACTTCCAATGTTTTTAATTTCTACTTCTTCTATTAATAAAAGGAAAACTGCATATTAAAACATATAAATTGCCCTTTGAAGGAAATCAAATAAATTTTATTAATAATAAATAATAATACAGTTGTAATGCTTTCAAATCCCTTCGAGTTAGAGTAATATTTCACCAAATCTTTTTACTCTTTTCTTATAAAGATTTGGTAGCTGTTTGAACTTGCTAGTCTCTCTATTTGGATGTTTCCCATAGTGCGCTAAATGCTTTTTGACATGTTTGTGCTGCCAAAAATTGAACACAGCAAGATGAAATAGAGATTTGACCATGAGCGTTGCTCTGACTTGTCAATCCTTGGACCGCACAGTGCTAAGTTCTTCTGAAGTGATGATGACTATTTTAACACATAAGATTTAAAAAGAAAACGTTTAAAAAACAGTGCTACAGCATTCTGTATGTAGCATGTGCTTTATGCTAACTGCCGCTGTCAGTTAGCATGCTATCTATCATAGGAATTAAGAGTGAATCCTTCTCTTAATGTCTGGAAATTGTTTGGTGGCCTCTCTGCTTCCTCTCTGTAGCCAAGATGACAACCATAGATGGTAAGGAATCCCAGTTTGTTTGTTTGTTTTTATCATTATGAGTACACTATCCAATGAGCTTCATTTAGCCGCAGGTTTGTCCCTATGAATCCACTTGTGCACTCAAAAAGTGTGGACTTGAGACACAGCATTCATCTTAAACTTTTGCTACTTGGATGTAAGATAAAAATGATAAGTTAAGCAAAAGTTTTTGAAATGTTTCTGCTGCTTGCACAGCAGGTCGAGCCGAAGGTGGCAGAGTTGAAGATGTAAAGGTCTTCACTGGGATTGCCCAGGAGGAACAGGATTAAAAACAAGTGCATCAACAGGACAGCTCAGGTCACACGTTTTGGAGAATAAGTTAGAGAGACAAGGTTGACATGGTTTGGGCATATAGTGGAGTTAAGAAAAGTACAATTAGTTATCTTTTGTTCAGGAAGGTTTCTGACTTTTCTGAGGTGTAGGGTTAGTGGATATATCAGACAAAAGATCTTGAATTTTGTTATTTCTTTCCATTTTTGTTGTGATGCACTTTGTGATATTTATCTTGAAAGGTGCTATATAAAAAAAATTGACCTACCTATACCTTACTGGATTAATAACAAACTTCCAAGCAGGAGGTGAAGAGGAAGACAACAGAGATAAGACATTAGTCCATGGAACGAACAGGACAGTTGCTGATTTTGTTTTTATTCTTATTCATATTCATGCATTTATATTGTCTAATATTAGCAGATAGCATCATTAAAATGACCTTCACAATTGTTTGCTGATGCATTTTACATCTTTTTCTTTAGTTGCCTCTGAGTTTTTCAAACTTTTAACTTTTATTTTCCTAACTCCTCCTTTATGGACCCCTGGTTACTTTTTAGTTTTTCATGTTTGTAATTATATATGTGGATGAGTTTCTGAGTTCATTTACTTGAAAGTAATTTACATATCTGCAAACATTTTAATATTATAGTTGTATTAGCTAATCTTAACATCACCACAAACCACTCCGAGAGCACAAACCTCTGCCAAGGCAGCTCACTCTCTGGGCAGTTTATACACTTAAGGGAACAGTATCATATTTTGTATAGACTCAATTTGTTTTCTTTCTTCTTTTTAAATGTACTTTAAGAAGATTATAGTGTGGTAAAAAAAGAATGCATCTTTTGGGTTAACTTAAAAGAGAGGCAGGTGTAAAAGTGAGAGCAGAGGTCAAATGTGACATGATATTTGGATGCAAACTATAATGGGACATTTAGAATTGCTATATGCCTGAATGTACCTAAATCATTTCCTAAATGTTGCCAAGACAAACAAAGGCAGTAGAATTTTAAACATAGTTTTAAGGATGAAAGACATTTTATGAAAGTTTGACCTTATTCGACCTTAAAGAAGAGGCGAGCAGGCCAAAGTAACGTGATATTTAGGATCCCATACATAGTTTTAAATAGTTCTATATAGCATTATTATCACTTTGACCTTCAGGTCAATCTATTGACCTTGAAGGAGAGGTCAGAGGTCATATTTGCTGTGATGTGAAATCTACTTTCTATATCCTGACAATACACACCACATCTGAAACAATCATTTTTTTTTTTTTTTTTTTTTTTAACCTGTCCCGTTTGGTTCTTTTGCCATCAGAATTATTGTCTAAAGGCGAAGAAAGATGCCCAACGGTTTACTTTTTACTAAATGGACCATCCCAGCCTTGCCGTAATGGTCCATTTGATTCACCTTTATTGTTTATTTTATTTTCACTTGCTGAATACGGGACAGACTTGACTGGGGGAAAGAAAGGGAGAAAGAAAGAGGAAAGGAAAAAAAAAAAAAAAAACAGCTGAGAAGAGGACAGGGAAAAGGGCAAAAACAAAAACCAACAGAATAAGCAGACAAAAAATACATATATCGATCACCTGGATCACCTGTTGAGAAAGAAAAAGAAAGCAAGCAGAAGAAAACGAGAGTAATAAACAAGATCACAATGATATATGGGAATATGACAGTAAATACTAAATATTAAACATTATTGTGCAGCACGTGAGATCGACAGCGCAGTGTGTGCTTTGAGGTAGGAGCCAAAAAGGGTGTAGTTTGTGTGTGTGATCACCCGTGTGTGCACCTGTGAGCATGAACGCGCTTGTTTTAAAAAGGTTCCTTCATGTAATGATCTGCTAGAGGGTGTGGGGGGCCACTGCCCCGTCCTCCAGGGCATGAAGCAGGTATGGAGGAGATCAAAACTCCAGACATCCAGAGGCCCCCAGAACACAAGAGACCAAGGAAGACCAACAGAGGGCAGCCAGCGTCACTATCCCAGAAAGAGCTGAGGAGAGTCCCAGATGAGGGGTCACTCAGCAGCCGCGGAGCAGAAGCCAGGGGGGCTGCAGTGGCGTGCCCGTGAGCTCCGCCCGCAGCCAGCTGTGCCTGAGTGACCGAGCCCGGGCCGAGAGGCCAAGGCACCCCATCCCGAGTGGCCCGGCGAGCCCCAGGCTCCAGGCCCCGATAAGCAGCCACCAAGGAGTGAGCCGGTGGGTACCTGGGCGCCACCCCGGACACAAAGAACCACCAACGCACCGATGTCTGAGGGCGTCTGCCACCGGCAGGGGAAGTGGTGGGGGAGATGGGCCTCAAACCTTGGAGGGCCTGAGATGTCCCCAGAGAGGTGGCGTCTGATACCCAACCTGACATATAGACACAGACAAACAGGCACACACAGATACAAACATCCATTCCCACCCTCATGCTCTCATATACAATTACTCAACACTCACCCAACGTGGAGACAGACATAGAGACACTGTACACACAATCACTCTCCCCAAGCATACTCTAAGCCCCGGGTCTAGGTACCCTTGCCCTGGAGGGGAAACTGCGCCCAGACCCAGGTGGTGTTACCCTTTTCCCTGCGGTGGGAGAAGCAGACCGCCCGACTCCGCAGCAGCAGGGAGGCCCCACATTCCAGACCCCAGTCGGACGGCCAACTCCTCCTCCTAGCCCCCGCCTCCAGCAGGCCAGAGAGAGCGGGGTGTAGGAAGACTCAAACCTCCCTCCACCCGCTCATATGTAGTGTTGATGTATGTGTGTTCTAAGGTGCATTTAAAACCCAGGAGGGCATGGAGCTACCTGCCAGAGCAGCAGGTAAGCGTATAGCCCCTCCTGCTAGCCCTCAATGTCTACGTGTATTTAAAATTGAGAGGTGGGCAACGATGCCAGGGGTGAGGTGTACACCCTGATGGTAATTTGGAATCCGTGTGGCGTGCCCACCCCAAGATCCTATATGTATGTGTAATGAGAGTGTGAGTAATGTGAATGTCTAAGTTGTGGGATAAAATTGAGGCAGAGGCAGCCAGAAGGGGACAGAGGGGGGGTGTCTCCTCTGCACCCTGGTGACACACCCCTACCCCAAGGCCCTGCATGTGTGGGTGATTGTGGTGGGCGGGAAGAGGGAGGCAGCTGGAGATGGGGAGGAAGGAAGGGAGGGGCAGTGACCCCTCCTGGGGCCAGCTCCCCGCTGACCCCAGTAGGCACCCCCATACTCTGCAACCCGCCAGGAAGGGGGCCCAGGCCCATCCGGACCGGGGCCCAGTGCAGCAACGCCGCCTGCCCCCACAGAGCCCGGGACAGTCCACCTGACCCCACCACAGAGAAAACTGCACCCACCCCATCATCCACTCATCTTCCAGACTACACTAGACAATAGACGCCCAGGCTGAGATCTTCCTCCACCTCTCCTGTATCTCCCCTCCTGCAGAGAGAGTTCCTGAAGAGAGGAAACTCCTGTAGGATGTGACAACCTCCCCACCAGTTGAAGAGCCCCCAGGTGGTTCGATGCACAGGTGGCACCCTGCGCCAGGACTGGGCCCCCATACACCCACCCGCCCACAACCCCGGCAACACACCAACCCGGACCCAAGCCCCTGAGGCTTGGCCAGGGCCCCAGCCCAGAGACGGAGTGCCCCAGAACCTCACGCCCATCCCGGACCCACCCAGGGGCAGCCAGGCTACCAGGTCAGTAACCCACGTCCGTCAGCACAGACCCTCCCTAGCCCTGCTGCACGCGCAGCCACGAGGAAACTGTCACCTAAGAGCCAACAGAGCCCCTAATTGGCCATGACCGCTACCCCGGGTTGAGCCCCCAAGGAAGATGCTCCCAGGGAACCCCTGATGCCCTAAGCCTGTCCCTACCCCCACACCAATCACAACAGTGAAGGTGGGACCAAACTAAGACCCCCACCCCACTAGGTGATGGAGCTGATCAAAGGAGCCCAGAGCAATTGATCTGATGTGGTGGCAGAGGCTGTATCAAGACTAATGTGATCTAATAGATAATTTCTATATTGGTTAGAATTAAGATTATTTTTATTTTTCCAGTTCATGAGGACTATTTTCTTGGCTATGCATAGGGCAGTGAAAACCATATGGGCTATATTCTTTTCCGTAGTGACATTATCTAAGCTGCCCAACAAACACACTAAAGGGAAGTTGGAATGTTACATTTCAGACACTTTGATAAGTCTTCACATATCTCGCGCCAAAACTTCTGAACTGGTGGACAGAACCAAAGAGCGTGGATATAATTGTCCGGTGAATTGGTTTGGCAGTGTGAGCAGTTGTTGGTAGACGTAAAGCCCATCTTGAACATCCGATGGCCTGTATAGTGCACTCTATGTAGTATTTTGTATTGAATTAATTGAAGACTGGGATTTCTAATTAGATGAAAGGTTTTAAGCAAATCTGAGACCAGAAGTTTTGGTCAAAGTTAACT